>NW_001509762.1:5749950-6271607 GCF_000149645.3 Aspergillus fischeri NRRL 181
AGAATTTGATACTTTCTGTGAGGAGAATGCAATCATCTGTCTTTGCATGCCACCTCATACATCTCATCTTCTACAACCACTGGATGTTGGTGTTTTTGGCCCACTTAAGCGCGCATATGGGAAACTCGTTGAAGGGATGATGGTGGCTGGGAACAATCACATTGATAAAGAGGATTTTCTACATCTATATCCTCCTGCGCGTGAGATGATCTTTAATCAAGAGAATATATGCAGTGGCTTTGCAGGAGCTGGTCTTAAGCCACTAAATCAAGACAGGGTTCTTGAAAAGATTACTTTTTAGCTTCGTACGCCAACACCACCACTTCTTGAAGGTTCAGTATCATCTGCCTTTCAAACACCTCAGAATACTCGCCAGCTTGATCACAAGCTCCGCAGCATACAGAGAAGCCTTCAGAAAAGAAAGCTTTCTAGTAGTCCAATATCTCATATCCAACATCTTGAGAAGGCTGCGCAGGTGGCAATGAATGCAAACCTTCTGCTACAAGAAGAAATTAGGGTTCTACGGGCAGAGAATGAACGAAAAAGAAAGAAGAAGGCAAGAAGACATGCTAATCTAGGTGGCGATACCATATTATCTGTACAAGAAGGCCAGAATCGTGTTCAGCAGCTTGATATGCCACTTGTTAAGCAGGTTGATGAGCCCACACCTATATCTCGTCAGCGCGCTGCACCACGCTGCAGTGGATGTTGGACTGTTGGACATACTATAAGGAGTTGTCCTAATAAATAGCTATATATTCAGCTACTTAATAGTCTAATTTAATGATGTTGGGGGTTGAAAGGCTTCAAATCTGCAGCAGATGGGCGCGAAAATGGACGGGACGGCCGTGTGGACGACTCGGCCGTGGATTACGTTAACTATAAGTATTGGCTTGATTATATAACAAATCGTACCCCTAAAGGTAGTGGTTAATAGCACTTGCGAAAGGAGACCTGTCATATAGGGGAGTTAGTTAGTTTGGTTAGATTATAAAGATCGACGGCATTCCTAGGGGCCTCCTATTCCTAGTCCCCAGTATGGATTTATATATGTGTGTTCATTGTTAGGCAAGTCCAAAGCTCTATGATTTCGTAGGTCAATGAGGCTCCTTTACGGAGAGTAGTAACTAGGGGCGATCAACTCATTGCCGAAGCAGGGAAGAACCACACATCCAATGCTGCATGACGTGCTCTAGTCATTTCCTGAGATGGTAATCTATCTTCTGCGGCCCATACTATCGTGGCTAATAATCCACTAGATTGGTAGAGTTCGCCAGTTGACCCCAAGCAATAATGCCGAGACAGCCGATCCGCCACAGAGCCAAATACTCCGTATTCGGTATTCCGTAGTTAGTTTAGTTTAGCTCTGACCAAGTGGGCGGGCTTTCCGCTTCCAGATTATTGTTCCCCCCCCGTTTGCCCGCAACCACCGTTTGGCAGGTCTCTTGTTGCTGACATTATTTATTATTCTTGATAACTAGTTTGACAGATGATGGATCTATGGTTCAGCCGCTCCGGTTCTATCTATCACCTTATGATCCCTCCTTACCATCATTCAATATCCATCACATTCTGAATCTGTTCATTCTTATTCGAAGCATGCCTGGCTTATCACTGTCGAGGCTCTCTTCGGACACTTTGCAGGCCAGTGCGCAGTTCTGGTCTTACTGAGACCTGTTCCTCGCCGACTCCGAACACTTGTGAAGAATTGCTCGTATCGCGGGTCATTCCTCAGGGCAAGAATATTTCTAGCCTAGTGAGGTCGGCGACTTTTGATTTTTTTTTTATATTATATTTGTCTCAAACTATTCGCAGGATCGGCTAGTATCTCGATGATCTGTGTCGTCAATCTCCTGGCCTTGTTCGACGGATCGGTCTCCCTACTAGTCGCGAGACGCGATGACGCTCTTTAATCCGACGACCGTCCTCGTGGGTTTCCTCCTCCTCTACCTTTCCTCGTTCCTTATCTTCGCCATCGTTCGAATCGCAACGGGAGTTTCTATTCAGCGAATCGGCTATTTTTCCCTCCGCCGCATTGCCTATGTTCCGAGAGAAGGGATACAAATCGAACTTCGTGGCTTGGGATTATCTCTACATCCTCCGTCGTTCGCGCAACCGACATGGCTGAGTCTTCGCTTGACGGAACTGAAGGTGACCGTGAACCCTTCGGCTTTGGGCAAGGGGGGTAATAGCAACACAGCAAAGGCGGATGTGCCTGAGCCTCAAAGCTCTTCGGACGTGGGGGATACTTCGCAGGATGGAGGGGAGAGCAGCCCAGCACGAGCTCGGCGGAGCAAGACGTGGAAGACACTCACACGGATGAAGGAGCAGGTCAAGAGACTACACAGAAAGATACATTGGCTCAGTTTGGTGGACGTCGTTGCGGTGAATACGACGATCAACTTCCTCGAAGCCGGCCAATTCCAGATAGGATCGCTCTCGTTGGCGGTGGACACCAGGCGGAAGATGGTGGACCGGGCAAAGGTGTTTCGCCGAAAGAAGGATGAGTCTGGTGAACTATGCCCGGCCGAATGGATCATGAACGTGCAAAACGTCCTTCTCGCGGTCGATGGCAACGAGCCGGCTGAGGTTCTGGATCACGTCCAGGTCAATATCCACGGACTTCTCCATAGCGACCGCGACGGACTCAGGGATACCTCTATTGCACTGAAAATCGGAAGACTCCATATTCCATACGATGAATTGGCCACTGTCTCGCAACGGATTAAGCAGTTCCGGCGGTCGAGGAAGGACCCTATCGTCAATGACACGGATGACGAGATATCGTTTGCCGACTTTGTCGAGGAGTTGGACAGACCCGGTAGTCGTGACGATGTGATTGTGCGAACGGTCGCTGATTCAAAAGAATTTGCAAGCTCCCTTCTACGTGGCATTCGGGAAATTCAACTGGCTTTGAGTTTCTTCAGACTGTCTCGCATTGTCCAGCCGTCTTCTGCGGGGCAGAAATCGGTCTACTTGAACGTCATATCCCATGAAATCGGCGTTGACCTGCATCGCATGGACCAAAGGAGTCCCGCACATCGCATGTATTTTCAGCGGGACGACGTCGCACATCAGGCTCTTCTGGCCGCCATATCTCTCTCAGTAAGCTTGGACGATAGCTCGGGCGAGACGGACAACATCGTATACATCCCTATGGCTACTACAACAATCAAGACTACGCTTCCTTCCAAAACCGTTGGCTCTTTCGATGATCATAATGCAGAGGAGCGCAACACAAATATCCTCTTTGCCAATTTTGTCGTTACCTCGCCCTCTCTCGATCTAGAACCGCACCATCTTGACCGACTTCTCGGTCTGGTTCAAACCCGAGCATCCTCCTCGCACGGAAAGAAGCGCGACAATCATCGACTGATTTCTCGGCTGCTCCCGAAAGCCAATATTAAGCTGTCCGTGCATGAGCCTGTCGTTCGACTCGTCCTCCCCATAACTAAAGAATCAGCCGGCTCTGATGATGACTATAATCTTCTAATCTCCTCTATATCCGCTATAGCTCTCGATATAGATTCTTCGCACTCGTCAGAAGGTGGAGTACATTATTCTCTCTCGTCAGTTTATCGGGTCGCAGATCACAAGCTGTACTATCAGACCCCAACCGGGGTCAAGCACAATCTGCTGACCACAGAGACCCTGGAACTCAAGGTCCTCCTCAACGCGTCGCCAGAGGTGTGCGTGATCGCTACGGGGACACTGAACACATGTTCTGCCCACATGGTCAATGGTGAGGTCAATCGCGGCATCCGCCAGGTTGTTGAGCAATTTCGAGCCCAGATGCAGAACAGGAGGAGGGCCTCGATGGCACGCCAAGAAAGGAAACCGAGCATACTAAGGCGTATCCCGCCATGGTTACTCAATTTTCAGTTTGAGGCCACGGGTCTCAGTTTGGAAATCGCCGGAGTGGACAGTACCGTCTCAAAGCTTTCCCGGGGAGTTTCATTACAGCTGCAATCATGGACTGCAGAATACAGAGCCCAAAAAGCCGAACCGACTCACATCAGCCTCGTACGGCGACGCACCCCAAGTCACTCCACCATTGGTGACGAATCGCCGTTTCGATTTCCTCCAACATCACCGCCCAGACAAATTCAACATGGTGCTGCGGATGGGAGACGGCTGGCTTTTCACGCCCGTGGCTTCGAAGGCTTTGTGATTGAATCTGAAGACTACTTGGAGCCTGAGCCGTTCTTCTCACTTCCCCGATTTGAGGTTGCACTGAGCACCCAAAGTGACCGTCTTGGTCCTATCTTCCATATTAACTCGGTTCTGAAGGGTGTCTATTTGCAGTATTCACTTTATCGCTATTACTGTCTTGGAGTGGCGGTGTCTGTTATTCAGGATGCATTCATTCAACACCCTACAGAAGCACCAACCGAGCCACCGTTCGAATGGCATCCGAAGGATTCTGCAACCTCTCCCTCTGTTCCACGGCCACCGCTCAAACGGAGTGAGCTCATCACGGTGGATATCAGAGCTACAGTCGTTCAAGTCAAAACTTTCCTACCTGCCGACCCTCCAATGCTGCTACAGATATATGGATTGGCGGCTGGGTCTCACCGTCTGTCGTCTCCCTACGTAAAGGCGCAGCTGATTCGCTTACATGCCGAAGCTCCCAAGCTCAAGGGTGTTTGGGCTAGAATTATCAGCATGAATAACGTCAAGGTTGACCTGCGCAAGTTCAAACTAAAGCAGGGCTCTAATTTAGTCGAGGAGAAGTCAATAGACGTCTGGACCGACTTTATCCGCATAGGTGTCCCTCATCACATGATCATGCATCGTGTCTTCGACAACTGGGTCAACACTGCTAAAGCTCTTAAGCAGCTCCATCATCGCTTCAAGAACCGTTCATCAGAATTCATTTCGGCAAGGGATCCAGAAGCCCCAAAGAAGGTTCCACGGATCTCGCTGCGGAGTAAAGCTCTATTATTCGAGCTAGAAGATGATGCTTTCGAGTGGAAACTAGGTTGCATCTATCGGACGGGTCTACTTGAGCAGCGACAACGGTTAGCGCGAGAGGAGGCGTTTGAGCTCAAGATTCAGAAAATCAGGGAGTCAGGACAGCGTCGGGCCTCATCCAGGTTGAGAACAAGGTCCAGCCATCGGACACTTCGCAGCGAACGGACAAGCCATGACACGAAGAGGAGCAAAAGTGCTGATCCGAAGCCTCGCGGCCATGCTAACGATACGAAGGGCGGACGAGGGAGGAGATTCCGGTATGATACGGAGGGCTCGGCTTGCCTGTCTTCCGATTCCAAAATCTCGGAGGAAAAGGCTTGGTTCCGTCTCCAAGAACACAATGCTCGATCTTGGAAGCAGAAGATTGACGCGGCTTTTCGCTTTCAAGGCAGCTCCATCAAGGAAATTCGGAATCTCTTCTCTGGAGCCGATGAGCCGCCTGATGATGCCACTGTAACCGAGAAAATTCTCGCCTTTCCAAACAGGCCTGGTATCATGTCAGCCTTGATAACTGACCTCAGTCTAGTCATAGACAAACCGTCCTTCCCTATTGAAGAGTTCCCGTCGTTTCTCCATAGGCTTGGAAAGGGAATCCCTCTATCCACACAATACGCTTTGCTCGTTCCAATGAGCTTCCACCTGAACATGGGCGAAGCTCGAGTCAACCTGAGAGACTACCCCTTGGACTTGTTACATATACCTGCCTTACGACCGGGCCAGTCTCCCAGACTCTCAAGTTGGTCGTTGCGAACGGATTTTGTTATAGCCGAAGAATACCGCGACTACAGGTCGTCGAGAAAGGTACAGCTGGAACTCGTTCCATCAACCGAACTTTCGGATGGAACCACGAGTCCTCCCTTCTTGATTGATGTGTGGCGATCTGTGTCTCCTGTCAAGACTTACTCCGACCCTACCATCGAAATCAATACTAGTCTCCCGACAAGCATCTCCTGGGGTATGTCATATCAGCCTGTGATTCAGGACATGATGAAAATCATAGAAGGCTTCACGAAGACTGAGATAGATGCGTCTGAAAGAGTTGGATTCTGGGACAAGATCCGTCTAAGTTTCCATTCGCGCATACGAGTTCTATGGAAGGAGGACGGCGACGTTCACCTGCGCCTTAAAGGCTCTAGGGATCCATATGTGGTAACTGGCTTCGGAGGCGGCTTCGTCATGTGCTGGAGGAAAGACGTAAAATGGGAAATCCACACCAGCGACGATCCGAAGGAATTCATGAGTGTTACAAGTGGGGAATATGTGCTGGCGATCCCAGACTACAGCAACGAGGCTCGATACGCACAAGAGGCCACCGCGCAGGACTTGGAGAGCAGTTCTTCTTCAAGCGATTTCAAGAACGCAACACTTTTCAAGAAGGTTGTGATGAAATTGTCGGGCGACGTCCGATTAGTTGCTGGCTTGGTCTTTGAACGTAACATAGACGGGGACAAGCGGTCGTTTGAGTTCAAACCGCATTACGATGTGGTCCTTCGAAATCCGGAATTTATCGATCCAGAGGAGCGAAAGGCATGTACAATTTATCTTCTGGTGATTTTTCTGTCTAACTTTTCATCACAGGACTACGACGCCTATCGTGGGTTCCGCAGCAACCACATCCACTTGTCCATCTCGGTCGTTGCACCTGTGAGCAGGAACTGGGATGTTGACCATCTTCAGCCCTCAGCAAGCTACAACGCCGTTCACTTGAGTCCGCGATTCTTCACGCACTTCTTCAACTGGTGGTCTCTATTCTCGGGTGTGATGTCTCTCCCAGTCCGCCAGGGTCCTCTTTGGCCTGGTATCACCAAAACCAGCAAGAAGTTCAATCGCCATCTTGCTACTGTCAAGTACAAACTGCTCCTCGCGCCTCTATTTGTGGCTCACATCTACAAGCACAAGGACCGTGAGGATTATGCGGAAGATGTGGTCACAGCAACAGGGCTGAAGGTTCGTCTGGACAGTTTGAAGCTCGATGTCCATCAGCGGCGGGAGCAGATCAAGACGGTAGCAAAGGGTCGCCTGAAGCAAACAAAGTCAAGCGCCATGCGGATCAACCAAGGCCAATTGGATTTGCAGGCGGCCGATTTCAGAGCCGTCTCAGTTAGTATTGAAGGAACGAATCTCGATGACATACAGAAGAACCGGGACGATATTATATCTTCCTTCCAGCAGCCAGTTCCCTCGGTTGATTTATCACGATTCACTATCCCAGACCAGAACCTTGATTGGGTTGATATGGATGACTTTGTTGAGCTTGATTGGATACTACCTCAAGAGTCCAACCCGAAAACACATATACTTCCTCTTGCGTTCACCCCACGTTTTACCTACTTTCGCCAGACTGACCATGGCGATATAACGCCGGATCAAACAGGGTACAGCCCATTCGGGCATGAGCCCACTCACGACTGCGTTATGTCCGAGAGTAACGAACCTCGTCGGGTACAAATGGAACTGATCAGGGATCGCCTCGCCACCGTTGAAGCACAAATACGGAACTTCGATCGTCAGATTGGGGAGCAGGAGCTTCGTATGGCAAAGGATGTCGACCATCATTCCGAACTTAAAAAGGAGCACGATGACTTTGTCAGACAGTCTGAATCGCTTGCTCGGAGACGTGCCTTCCTTGTGACTGGGCTTCGTCGCCTTGAAGTGCAACTTGCACGTGAAGAGAAAACCCCAATGGACAAGAAGCCTGAAAATTTCGCGAGCGACAGCTCGTTCCGTCTTGGTGCCGACTCCGATTCAACAAACGATGGCAAAGAAGCGGATCTCGACGGCTTGTACTCGTCGCGCAACGATGAATACGCTAGCGACTTCAACAACCGCTTCTTGATCCACAACATGCAATTGAAGTGGAACAACTCACTCCGCAACATTATACTGCGCTATATTCATCAAGTGAGCCAAAGACGAGGTTTCGTGTACTACATGTCCCGCAGAGCCGTCAAATTCATTCTCGACATTGTCGAAGAACAGAACAAAAACAACCAAAGACGATCCAAAATGTTCAAGGGCTCGTCGAGACGGCCATCGAATGCGGACACAGACGAAGACAGTGTGGAGGATCGTATCGAACAACTTCTGAATGATACCAAACGCTTTGTCAGTGCTGATGAACAGGAAAGCGTTGACTCGGGTACCCAGACCCAGCCAGATTCTGACAGCTCTAGCGAGAATATATCGCCTGAGTTCACTCCACAGAATAGTTACTACTTACGGTTGATTGCGCCGCAGATCCAGCTTCAGAGCGAGAAAAATCAGAAGTCAGTCTTGTTGGTGGCCGCGAGTGGAATGCAACTGAAGGTGATTTCAATCATGGACAAAGAACGTGTTTCAGACGATGTCAGCGGTTTGGTGCAGCGCCGCTTCTCCCTTGACATGGATGGTGCTCAGTTCTTCGTTGCAACTCAGAAGAATCTGATGAATCACTTGCAGTTCTATGCCGGTAATAAGTATGGTAACGCTCCGGGATCGGCATGGCCACCTTGGGTAACGCTCGAAGCCATGTTTGACTTTGAGCTGAATCCTTTCGGCTTCTCGAGAATTATCCAGAAGACTTCTGCCAGCTTGAGATACGACAAATACAACAACCTGCGTCTGAAGTACAATGAAGAAGTGGCAAAAGGGCAATCCAAGCACGTCGGTCCAGATGGTCAAGAGACTAGGATGGATCATATTAGTGTTGACTTTCCTCACTTTCGCGCTATTTGTGACTCGGCTGAGTATTACTCAATGTACATCATCGTGCTGGATCTCCTGCTCTATAGCGAACCGCTGGAGAAGGTCAGAAACGAACGTCTGGAACGCATACTTCTCACTTCGGATTTCAGCGACCTGAGAGGTGCTCCGGAGATGGTGTTCAAGCTGCAGTCCCGCATCCGTCAACTAGAGGAGATCAAAGAGCATTTCCAGATCAACGCCAAGTACCTGGACAAGCATGGCTGGGAAGACCGGCTGGTGCTGGAAAAGGATCTGGCTCAATGCGAAGACGAGTTATTCTTCTTGATGAAAGCCATCACGACATCTCAAAGACGGATCGAGCCGACAACGTCTGGAGCAAATGGAATTCTGAGATGGAACATCTCTGCATCCGAGGTAGTATGGCATCTTATGATGGACCAGTCTCAGCCTTTGGTCGAATTCCAGCTACGGAATGCCGAGTATGATCGCACGGACAATAGTGATGGCTCGAATCACAATCTCGTGGCAGTTGAACGGATATACGGCTTGAACCTTCTGCCGGACGCCATCTACCCTCAAATCATCGTTCCGTATCTTGACCAGGCCAAGAACCTGGACGAACCCGATGAAAATATGATTAGGGTCAAATGGCACATGTTGGAAGCTGTTGGCGGGATTCCCGTCCTCGATGACTTCGAGGTGTCGCTGTTCCCGCTCAAGATACAACTGGAGCGCGAGCTTGGTCAAAGGGTGTTTGAGTATATCTTTCCGAATGTTCGCTCCAATGGGTTCGATGGCGGTTTCTCACCTTTCATGATCAAGAACATGAAACCTTTGGATGCCTCGGAATCGGAAGAAGACGATGATAGCCCATCTCCGCCTCCAAGCGCGCAAGGCACAAGCGACATCTCAACCGAGGACCTTTCAGGGTCCAAAGGACCCGGCGCTATTGAGCTCAGGTTGCAACCCACGCTTTCGCTGGCAGACGAAACGAGACCTCGTTCGCGTCACAGTTCGTATAACCTTAAGGGTCTTGGCATGACGGCGATACACAAGAAAGAGCAGCAGGGCAGCAATCGTCTGGGAGTATCCCAATCAGACCGTCCAGCAACGAGTGCTAGTTCATTGAGCAAGAAGAAGTCAGTTGAGAGCATGCGAATGCTGTCCAGACAGCCTACAGACAAGTCATTCGCCAATGGCTCGACCGCCAACGTCGGGGAAGATAAAGGCAAGAAATTTACCCTGATACCGAACAAGAGCGGTAAATCCAAGGAAGCGCAAGACGATCTATCGCAGATGATGTCTCGCGCATCTTCCTATATGACCCTTGCTCACGTGAAGGTGAACGATGTCGTACTTTGTTTGAGTTACAAAGGCAAAGGAGAGCACAACCTCGAGGACATCCATGACTTTGTCTTCCGACTTCCTGTTCTAGAATACCGGAACAAGACATGGTCCAATTTGGATTTGGCTCTGCGACTGAAGAAGGATGTCATCAAGGCTTTGATCTCTCACGCACCCGCGATACTTGGCAACAAATTTTCTCATCATCGACCTTCAAAGCAACAACTGAAACGCTATCGCGAGCTTGCCAGTTCATCTCAGCTACTTCAGAACCCGGACAGTGCATCAAATGCCCCGTCGGGCCAAACCCAGAGCCTAGCGAGTTATGACTCGAACAGCGAACATTCGGAGTCAACGTCTCAACGCTCAGTTCACTCAGGAACCTCCCCACTCGCGCGATCACAATCCTTAGGCTCAAGTATGCTTAGCGTCCAGGATCAAGGCACACCATTTGACTCACGCTCTGCGAGTGAAGTGGATGTCGATGCTCGCTGGGAGGTATGTCTCTACAATGTCGTACGAATTTAGAGAACAGTTAGAAGCTAACCACCACCATAGCAATCTC
Organism: Aspergillus fischeri NRRL 181; assembly: GCF_000149645.3. Taxonomy (NCBI): domain Eukaryota; kingdom Fungi; phylum Ascomycota; class Eurotiomycetes; order Eurotiales; family Aspergillaceae; genus Aspergillus; species Aspergillus fischeri. The sequence continues at coordinate 5,760,518 of NW_001509762.1, forward strand.
GTAGGATCGTCAATCCTCCCAACCGACCATTGACGTCGGGCCAAGCAATTGCAAGAGCTGAGACCAAGATTTGGGATGGGCCAGATGAGAGGTATATACCAAGAAGTTCAGCGTCATGGAGGTCTCGTCGCTAATTGATCAATGCAGTCACAAAATGACCATCCGAAGCTTTGGACGGAAATTGCTGCCGTCGCGAAAATAACGGCCGATCAAAAGTTCAGCTCGCTCAACAGACCAGCCACGAAGTTGTGCGACGTCCTCCATTACAACCACCCTCTCACCTTTCACCACCTGCCATTTTCCTCACCCCCAATAGCCTCTCTTAGTTGCCGATCTCGTTTCAATATCCGGAATCATGCAAGTATCTTGTGCCATGGTTTATCTCTGTGCGGTGGATTGTATTTGGGCGTCAGATACCCGATCCATTTTCTGTTCTTCCCCCCGCCAGATAAGCTTGATATATCGGGTTTGTGTACCCGTCATTTCTCCCTGTCCAATTTTAATTTCCCCGACATTTATTCGATCGGATTCCCCTGCGGCGAGCGTGTTGTTCTGCCTTTCAGCGCTGTACAGTTCTACTCTTCCCTATCTTGTTTGCTTCTTTTTTTTGGAATGGGAATACGGCGATCGAGAGGGATTAGATCGAGTTGGTTGCATTTCCTGGTGGCGTGGAGAATACTTCTAGTACATAGTTGAGGCGCCCTGTTGGGAGTACCTTACTCGTTTTTGGATACCAAAGATGGATAGATGGAAATAGGAATAGCATCTTTTTTTTCTTCAAAGACAGCTTCTTACAGTTAGCTCCGTGGAGGTGACAGACGTGATGATAGTACTAATACAGTGTGAAGTTGAGAAAGACATTGAGACTGAAGCTTAGAAAGTGTTGATACAATTGTAGAAATACACGAAGAAGAAAAAGGAAATCATACCGAAACAACCGCTGGGGTATCTATACACATCACACATCTCGCCATAGCTTCTGCTTGTGTTCGAATAATGAAAGACGCTCTCCGATGTTCCCGTGTCCGTGAATTGACAGCTCCATCTCAACGCCAGATGCATTCATTCATAATAGCACAAACGACCGTTTAAAACTTGTTAGTCTGCTTTGAAATTTGATTTGACTGAAGAAAATGTAGACAGGTCGATCACACGTTCGAGTGCCCGTCAGACGGAGTAGTCGGCGACGACTGCTTTTCCCGCACCCAGGGCAAGAAACTCGGGAGGTGGCCCTGGACTGATTCGAGACGGGTCGGGGCCGACGGGGCACCGACGACATCGGTGTACGTGGGCACGTCTCCTTGCCCGCGATTCTCCCTCCAGGCTTTCTTTTCGCGGCGAAGGTCGCTTTGCACCCACGGGATGGTGATGAGGGTCCAGACGCCGGCCCAAGCGAAGGGGAGGGACCAGCCCAGCTATTCGAATGTTACTGGTTTATTCTATGTTAATTTGCGGGATGTGAGAATGGGGACGTACAGTGTAGGCGACGGGTTCCGAGGTCGTGAAGATTATGGCGGTAATGGCAGCTGCACAGACGATTGAGCCTCCTGCCCAGAACATGTTCATTTCGAAGAGCATGCGCCGGAAGTATGGGCTCGAAAGGTATCGGGTGCGCAGTGCGTAGCGGTAGATCTGGCCGCCGCCTCCGTCAACGGCGACGACGTCTTCGATGAGGACGTAGAGGGCTGTGGGCATCACGGAGCCCTTTGGTGTGGAGGATATCCGGAAGGGGGCTTTGAATCCACAGACGCGGAGCATATCGAGGGTAAGGTAGACGCCACCGAAGTAGAACATTACGGTGGGAAGGACCATGGCGACGAGGCGTACTGTTCAATTCGCGGTTGATCAGCAATGCGGAGGGTGGTTGGATGGACGAAACTCAAGCATGGAAACATACCATATGGTTCATGAGGCACCGTACCACTGGAAAGATGGTTTAGCATGGTCACTCCGAGGACAGCTCGCAGACTTGCGCTACTTACACAATGAGCTCAACTGCCAGAATCAACCAGACGATTGTGAAATTGATATGGAAGAAATCCAGCTATCGCGAATATCAGTACCCGTTATCACATGATTGGTGTTTCTATGCTTAGCCTACCCATGATTTCCTTGCGTTCAATGGTCGAGACTTTGAATCTTTTCGAATCAAGTGATAGAGACGGTAAAAGTATTCGAAGACGGAGACACCTCCAAGGGACGCAGTGACGATGGAGAAGACTATTCGTCCATTTCGGTGATATGAGCAGTCTGTCCAAGTCCATAGCTCCTACAACGAGAGCGGATAACTTACCCACATTGTGCGACAGATCCGTGGCGAACCAGAGGGCCCAGTACAGCACCAGAGGTTGGGCCAATGTATCGAGCACAAAAATCGTCCAAAAGATGGCGATGGATTTCTTTCTCGTATGCAGTGAATAAGGAAGTGGTGGAGGCTCTAGAGGCACCGTGGTAGAAGTTCCTTCTTCCATCAGTCCAGAGTGGCGGTTTGTATTGTTGGATGGCGATGCTTTCGGAGATAAGAGTGGTTAGATCGTGAAACTCATGGCAAAGCGCTGATGAGGGCGCTGGGAAGTAATGGTGAGGAACAACGGAATAATAGATCGCGGCAAGTCAAGCTGAAAAGAGGCGACTTGAAGCTTTATTATTATTATTTTCATCAGAGACGGATGCGCTCGGAACTGTCGGCTTGAATAAGTTTTCGGGCGTGTGTGTTTTAAGATTTCTTTTGATAGACGGACTTGGTTTCCTCAGGCCCCCAAGCAGCGTGGTGCCTGACGTAACCGGCGTCGCCGCGGATGATGTCATCTGATCGCAATCGTCGACGAGCTGTCATTTTTTTCTTGTATTTGTCTTGGTATTCGAATAGTATCATGTTATCGCAATTCTGATTTGGTCGGCAATCGAAGCACATTGGCAATGGGTCTAGATGATATAACTTGATCTACGATGGACACAGGGTTCGTGGGTCGGGTGATGTATGCCTAGCGCCGCCATGTTTTTGACTTAAATATCTAGCGGCCACACATACTATCACTACTACGGTAGGCTCGTGTGTTCCATGGCAGTATCAATTGTCAATCATCACGACTGCTTATGTAGGGCCATGGGTCCATGAGCACCAAACAATTGCCTTGTTTATCTCTATCAGGAACCGATCTAGGGATAGATTCACTATGCAACTCTACAAAGCATATCACGGTTGAAGAAGTTCCGGACCCACCCAGCTGATCATTGACGATCCCCGGCATCAATTTATGCATACAATGCGGAAATAGCATAATTGAAGAAATGACGATTTTGACATATGGCACTTTCTATGTACTCTGAAGCATCAAAGGCAAGGTGTCCGAGTGGTCTAAGGAGCACGGTTCAGGAACTGGACCTATAAACTGATTCATCAGTTTCCGTGTCTCGCAAGGGGCGTGGGTTCGAATCCCACCCTTGTCATTTCTTTTTTTTTTTTTGTTATTCGTCGTAATTGTCTGGTCATCTCTTTGCCCTCCAAATGTCCCCTGCTGTAGACGAATAAATAGTAATAGTAATACTGGTAGTTGGGTGTTTTTGATGGTCTGCCCTCTCGTCACGTGACAATATCCGCCTCTCGTCCAGTTTCTCGTTTCTTCTGCTCAGGAATTTCTTTCTCCTACGGCGGCGGTTCGAATCTCGTCTCCTGCTTCAATTTACCAGCAACAGCAGAATTTTTCTCCGTTGTATGTTATGATATCTTGTTTGTCCAGCAACCCTACCGGCTGTCTTAGAACGATGGACAGATGGCTCCAAGCTTACAAGACTTGATTGATCATCTTCTCGCGGAGATTGCGCTCTGTGGCGACCAAGGTGGGTTATGTTTCTCACATCTCTGGTGTCGTACTTATTGTGTTTTCTCCCACTATTCCTGCACGTTGATGCATCCGCACCCACTAGTTTAAGCATACCCGACCTTGGACGCCGTCTCTCTGCCATTCATCCAATGAGACTGCACCGTCATGTAGTCATTCTCTATCATCATCGCGTCGTACCTCATTCACCACACTTACCCTAACTAATATGCATAGGCGCATCTCCTGCGGATATCTTGACTTTCATCGACACATTCTACTCCAGCGCAACCCATGAGACATCTGCACGGAGTCATACTGTCGATCGCCGATTCCAGGAAAAAGTCTGGTCTTGGTTGACAAGACACCCAGAAGTTTCAGTCGGGAGAGACCGAGAGAGTAATCATCTGCACCTGAATGATGCTGAGCGACTCGCTCGTGAGGCGGACCCTGAACATGCGGTCCGGGTTTTCGTCTCTAGGGAAAGGAGATGGCTAGCGGTGGCTGGTCATGAGCCGGATGAGACCAAAGTGCTTCCCTTGGAATTCGCACTTCTCTCCATCATTGCGTCCCATAAATCCAATGGAGTCTTCCAAACAGATCTAGTCAAACTCAGCGGCCAGGATAAGCGTTCTGTCCCCAAGCGAACCGACGTGCTACAAGACAAGGGGTACATTGAGAAAAGGGCGATACAGATCAAGTCTGTACGGACCAGTCTCTGCGTGCTGCGAAGGTTCTCCAAGTCCGACCTCTCTGGTGCTGCCACAGCGGGCGACCAGGAAGAGCGCCTTATTGACTTTAGGGACTTCAACGACAGGCTCTTTGCCATCCTCCGGGAGTACAAGATCATCGCCCGTACCGATCTCAAGAGTGCTCTTGGGTTCGCCGATCCCTGGCGATGGAGAGTTCTGTCCCGAGCTTTGCGCAAATTCGAGCGTATCGGTGTGCTCAAGCGCGTTAGGGCGACGTCACAGTATGCGCATGATATGAAAAAGCTGCATCCCTGTGTGATGCTAGTTCGGGAGCCAACGGAGAGGGACTATGAGCTATTTCATGAGTATAGTCAAAATATCTACACCGACCTCGAGCAGGAAGATGGGCTAGAGTTGGAAGACGGTGCGGGTCCAGTTGATGCCAGTGAAGATTTCGCTCCTGCCGGGGCCGACAAAGCTGTTGGTATGGTCAAGCAAGAGGGGGCCGTGGAGGAGGCTGGTCGAACGATTCCTGCTTGGTCTCCGGATCGTAATATACACAATCAGATATTCGACCTTGTCGACCAAGCCGGAACCTCTGGGATTACCAACCTTGTGAGTGTGCAGATGGATAACTCAATGTGCAAAGTGGCTTCTGCTGACCTACTTTAGGATATCCTGCGAGCCGGTTTCGGGAGCTTTTTCCGCAGACCACTGGAAAACACATTGGCCCGGCTAGTGGAATGCTGGCAGTTGTCCCAGCCCCTACACCTGCGCCATCTAGCCATTGTGCGGGACACGGCACTTGAAAAGACTATCACACATTATATCCATTACTCAACGGCCAACTTCCAAAACCTCGTTGATGCCGGAGAGGCATCGTGGGAAGCTGTCGAATTTGTCCCCAGAAACACCAAGGCAGAGAAAATTTCTGTACCGCCCATCGATGCTGTTCCCGATCTGGACGAGAATGGATTACCCAAAGCTGTCCCTACGAAGGAACTTATCAAGAATGGTAATGCATCGCTTCTGGCTGGCATCTTGGCTGTCAATCCAGCAGATTACAATTGCACCGGAAATGATCCTATGCCGTTACGGCTGAAGGATGATAGCTATGGTAAGTTTAGCCCCTGGCAATAAGTGAACCACTGGTGTTGACTCTTGAGCAGTCATACGTTTCGGCTTGCCAGGTATGAATCGAGTCGGACGTCCGAAGGGAACCCCCAACAAACCAAAGCTCAAGAAGGAACAACTGTCTGAATTGGAAGGGGATGTCATTCCTGAACAAGACCACCTGGCTATCAAGCGGTTGAAGAAAGCGCAACGCGACGAAGAGAGATTCCGAGGGATGTCTGAAAAAGAGAAACTCGAGGCGCTGGGGCTGGATGAGACGTGGACTGAATACAGTGTCTTGCTCCTTGAGCGCACAGAACCCGGTGTGTACATCACGCCTCGCGGACGACGCAGGCCAGCGGGGAAACGACAAGGTCGTCCGAGAATCTCCCGCCTTGCAGTTTTCAGGTCGCCAAAGTTAGCATCACTGCCGTGGTTTACTGAGAGCCCGGAAGGCGAACCAGAAGATGAAGCTGCTAGCACTAGTCAACAAGTTTCTCAGGCTCAGAGTGTTGAGACAACTCCTGTTCCCTCATTTACTGCGATCAACACCTCTGCAACGACTTCTGCAGCGCCAGACACTCCTTCGAGAGGTACGAAAAGAACGCTTCGGAGTCGGATTCGCCTTGACGCAGAAGCTGAGCCGGATCATCAAAGACCGTCTAAACAGCAGCGTCTTGAAGGCACCGAGGTTTCTCGGCAAGTCGCTGAGGCTGAAGTCTTAAGGTCTGAGAAAACATTGTCAGACGGACAGCAGACTGGTGAGCCCTCTATCGGCACCGTCAAGAACGCACCTTCCGGGGCCAGCAAACGGAGAAGGGAACCGTCTCCAATTGCTACCGGGGAAGATGTCGCAGTCCGCAAGAGCATGGAAGGACTAGCCTCTCAGAAGGCACAAGCTCCGTCACCAGCAGGGAAAAAGCAAGTCGGCCTGTCGCAGCCTCGTCAAAACTTAGAGACACCGTACAAAAAGCGTCGATATGAACCTCAAGCTGAGCGAGGTGAAGAGACTGCCTCAACCCTTTCTCCGACAGCCACGATTGAAAACGTCGCTGAGCATGTTGCTCCATCAGAGCCCACCAAAGTCGAGAATGGAGAACACCGCCGGGTTGAAGCAGAAGCAATTGGCAGGCCATTGGAGGACGCAGCACACGTGGACATGGTGGTGGATGAGGCCACCCCGGCTGCAACTGCCGAGCCAGGCGCCGCTATTCGTAACATCCAAGAAGCCAACGTTATCGACCTGAAACCCACTGACGGGACACCGGATGTCCAGCAGCGCGACGCATCGCAGACGCCAGAGGGGCATCGACCGCGCACAAAGAGGCAAGACAAGCTAGGCTCTGTTGCGGTCTTACGCAGGAGCATTATCATGGATATTATTGAGAGAGCCGGAGGCGCATACTCCATGGGTACCGAAATATGGTACCCATTTGCAACTGCATGGAAGAAGACAAAGTACAAGGAAAAGCCAGACATGCGAACAGTCAAGACATCTATTAAACACCTGATTGACGCAGGCAAACTTCGGCAGTTCACATTCAGTGGGAGGGACAGCAAAGGGGTAATGGTAACAAAGAGCATTGTCGCCAAGCCTGAACTGCAGCCTGATCATCCAGTAATCAAAGACTTGCAGCACAAGATGCTCACCACGACCGCTCGATACTACTTCCCACCCGGCGTTGCTGTGGATCCTGAACTGACCAAGTCAAGTGCGAAAAGTGCGAAGAGTACGCCGAGCGGCGAACCTAAGATGGCGAAACTCCCCATTGAGCGCGGGATTACCGTGCATTTACATCAAAAGCCAGCCTTTGTCCTGGCTCTGGAGAAGAGAAAGGGACAGAGCATTCAACGCCGGCTGCTGCAGCGCCTCCAGTCTGACACGGAGGTTCTACGTCCCTCTGGAGTTGTTCGACTCGCCAGACTTCAACGCGGGCCCGCACGGGACTCTCTGGAGCGCGACCTGGGGCCCATCTCCAAGACTCGAGGAAAGGCTCAGCAACGGAAACGCATCCTGAAGCATCACACCCCAGCTGACGGCCTCGCTGGAGAAGAGGAGGCTGCCAGAGCTCCCCGCAGGTTGAAACGTCTCTGGATGCCTATTTCACTCATGGCACCTTACGCTATGTTCATGAATCCAGTGCAGACGTTTCATTCCAGTACGGGCACCTTCTCGACAGAGGCTGGGCTTGTAGCGGTCCGAGCTGGGGCCGTTGCCCGTGCAAGAGCCGCCTTCCGATTTCCGAAATCTCTGGACGACATCTTGGACCAGGTAAAGCGAACCCCAGTAGACTTCTCCAGAGCTGTGGATCCACGCACAAGCAAGTTCTTCTGTGAAACCGGTGTGATTTTGAGGTGGGAGCTCCAGAATGAAGAATTCATACTTGAAAAAGCTGCCGAAGGCCAGGAGTTTTCTTTTATCCATCAAACGCTTGATGACTTCCCAGAGGCAGTCCCGATAGAAGGGGATATTCAGTTTGAAATTGATCAGAGCGCCTATCCTAGGGTGCGGGTTCCGAGAGCCAGGAAGATTAGAGAAGCAGCTCGCCGTTTGGAATTACTTGAACCTGAAAAATCTCCACCCGAAGAGGCAGAAGAGGCAGTGGAATCCGAAGAGCCTTCAGAATCGGAAGTTTCCTCTGACGCTGAAGATTCGGATGACTCGCTGGATGCACTGGATCTGCTGTTTTCCGCCGACTCTCGTAGACGGCGCAACGACTATGTCCCGCAAAACCGTCGGTTGGAGAAACTAGCCGCCGAAGGTCCTCGACATGTCGTCGTGCCAAAACCGCCAAACCGACCGGCTGCGCGTCGGAATCGAGCTCTTCAACATCTGCCACGTCTGATAGCAGAGAGGATTCTGACTGCGATTGTGGTCGTTAGGGCACTAGCGGGCGGCTATGAAGGCAGGATCGTTGACTGGCAGCTGGTTTGCCAGAGTTTCCCCAACCAGGATCCGAAAATGATCCAAGAGCGGGGGAAGAACATTCTCAGCAGAAACCGACTGCAGGTAGCGAAGATGCAGAGTGACTTCCAGGAGCGGTTTATTGTAGCATACGCGAACGGCCAGGTGCCGCCGATCAATTACGAAGACTTGGAAGGATATGATTGGGAGAGGGTCGTCGACTGGGCACAGACAGAGCTGGACATTCCCAAGTCCGAGAAGCTGCCGGATCTTCCTGCCACCAAGGACCAGTTCGACAGCGTGTTTGAGCTGCGCGAGGAGGCGCCGGTCACGCTGGATGAACTCTATCAGAATACTCATGGGGTGACTGTGAACCGCAGACGTGCTCTCTACGCAGGCGTTCCTTTCGCCGTCCCTGTGCCTGAGAAGCCGACCCAACCTACAGCACGACAAGCCGAGCTTGGGCGGTTGGAAGTGGCCAAGACGTGGGTTCGAGCCAACATCGTCGCACCGGAGGAGTCATACCGGCCCGCGGAGGCCCGGCAAGCCCTGGCCAATTTCGGAGGCAGACTTGTCGACGATGCGCTGCAGTCCCTGACGACGGAGCGGGTCGTATCGCAGGGCAACAGGGGGCGCATTACCCCGGGCCGCAACTACGACATCACCGAGTTCTTCCTGCACATGTTGGGCCGCAGGCGGAACATCGAGGTCACGCAGCTCCGGCGAGCCGCGCGGTTCAAAACCGGGACCCTGGATCCGGCGCTGCAAAGCACCGGCTCGTTCACCATCAACTACCACGCGGAAGACGGCGACATCCTCGCCCTGATCAACCTCGCCGCCGAGCGCAGAATCATCCTGAAACCGAAGGATCCCCCACGGGACAAATTCGGGCTCACAGACGGCGGCTACCTAACCAGACAAATCGACAAGGATAAGCTGCGCTTTGTGGTCCAGGTGCAGCCAGTCGAGGCGTCGTATACATACGGCAACCCGATCGGGGAGAAAGTCGCCAACACGCCGCCGCCGTGTCCGCCCCGCGCCGCCATCAGCGAAGGCGAATTCGTTCCTGAGAAGATCCCCCTGTGGTTTGATATCCATGGCAACTTTGTCAGGGTGCTCTGGGAGTTTGCCGTGGCGGCCGTCGTGGGGATCGTCGCGGTGCGTCCCGGGATCAGTGCCAAGGGGGTTGCGAGCATGGTGCAACCATCAATGGGAGCGTGGGAGGTACTCCTCTTGTTGAAATGGATGGCGGATGTGGGTGTTTTACGCAGGGAGAACGAGGACGCAGAACCCGTTGAGGAGACCACCGGATGGCAAGTTCAAGAATGGTGGTGGATGGTGTTGGCATGATAACTGGCTATTGACTCTCCGATATAATGTATCTAGCTGTATAGCAGTACTGTCATGAAACGCCGACCTCCAATGGTGTTCAGACTTCAATCAAAACCTTGGAATAAACATCACTCCATGCATGCACCAAGCTCCAACCAAAAACAATGAGATATCCAAAAACTCCCCGGGACCAGCCCACCCATAGAAGAACAACGCTAATAGCTAAAACTCCTCCGACTTGGCAAGCCGCCGTACGATCATAAACGCCAATGCGACGAGAACGCCTAGGATGGCTCGATCCAGCCACGGTGCATCTGACGTAGTAGGTCGAGAAGTAGTAGCAGTCGTAGTCTGGACTGGAGTCGTGCGTGTTGGTGCAGGTGCAGGTGCAGCTGCTTCTGCAGGCGCAGATGACACAGAAGGTACCGGTACTTGTACCTGCAGCTGCGGCGTAGCATCCTTCGACGGTATTGATTCCGATTCCTTCTGAGAAGACGCCGTCTCCGTCTCCGTTCCCGTATCTGCATTTGCATTCGCATTTGCATTTGTATCCTCCGGTTCTCGTTCTGGAGTTGGCTCAGCTTCCCCCGAAGCCGTCCTCTCCGCGGTAGCACCAGCACCCTGAACCTCCACCCCCTTCGCCCGACACACCTCCCTCCACTCCCTCAACACCTCCTCATTACTCCTCCCCCCCTCACAAACCTCACACACCCACCCCCGACTCTCAACCGCATACCGCCTCCTCACAGCAACATCAGCATCCAACCCCCCCACCTGCCCCTTCGCATCCGCATCCATAAAACTCCTCAGCGCAAGTAGCGCCGTCCGTATCCCCCACGCAGGCTGCCATGTCTCCTCATGGTGGCCCGAGATACTGAGGCAGATCTCGCGGTTGACCTCGAAGCGGCCGGAGGGGGTGAGGAAGCGGAAGGAGGGTGGGCGCAGTGGGTAGCTGGGTGGAAGCACGATGCGGCCGTGGTAGATGCCGCCGGCGTATGGGGAGGGAGGGGGCGGGCCGGCGAGGGTGAAGTGCCAGTCGTAGAGGTTGGAGTCGGAGACGGGGTGGGCGGTGAAGTGCGGGGAGGGGTGGGAGGCGAGTTCGGAGGCTTCTTTTAGGAGGCGCCGGTGGGAGGGGGATGTCATTTTGAGACTTTCCCTGACTTTGCCAGTAGATGTGATTATTTTGTTCGTGGTGGTGGTGGTGTTTGCTTGGTTGAGATGCGTTGATCTGATTGAGTTATCAGATTGGGGTGACGGCTGATAACTGATAAGGTGGCAACTGGCGAGGACTATACAGGCGTCAAATGTTATGTGGCATTGGAGTGTACCAATTCGTGATTTATCAGTAGGTAGGACTGCTTGTATGTAGTGCAAAAGATGAGTGAATAAATAGAGCGGTACTCCGTCTGAGATAAATGCCAGCTTGTCCTGTTCCAATGACGTTGGAGTTTCCACGCGGCCTCGGAGTAAGATACATAGTACTATATACCTCAGGCACCAATCAACTCCTAGCAGCTAGCTGGCAGGATTCCAAGCCATTTAATCTAATGCATTAAGACGAATCTAAATCAAAATTTGGAATATGAAACATCGTACAAAATACGCCGCATGAACTTCATCTCCTCATATCGGAAGTACTCCGTGTATACGACCTATTCATGTATGCATGTCCGCTATGTCCAATACCCGACAAGTACAAGAGAACTAGACCAAGGTATCAATCCCAGTCCCGCCACTCGCTCGACTCCTCTCGTCGGTTAGTGGTCGCGCTGCTTGCCTCGTTCGGTTTATGCAATCGGTTTACAGCCCCGTTTGTAGGGACAGATTGCTGGTTCAAAGGATCAGTCTCACTGATGTCATCTTCAAAATCACTATCACCCGGGCGTGGTCGCGGGGACATGGGCGCCAAAGTCCGCATCGACACCCCCGTGGCGGGCCGCTCCGGGTTTCTGAAGCTGTCTAACGGCTGATGCGGATTCCATGTTGGGGCTGCAGCGTCCGGCCCTAGCCAGGCTCGACTGTTGTTCATGTTGCGCGAGTACAGATCACGGTAGTAATGCTGCTGGTTGGCCATGTCCTGTTCTCGCTTTAGGCGTAGTCCTTCTTGCGCTTCAAGGAATTTCCGGCTCGGTTCCCAGCGCCAACCGTCGCCGGTAGTCGTGCACACAGGGATGGGCCAGAGTAGGGGCCGGCTGCCGAACAAATGCAGGAGATTCCTGCGCCACCCGAGATCGAACGCGTGCGGTAGCTTTCCGTTATCCTCCTCGTTCAGATAATCCTGGTACCTGTCGTGCTCCCGCTGTCTTTCGAGTTCCGCATACGATCGTGTCAGCGCCTGTTGCGCGGGCGTGAGTTGATCATCAGACACTCCATGGCCAGCGGGCTGCTCTGGTGCCGGAGAGAGCCATTCCTCCCCTTCTTCGGCCCGAGTAACTCCGGGAATCGCATTAGCATGCGCGTCGAGAATCTGCTGCCCGTAGTCCTGCAGCCGATGGCCAAAGCTGTCCGCAGCCGGACTGGCCCCGTTACCATCCCGGTGGTTCCCCAGTATGTGCTCATAGCGGTGGCGATCCAGCGCTTTCCGCAATGGCGACACATACCTCGTCTTCTCCAAACACTCAATCGTCGTCATGCCCCGGACCGCAAGACTGATATGCCAAGCCGTGAACCCCGTCAGCACCAGTCCAATAATCCCGCCTAAAATAGCCAGCAACACCACATTCACCGGCAGCATCGTGTCCAGATACGGAGCATCGTTGAACACCTCCGTCCAGATCCACGTCGCCGACACCGCAAAATCCACCCAGCAGAACAGCGACGTATAGACCAAAAACAGCAGAAACGCCTTGTAGTTGTACAACCCCACACAAGTCGCAAGCCACGGACAGTGATGGTCCATCTTCAGCACGCACCGCTTACACGTCGAGCAGTGGTGTGCCCGGTCCGGCTTCGGACACTGACATTTCTTGCAATACCGCGATCCCCCGGTCGAGCTCACCGTGTACGCCGTATACTCGGGCAACTCGGTGACCGGCAGCGCACTGTATTGATGCCGACCGGCCCCAGTCGTCAGCGGCGACCCGGGATCCGTAAAGACCGCCACCGTGTACGAGGCATTAAGGCATATGTAGAGAAGAACTCCCAGTATCGAGGTTGGTAGCCCTACCGGAAACGAAGTCAGTTCCGATCCGCGCATTATTTGGTACAGATTCAAGGTCAATGGAATTCGCAACATACCGATCCAGGGGCTCCGCGACGGCTTCAACCCAATACTCGCTTCGACGTAGACCGCCCACGTCGTCAAACTGTACACAAATGCCAGAGGAAAATAGGTTGCTGCGGCGCAGCAGTATCGTTCACACCGGAGGGCCCATGCCCGCGGGCGGCGTTTGGGCCAGGTTGGAGATGTTGGCGGCGATGTCGCCAGGGTTGCCATTGTGAATGCCGGTGTATATCACCGTTGGGAGATTTCGCAACTAGAACGAGAGCATGGAGACGATCTATGAGCAGGCGGTCATTGCGAATTAGATACTGGAGGGATAGTTGTGTTGGCGAGGAGCAAAATGGATAGTAGGAAGACTTGATATTCAAGGATTAAACAAATAGTGAGAATAGACACAAGAAAAGATGAAGAAGCACGAAGGAGAGCACTGAAAACAAGGCGATGATGCTGAGCTGGAGCCTGGTGGATGATTGCGGAAGATCGCCGTCTTGACGGAGTACGTTGATGACGGGAGGATAGCGGTATCGTACGGTAATTACCAGCTGCACAGCCATCGATGCGTACGTAATTATACACGTGGTTAGCACCAGCCACAGCCACCTTTGTTGACTCTGGAAGAGAAGGATATTTTAAGAATCAGACCAGCTGAATTGTCACATTGTCACTGTGATAGAGAGCCTAGTCTATAGACATATTCTCTTCCTGGGTATAGTAACATCAAAATCATCCCGAATAAGTACCAAAAGACCACCCACTTGTTGATATGAAGAGTATCAAAATGCGGCCTGCTTGAACCACTATATACAGTATGTCTTTGATTTGAGAAAGCTGATCTAAATTTCTCTATGGCATTAAAATAAACCTAGTTTGTTGTGGTTGTGTTGACAACTGTGATCTGACCCTGCTCGCACCAATCATTGACCGGCTGTAGAGTGTCAGTATGTCACGGATGTAATTCGATTGAGGCGGACTCACCAAGCAGCTCAGTCTGTAGCACCATGAGCAATTCGAGGTGTGATACTTGTAAAAGTCCACAATAAGCAAGATGAAGCCAATGAGGACTGCAACCAATGCCCCGAGTCGCACCAACCACCAGGCCCACCAAAGTGGTTTACGACCCTTGAAGAAACCCAGAGCACTGGAGTCTTTCGAGCTCTTAGAGCCCTTGTGAGCCTTGAAAAATTCGGCAATGGTCGAGCCAGGATTGGTGACCTTATTTCCTGGGTCAGCGCTGGCACCCGCGGCACCAGTCATGGCCACGTATGGGTTACGGGCAAGACCAATGCGTTCGCGAAGGGCATTAGGAGATCTCATAATGCAGAGACCAGATGCCAGACCCATGACGAAGCCTCCAATGTGTGAGAAATTGTCCAACCCCGGAAGCAACCCCAGCACGAAAGAAATGGCGATGCCAAGAACCATGATCACAAGCTCAGCCCACGGACTCGACCGTTCACCCCAAGTGTAGAGAAGGTCCAAGATATAGAGAGCCAGGATTCCGAATAGACTGCCCGAGCAGCCACAAGAACTCTCGCCCTGAGCAGCGTAGTTTCCGCCGAGCACGAAACCCCAGATACCGCTGGCCAAGTAGACAAAGGCGAACCGCCACCATCCCACCGTTCTCTCCATGTCAGCGGCCATTGTCATTTGAACCAGCAAGTTGAAGCCGATGTGAATGATCCCGGTGTGAAGGAACATGGGAATGATGAACCGGAACCATTGATTTGGCTCAGGGCGATCGTCCAGGGTGCCGCCCGGAACCGGGTTCGGGACTCCATCGAAACCGCACAGCTCCGAGAGGGTGCATACAAAATCCGCAGTCGATGTCGCGTTCGGACACGGGAACAGGAACTCCACCTGCGAATTCTGAATCTTGTCCACGTTCTTCATACATGGCGTGTACCGCGCTCCCATGTTGATCTGAACGTACGGCGAAGGGCCGATCATCGGGTTGAACTGGGGGTGGAGTTCAATCGGGCTTCCTGTAAGTTGAGCTGCAAAAAGTCAGTACGATGGACCTCCAGCGGGCAAAACGGATCGCTGAAACCACATACCATTCTTCACCAGCTCAACGATGAAAACGATGACCTGGGCTATGGTCAATGTATATGTCACCCAAGCAATCTTCTTCTTGAATATCCCTTTCCTCTGTCTCCTCGTCGCGGCAACCGGGGGCCCTGCGGGCTCCATTGCCGAGGGGTCTGGTGCATATTGAGTTGGCTGCTGCATCCAGTTTGGCGGTGGAGATCCATTTGGATCTTGATTGTGTGCTTTCAACGGTATATTGTCCGAGTAGTAATCGGCCTCGCTGAACCTCCCGCCCGCTACATATGGGCCCCCCTGGTCTGACGCGATCGAGTGCTGGCTGTGCCGAGTCTCATGTGAGCCATAGTCGGCAGTTGCATAAGGATGTCCGCTGTTGCCTGTGTAACCATGCCCCTGTGATACCGGAGAGACGCGATCGACGGGTTCGGTGTGAGGAAGGGTTTGCTCGTAGGTTGGGGGATTGTTGCTGTAGCCGCCGTTGTAATAGCTGTGGGCTGCCATAATGGATGGACAGCCGCGGCAGGGAGATTTTGGCGCTAGACGAGGTTGCTGCAATCCTCTGTAAATGAAAATGGATCTTAGAACAAGATAGATAGCAGTAATAAAATCAGAGATTTGGCGGTAACGAAATTAGAGGAATCGCAATGAATCTGTAGTTAGATATTCTCAATATTCAGTTGACGAAGTCGCTGAACAAGTCGCAGTCACGAGCTGAAACGTGATAATTCCCCTTAGTTTGATGGATCCCGGCTGGGCAAAAGGGAGTATGCGAGCACGGGACGGCAATGACAAAGACGTCTATCAAAGGATTCTAACTCAAGACAAGACTCGCTTGGCAATCCAAGAAAAACTGGTAACGACTGAATCCGAATCAACAGTAATGATGCAGAAGCAGAGTTCGTTGTCAGAGGGATATCGAGATGTTTTCTAGGCAGTCACTTTTGGCTCCAGCGCACTATTTTTGGCGCCGATCGTCTGGTGAACTCGTAAGATACATCATCACTGGGACTGTTCAACTGTCCAGCCACTGCCACGCAGCACTGTTTGGATGCAGCAAATCAAATGATCCTGCCGAGGAACCCACAAACTCAGATTACGACGATTATTATTCATCTTCTGAGGCTGGGGTTGGTCCAGTGGATCGTTTTCTTTGTTCCTTTTGGAGTTTACTCTGCAACCCTACCCTATCTATCTCCTGCTTGGGTCAGGTACCTTGGGTACCGTAAGTACTCTATCCGTACCTAACTGCGCTTCGACGGGATTGGTCCACCAGACATTACAGGCTCAGCACAGCCACCTCATGTTTGACATGTTTGATGTGCTACATAACTAATTCTCACTACGAGTTTATTGTAGCCGATCAAGCCGTGGTGCAGACAAACAGTGTATCTTCGTGTTTGGTTTCATATAATCTCACATTTGACATTAAGCATTATCCAACGCCTGCGGTCACACAAGCCAATCAGCTTCTGTTCCGCAAGGTAGTGTTAGTCTTGTACATCAACAAGAGACACGCTAGTGAATGCAATGGGTTGAGTATGGGTTGAGAAAACTCAGTCCCGTCTGGTCCAAAAACACCTCTGGTGCAGAAGCGAAAGATGAACGGCTCGGCAACCAGAGGTGCCACCAACTGTCGACCCTCCAAGGTTCGAGTACACATTATTATAACCTTCGTTGAATCCGTCCAGTACTCGTGCTCACATTAATAATCCGGTTCCCTTCACTTCATTAATTCTATATGGCGAGACGTGTCGGCCATAGGATGAGAATGATAGCCCAAAGAACGCCCCGTTTTGAACGCCTGAAAAGCAATAAGATAAAAATACTTTTAAGCCGAAGATAGTCAGCTTGCTGCGCGAGAACGAAACTTGATCGGAAGACGACTTACCGTCAACACTGACATCCAGATCCAACCGGATGGAATATCAGAGAAAAAAGTACAAAGTCGTTTATGTCTATACACAATCCACTCCTCTCATGATGACGGACTCCCCGAGGCGGAGAATGCCGAAGACGCAGGGCTGACATGCGGATCGAGAATGCCGAAAGCAGCGCCCATCTCTTCACCGCTATGGCCGGTGAGCAGCCACACCAGGCGGCTCAGCTTCTGGTACAGCAAAGACGGGAAGTAGAGCACCAACGCCCAGAAGAGAAGAGAGAGCACCACAATGACGAAAGTGTTGGCGACGAGCTTTTCGCCTGGTGTCATCACATACAGTCCGAAAGTGACCTCATAGCGGTAATACCCCAGTTGAATATGATCGACAATACGTTGCAGGATGTTGCGACGGGGATTCTTCAGCGTCAGACGGCTTGCCGAGTGTGTGCTCGAAGCAGTCACCATTGCGGAAGAATACTTGCTAATGAGCTCGTCGACGGCGGTCGGAGCATGGGAGATGTGCGTCGTGGCGGAAGGGGTGTAGAAGGTTCGTACTTCGGTTGCCATGGCTGTGTAGGTCGGGCCTTTGCTTTCGGAACTAATTTCTCGTATCCTTGTTTCGGAGGAAAGCGGTCTTGTCACGTCCTTTTATAGCTATTGAAGAAGTCGCGTCACGGGTACACTCCGTTTGGTTCTTTCCCTGTGGAATGGCAAGGGCTGGAGAAAGTCTCTAGCAAGTACAATAACGTAGGTACGTCCCTTTTATTTGGCCGACTTCTCAAGAGCGTTGAGCACCTTTTCCCCGTCTGATCTTTAAGCGATGGGCTGGCAAAACGGGTGCCGGGATAACCGGAGGAGGCTGAACAGATAAGACAGCAGAATCCAATTACTGAATAGAAAGACGCTGAAGGTGCGCGAATGCTTTTTAATGTAACAGGCAAAGAACAAGAAGAGCGTGCGTATCAATACAGGAGAGGTGAGTAAAGGAAGGAAGAAAAATCCGACAAGGAGAGGAAAGGAAGGGGTGTGATTAGTAGCAGGCCTTAAGATTATTATACCCATAGAAGGAGGAAGAACAGGATTGGCGAACCCGGTACGGCGCGGATAAGAACAGCCGCAGGATCATCCACTTTTCACTAGCTTGCTGCCCTATGGGCAGTATGTACCTTAGCTCTGTCCGGGTATCTCAAGTCGCAACAACTATGGATGATTAGATCGGTGATTATAATTAAAGAATTAACCATAAAATCTTTAATTCTTCTATGCTAATCGATTAAACTGAAAAGCTTGTAGCGACATCATTATTGCCGTGTCTTGTCTGGACATTACTCAGCTAGGCGGAACTCATGAGCCGAACTATTTTTTTTTCCCTAATTCTTTTGTCTCCCGGGTGGAACCCTTGATTAGACCCAGATAAAATGGTTAAATAAATATCAGGCAGGGTCATGGTGGCATGAAACGTACAAAGATACAACAGCTGATGGTTCTAGTCACTTCAGGAGATGATCTTATTCAGTCCTGGACTCCTCATAACATACTCCGTACCTCTTTAGATAGTTCTTGCCAATGAAGTGCGTGCCTTAAAGATCGCCATCTATTTCCTTAGCGGCTTCCATACCCAGGCTAAGTACGTCTCTAGTCTGCCAAGTATCTACATACTCCATAGTCTATCTACTGTCTCTCAGCCAAACTACGTCAGCCATGGCTTTTAGATTGCAATACTTCCTTCAGAGCCACGTGATTATGGGGATCATTCACAATCCTCTTTCTGCAAGAAGTCATGGGTCATCAGAGTAAGTTAACTCGTGAACTACTCTGTGCTTACTACTGCTTACTACTGCTTACTAAGGTAGGCATTTGTTAATGTCGTGGTACCTGATCAGGTGACCTCTCCTTCGCCAGTGATGTCATGTGCTGGAACCCCCCACCTTCAGTACCTTAGGCATCCGTAGTTCTCGCTCTGTTCTGAACTCTGTCTAGATCACTCAACTTACTGTTCCTGACAACATCCCACTCCATCCATCCAACTCCCATCAATCATCAATCATCATCATCATGGCCGAAGAAGAAGACCCTCTTATCAAGGCATTGCCGCCAGCGACCGACTATCTCACCTATCTCACCCTGTTGGAGTACCAATTGACCCCCGCTCGCTTGCCCACTCTGCATAAGCTGCTACAAGATGAGACCCTGACAACAAACATTGGCTGGGATTTGGTCCAGCTATTACTACCAATGCTGCCTCAATCGCTGGAATGCTTGCAAGATGTTGCTCGCCTTGGTAACCCCCGAGAAGTTATCCTGAGGGTTTCTGATGCTCTGATGCGGCTTCAACCTGATGAGGACGACTCCAACGCTCACACCCCACCGGGAGATTTTGATGCGCCCGAAACACAGTCTAAATCAACTACCAGCTATAATGATAGACTTGGCGAAGGGACAACAACACCTCCACGATATGTCGTGCAATTCAACTCCCTGGTCGCTATGCTTTCTATTTTACATTCCCGCATTCAGACCAAATCCCCGAGCCGATTTCTCGCGACATCCCTCCAGGCAGTTCTAGAAGCATACACCACACTGCCAACCAGTGAGACAACAATTGCACTGTTGGAGTTTCTCCGTGACGTGTCCCCGACGAAAAGGCCCGCTCCACCTCCTAGATCGGCCAGCGAGTCAGGTGTGTTACGGGTGTCGGCCGCGTCCGCCCCAGATCCCGAAGCCGAAGTTCAATCTCCATCGCCGAAGACCAATGACGAGCCGGCTCTTGTCAAACGCTTCCTACAGTTTGGTCTGATCGAACTTCTAAAATCTTATCTACTGGGTCTGGTGGGTCCCATGGACCCAGGGATGTCATGGGCCATCCGGTTGCATGAAAAGCTTCATCCTGAGACGCGCTTACCCGGGAAGGACTCGCAAACCGATGTGTATTGCAGTAACAACTATTTGAAGGACAGAGACATGATACTGGCGAAGATAATTGTAGGTTATGACACCTTCCGCAAGCATTGCACATTCTGACCGATGTAGGCTCTGTCGAGTGACTTTGGTTTGAGCGACGATCAACTGCTCGCAATTGCCCTCCAGCCTGCTAAAAACCAGCCTGCGCCATTGGATTTTGATGAGCCCCCCAAAAATGTCGAGGACATTCCGCTGGAGAGACATGGCTCGCTGTTACTGCTCGCTGGACGGGCCGCCATGGCTGAGCTGTTCTCATCCGGACAAGTTCCCCCCATCCCGGTCTTCCCTGATCTAGCCCGTATCTATTCGAATTTCATCGGGCCAGTCAAATCTCCGGACGATGTAGCATTCGGGCAGCCGCAGCCGCTTCTAGACTCTTTACTCACACTGACTACCCTTTCATTACGCAACAACGCGATCGGAGAACCAACAGATGACAAGGAATTTTACGATCTTCTTCTCGCAGTGACTGCTTGCACGACTCGGCAGACCTACAGCATCATCCGGCAGCTCCCCGAAGTCATTGTCCACAGCCATCCCTCTCAAAGCACCCGCTTCAAAGTCATCCGCAGGGTCCTAGAGGACGAGCATCTGCTGGCGGTGAAGGACCGAGCAGTCGGATGGCTGAAGAAGGAGATTCTGGCTGCGTCAGCTCAATCCTCCAATAACGCCACAAACATCTTCCTCAACCCTCACTATTTCTCTGTTCTTTTCCCGCTGCTTTTCAACTCAGCCGATATACTTCTCAACGTATCCACCGACATCGCAGCGTCGTGGATCCGATTCTCTCGGACACTGGCTCCATCCATCCACGCTGCATTGAGCCTGTACTACATCTTGCTTCAATCTTCGACGCTGCGGACGCAGTTACAGCTCGAGAAGACCTACCCTTACTTCCGCAGCCGATTCCTGGAACCCCTCAAGACCGTCTGTCATGCCTTTGAGGCGGAGATGACGCAGAACGGCGGTGATGGCCGCATCGAGGCCGCTGTCGGCGAGGAGATGTCTCAGATCGGCATGGCCCGCTCCGTAGGGCTCATCTCGCATGTCGTCGAACGGGTCGAGGACGCGCTGGAAAATGCATTCGGGGGTACTGATCTGGAGTCGTCGGAGCCGAGTGCGGATGATATCGCTCGGGTGGATGCGATTCGGAAAGAGACCGTACTATGATGATTACGTCCAATATACCCTAGTCGTATAAACAATGAGACCAGACCTCGTTTCAAGCCACCATGCATGATACCCCATAGGCCTTTACTTCCTTATCATTTACGACGAAGCAATTCATCAGATCTTCACATTCATTCCGAACTATCACGACCAAAGTTTGTAGAGAAAACAAGTTCCAGCACCGACCAGGTCTCACCCAGCCCAAGATACAACAAGCAGCTAGCCCGGAAGAAGAAAACAGAAGCACCAAGAGGGTGGAATGACAGGAAAGCAAGAGCCCAGGTCCCTCTGCCCCCTTCACAAAAACGCAACGCAACGTCCCTCCTCCCCTCCCCATCCTCGCTACCCAACTATCCTCCAAAACAGCCCCCATCCAGCAAAGTCGAATGCGTCACATCATGTCGGATAATCGTGCGCGGGAGAAACGAAGAGAGTCGAAAGCACGCAGACCCCGGGAGGACAGGTCAGGTCAGGTCACTATAGCAGAAACAACTCAAACGGAAAGAAGACAAGTAGACGCCCGCATTTGGTCGGTTGATTAATTTTGGGCTGGCGGTGGCGGTGGCTATGGCTAGGTTGACGTTGAACGGCACTAGTCGGTAGGCGCTAGAACATTGCGGGCGAGGATCTCGTCGATGGGGAGTTTACATGACGACGCAGCCGCCACCGGGGGAGGCTGGATGCACTTGTTAGTATACTGCACTGCAAGTCTGATTTGGGGGAGGGAGGGGGGTGCATACACTTGACGACAACGGCGTCCTGGACAGTGTTCTGGGGAGACATTTTGATTGATTGGGGTTTTGCGTGAAGCAAAGAATGAAGTTTTGGATGCTTGAGATTGGGATTGATAGGGTTGATGGTGGGAAAGAAGAGGATGATCTCGGGGATTCGACGATGGCTTTATATCTTCATCTGAGGAGTGTTGAGTCGGCCTGCGAACTCTGCTCTGGTGGTGTATCTCAGCTTTGATTTGGTATGATGAGGAGGAAGATAGGATGGAAGAGAGTGATGGTCTGGTGGCTGAAAGGAATGGATGCATCTCATGGACTCGAGTGGCTATACCATACAGTCGGATAAAGAAGGAAGATCGATATTCAAGTCGGGAACATTAGTATTCTTCCCGACTGAGTCAATGGCGTCGGGATGGCTCGTCAATGCTGTGAGTGGTGCGAGTCTTCGATCGGCTTGGTATTGTTCTCGACTTGAAAGACTGCCATTGTCATTCCCGTGGTCAGTCAATGTCCGCCGGCCTGCAGCGAGTATTCTTCTCCTAATCTCAATGGGAGATTCGGCTCTAGGATCTCGAGCTGCGTAAAGTAAACCTCATTCATTTCGGCAGTCTCCATTTGTGGACAATTGATCTGGAACACGAATCTTGATCAGCGCGAACTTTATCGTCTTGGCCTTCATGTACACTGTACAATATGTAGGACTTCGCTATGTACTGGAATCTAAGTGGCTCAGTTTATGCCTCGTCAATTGACGCGCTGCCATGGTCTCTGTAGGTCAATCGAAAGATACAAGGATATTGAATGGCGTATCGTATGCACTGCAGATCACATTCCCAAGAAGGCAAAAACATAGTACTCTCATAATATGGGAGTTGTATCCAACAATATTTAGCGAACAGATTGATGAGATGCGGTCGTCCAATCAGAGGGCCGTTCCTTGGTATTGTTCTTCGAGGGACAATATCAACCACTCAGCCTGAAGTCAAAACTTAAAGATTCCAATCGGAAGAAAGAAAGAAACAAAGAAGAAAGAATAAAGATCAAATTATCCAAATTACTAGATTTCTGATTAGTTCCAATTACACAAAGAAATGTCCCGACCTCCTCAAGTGTAGAGGGGCTCCGTCAAATCGTTGAGAGTCAATCCCGACTTTGCAACATCTTCCTCGATCAAGAACATCAATGGCATCTCGACCAGCGTGCCCTTAACCTGACTCAGCAGCTCCTTGACCTGTCGAACGCCTTCTGGACCAGGAGGGAAGTCGTCCCGCACAACATGTCCATATTCGTACCGCGCGGGCTTGGCTTTCTCGTCCTTGCCGTAGGACTCCTTATCGGCGTTCTGGAAATAGTAGCTGTAGAACTCCCGGTATGTCGCCCAGTTGCGCACGGTGTCGTCTGGAACAGCATGGAAGACTTTGCGGAAGACCTCGGTGTTTGTCCTTGCGCGAGTATTCCAGAGGCTCTGAAGGGTGTCCGCGAGAGGATCTGCCGCGATTTGACTCTCTGGAGCGTCAAAGTCAAAGTCATTGGGAATGCCCACTGGCTCAGAGTTGGCGTCTGGGCGTTGGTAATCTTGGGGTGGCAGGAGTCCGAGGTGCTTGCGGAACAGTTGTCGACGCAGAGAGGCGGCGAAGCGACTGGCGGTCCATGGCTTGCCATTCATGGTGGACTGAACGGGGGTGTAGTCTTCGATAATGACCGCAATCTCTGAATCGTGATCCCCGAGCTGGGAACGATCATTCAGATTGGCAGAGCCACAGATGACGACCCGATCATCGGCAATCATGACCTATTCATCATCAGTCAACCAGTTCCTATCATACGAGGGTTATGTCCAACCTTAGAATGAACATAAAGTTCCTCAGTGACAAATGCATCTATCTCGGCCTCACTGGGACCTTCCCAAGGCACGTTGCGAATGTCCTCGCCGTGAAGCATATAACACTCGCTAACAGTATCCCACCGGCTGGATGTTGGCTTGGCGGTCGACACTTGATGAGCAGCCTGCTGGTATTGTTGCTGGAATGGAACACTTGTGTCGAAAGCGGTCCGAGCTGGTCCAGGACCATACCCTCCCTGACCGACCGCATCCAGATCATGCTGTCTGCGAGCGTCTTCATAGTTGACGCCGCTTCGTTGCTCGGCTTCCATCATGCGACTGTTGACATTGATACGGTCGTAATTGCGAAGATTATAAAACCGGATATACTCCATCGGGTTGACCCCTTCCTTGGCGATCAGCTCCATGATGCTGTGGCCTCCGCGGTTGATGGAGTTGTACTGGAACTCCATAATGGCACGCGTTCCCAAAGATGCATCGTCTTCCAGATCACCGGCAAAGCAGGGGACGGTCGGGATTACAACAATGATCTTGTATTTCTGGCCCGCCCGAGCTGCGCGCAGAATGCGCTCCACAATAGCAGCACCAATCTTGTTCTTGACCGGCTTCTGAGCATCACCTGTTGCTGTGATAAAGAACTGATTTTCGATGTAGACAAAGTGCTCACTGTTGCGGATCACAGCCGCGTAAGCATCGGCGATCGAGTGTTCGGTCGGTGTTCCATTACTCCATTTCGCGCAGCTGCGCACAATCTGACAGGACATGTTGCCTCGCGGCTGAGAGTTGTGGCGCCCAAAGGAAGTCAGACGATCCTGGTATTGATGGACTTGTCCCGCCAATTGTCCGCGAATGACATTGCCGTATCCTGTCAGCTCATCCTTGAGACGGCGAGGAATGAAGCCAGATCCCCGTTCGGAGTCGCCTTGGCCACGAGCTTCCTCATAGGAGTCGTCAAAGCCCCTTGTCTGGGAGTGCAATCCCTCCTGAGTAGGGGGAGGTGGGAAATAAGGAGCTTGCCCATGACCTTGGGCTTGAAACTGAGACTGAGGAGCTGGGGAGTATTGACTGGGAGGTGGTCCCGGAGGTGGAGGAGGGAACGAATCCCCCGTATAAGTGGATTGGTGACCACCACTCTGCGATGGGGAGTAGCCGGCGTAGCTAGGCGAAGACTGGTAGCCCGGTGCTCCTTGTCCGCCAACGCTCGGCTGTGAGGGATAACCCGAGAGGCCCGGAGCCTGTTGTTGCGGCGGGGGTTGGTGATGTGGCGCCGACTGTTGGGCATTGTATTGTTGGCCGGAGGGAGAGCCCGGTCGGCCAGGCAAGACAAGTCTGGTATATCTTGCGTCCTTGCGAACCTGGTACTTCGTGTCGTAGATGAAGTTCCAACGCTCTACGAAATGCCGACGCAAATCTTCCACGACCGGCCCGTGCAAACTCACTGAGATATCGGACCAACCCATACGGGAGGTACGTTTCCGATCCAGCTGGTTCTTCTCCCAGTGCACAACATCTTGGAAGTCGAGGACTCTAGCATTGTTATAGTCCTGACCGGGGAAGACAATGTCGTCCAGATTGGTGGGATGGACATCAGCGATAGCGTGTTGATGGGTATCCCATCGGCCAAAGCACATATCCAAGCCTCCCATGAAGGCGATTCTGCCATCGATCAAGCACAGTTTCTCATGGTGGGCCCAGTAGAGGATCACATCATCATTCATGCCATACAGACCCTTGAGCGCATCGCCAGACATCTTTGCAAGCGAAACCGTGTCCAAGGTCAAGTTTTGGAGAGAGGAAGTAATCGAGGATGCCAGTCCTTGACGATCGGGAAGATGGTCGGGGTGGCGGAACACTGCGATATTGGGATGGAGGTCTTCGAGAGCGTGCTTGGTGTGTGAGGAGGACACTGCGTGAGCTACCATCAGTATAATGCGCTTGGAACAGGAATTCTCTGCCGGTCTTGATCTGTAAGTTGGTACATACGAGTCAATGCCTGAGTAACCTCCTTGTATACAATGACGTTGACCCGCACTCCACGCTGCGCCGCGGCCTGCAGCATCCGATCCAGCCGATATTGTTCGTTTTTCGCAGGTGGACGTCTCAGGTACAATTCAGGAGATAGCCACCCTATCAAAGGAGTTAGTCGCGAAACAGGTTTGCTTCTTTAAGAGATGAGCATCACTTACAGTCCAGAATCCAGATTGACTCCCTGGCGCTCTCGAGAGCTTTTGAGACGGCATAGAAGTAAGAGCATCCGTCGACATACCACTTCGCATCGTTGGCCTGCCGCGGAGGGGCAAAGCTACCGAATCTGTGCTCCGACTGAGGCTTATTTGGACCATACTCTGCATATGCCTGCTGTGGATCGAGAACATTGCCGACTCGCTGGGCGACTTCCGAGCCAAGTCCGGTGACGGTGTCTTGAAGCTTTCCTAAAAGCCCTGAAAGTTTGTCCTGCTTCGCGGGTTTTCCCTGGTGCTCGGGATTCTGGTACGGGTTCGGGTTCTGGTTCTGGCTTCCGTATGGGTAGCTTTGGGAGGATCCTTGATTTTGGTAACTCTGTCCCTGAACCGACCGTCACATAATATTAGTCACTGTAAGCACGAGGGACACGAGCTTCATGGACTCACCCCATAACCTCCTGGGAAAGGACCCTGAGACTGGCTCTGTCCTGTCTGCTGGGGCTGGGAGTGTTGTTGCTTATAAGTGTCCTTCAGCTTTTTGAAGGTATCACCAACGAAGCTTCGTGTGCTCTCTCCCTGACCATCTTCTCGTCGGTGGTACTGGCCGTAGGCCAAATCATCTTCTCGTCCAGACATTGCCGAAGTCAATAGGAGGCGATCGAGCTATAGGGGTTGAGGCACAATATCGCCCGCAGCTGATCGCATATAGAATCAACAACGAACCTTGAGGGATACGAAACAATTTATCCATATCATTGCGGGACAACCGACATAAGCCGGGGCCAGATCAGCCCAGTCCCTCATTTACACAGCCTCACCGTCAGCTCGTTAGTCTGTTGACACGCGGCACGCCAATAAGCCACTACTGCCCCGCTATCCTGAGACAATCGGCAAGACAGCCCACTCTCGGCTTGAGGAGAGAAAACAGATCTCTCCTCACCGATGAAGCCATCATTAGTTTGATTATGACACAAAGTAAGAAGCCTTCAGTGTTTTCAATAACAGGCACAGACTGCACCAAGAAAATAACGTTTCCTGGACAGCCTTAGGAAATTCCGTTGTAGCTGGCGGGGGTTTAAATTGTTGCCTACGCACCCCTCGTATAATCCCGCAACAAGCATTATTCGCTCCACTGTGGCGCAGCATTTGAACATCATAAATGTAATCACCGTTGATTTGTGGCTGAAGTCCAGGGACTGTTGATGGAAAATCAAGAGCGTCTGCTTCTGGCTTAGTATGAGAGATGAAATGGTCGATTATATGCACACTTGAAGGTACTGAAGTCATCAGCTTCATTGTGGTCTCGTCTACTTCGGATGATATATCCTGATCGATTCTCTCCGCTTCTCTGCAGTCCCCTGCGAGCTATAGATATACAATGAATGCCCGGGCGATCTGGTAAGCAATTATTGTCTGATATGTCGGAAGAGACAAAAGTTAGATATAGGACCATTGACCTTGAGGGTTCCAATTGAGGTTCTCCAAACACACCAAGGTACTTGGAAGAAATGAACCCCGCAGAAATCTGCTGGGAAATGGTCAGGTACGGTAAAGGAATTACCTTATCTACGGCGAATAGTCAGATCAGCCAGGAAAGGATAAGGTAATGGAGTAGTAACAGTACATTATCAGTAACAACTGCCTTATCTTTCTCTCCCCGCACGGTGTGATCTCCCGCATCAACCTACAAAAGGCCGACGTCGCTCCACTCATAGAAGAGCAATCCTTACCTATCTCTTCTAAAGATTGGAAGTATCGGTAAACATAGTGTATATTCTCCCACGCAGAGATCTTCTGGAATCGACCCAACTGACCACATCAACCTTCATCATGTCGCTCGCAACACTTGACGTCAGACCACTCCCTCCACAACCACTGGACAACCCACTAACGAAACAACCGCAGGCTACGCAGCATCCCAACCTTCCAGCATCCGCAGCAACCCTCTTCAAAGCCAAGGCCCAGAATAAGCTCAGCTTCGAGCAAATCGCCCAGCACATCGGCCGCAATGAAGTCGCCACAGCAGCCCTCTTCTACGGCCAGGCAAAGGCATCCCCAGAAGACATCCAGAAACTCTCAGAACTCCTCAATATCTCGCCCCAGGTTCTCGAAGAGCAGCTAAGCGGCTTCCCTGACCGTGGTCGCTCCGTTGAGATGCCGCCGAAGGAGCCCTTGATCTACCGGTTGTATGAGATTGTGCAGAACTACGGGTATGCGTACAAGGCTGTTCTCAATGAGAAGTTTGGGGATGGGATTATGAGCGCTATTTCCTTTTCGACCAAAGTGGAGAAGGAGACGGATGCGGATGGCAATAATTGGGCTGTTATTACTCTGAGGGGCAAATGGTGAGTTTCGGACTCTGGGCGTGAATGAAGCTGACAGTGGCAGGTTGCCTTTCTCTCGTTTCTGATGGGAATATGCTATAGATCGAGGTATGTCAAGTCGAAAGTAAGGCTTTTCAAATCTGTGAAGTAGTATAATATATGGTAGCACATCTCTAAAGACATGCATGGGTGAAGGATGACTATGTATTGTGCGATTGTAGTAGCACTCAGAGTAGTATTCTTGTAGTAACTATCAATTTGAATCATACTCATTGTATCATGTCCATGCTTTGATCTGGCTCGTTGATGGAGGATACATGAAAGACTACCTGTAGGGTTAGTTATGAACTGATATGTACCAGAGTAATTATTCGCGTCAACTCCAGATCGAAGCGAAATGATACTCAACGGAAGGACAGAAGCGGCAACTGCCCACGAGGCTAGTAGATTGTTCTCAGCTGTTTCTCGCAGAGCTCTGACAGACTCAGACGATGGTAATGGAAAAGAGTGAATGACTTTAGACCTCTGGTACGCCACAAGTCAAGCATTCTCAGTGAGATTTCTTAAGAGGGATTCCTTGCTGTCCACTTTCTCTCACTTGTCTTTCAAGACTAAAGGCAGACTCTGCCTTTACTTCTTCTTCTACCCACCTTGCCAGTTGAAAAATACTCTTTGATTGACAAGCTCCCTTCACTCTTACAACTCCTCTTCTTCATCCGCATCATTCCTACATCTTCTCATCTTCCACAGAACCATCAACAATGCCTAACCCAGCTACACCCAAGAAAGTGCTCTGCACTTTTCCCGACTGCCCTCGCCGTTTCAACACCGTCGAGGAGATGAAGAAACACAAGAGCTGCGCCCCTGAACACGAATACTGCACCCGCTGCGACGAGGACTTCGAGAACGAGGAACGGCATCTAATCCATAAGATCAAAAGCAACAAGCACATCGTCTGTCCCATCTGCGGCGTCGATTTTCGAAGCGAGGGCGGCCGTGACGGGCACATTCGCCAGGTAAGCTTTCCTCAACCCACCAGTCATTCTTCACCCAGACCATGCCATTTGTCACTTGAACATAATACCAACTGTGACGGATGGGTAGTACCACCGCGCCGAGCAAACCCTGACCTGCTATGGCTGCAAGGCTCTCTTCAAGACCGCCGGCGGCCTTATGCGCCACATCGAAGATGACGAGTGTCCCGAGATCACTAAGAGGCGTCTCCTCGAGGAAAGATCCAAGAAGATTATGATCAAGCAGGCTCTGGGAAGTGGCGTGGGTTCGCCCCTGCCCATCCTACCCCGTCCAGGCGATTTGGACGACGTCGACGGCGGCGTCAAGGTCAATCCACTGGAGTACGACAACCGCGAGGCGATGGCAAACCAGCCGAAGCCTGGCGAAGATGGTTCGGCTACATTGTCGCAGAAGCACTGGCCAGAGCTCAAGACGGCTGCCAAAGCCAGGGCAACGGGTAACCCCACGCCTGCTGACCTGATGGCGTTCTCTGACCTTGCCATAACGGACAAGGCCGGGAATGGAGACTGGAAGGGCAAAGGGAGACTCAGAACAATTCCGGAATCCGAGAGGGAGAAAGACGAGAACGAGCGTCCCTTTGGCGTGGGAGCCCCGGATGCTGGCCAGATCTTGCGCTTTCTGCAGCACAACTGGGACCCGACCAACTTTTTCGACTCGTACAGCGGGGAATACGTCTGTCCTTGCAGAGCACGCTTCAAGACCATGAAGGTGTTTGAGGAGCATATGTTGATGAAAAGTCAGGGCGCAAGAGGCATGGAGTATGTATGGTGGTCTGGCTCGGTTGTAACAAATGCTAACTACTACTAACCATATAGGTGTCCCGGATGTCATCGTATCTTCAAGACCACCGCGGCTTTGGTTGCTCACTGCGAGTCCAGTACTAAAAGATGCCAAATCAACGCTAACTCCCGGTTCAGTCAGATCATTGACGAGGTGAGCGCCGGAGTCATTCAGGCGGCGGGCTATATGCCAGATGGAACTGTGAAATATGAGGCTGGAAAACTGGAATTGACCAAGACGGCCACTATCGGCGTTGACCTTGAGAAAAACAAGTGGTAGTTGACAGACACCGAGGATCCTCCTCCTAGTTCCATCCTACCATGGCAATGGTTGAGGGCATAGGAATCGTGCAGCAAGTATTGCGATGGTTTTACCACTGATTCAGAGCCATTGCTGCATAGAATTCAGACTAAGTTGATCAAGATTGTGTTTTACAAAGTCAGCTTGATGAAAATTCAAACGAAAACTATTCTCAAAGCAATGGATGACATCGGAAAGAAAGTTAACGATATTCAAGAATTCGTCTCTATGGCCAGCAATCAGCTAGCAATGGGTATAAAGAGCATCGTAGGACAAACAGCATTGCCAAAAAGGCTTCAAGGCAAACAACACCAGCAGGAACCGGTATATCCATAGTTCATGACCTCCCCTCCTGATGGGCCCAAGTCCCCGAACAGCGATAACAACGCTTAACAGCACTCCTCACAGCACTCGAAGCAGAGGATACCGGCGCAACTAATCCACGTTAGCCAATATCAACAGTCAGCTAGTATCACGGGTTCCATACACTCCACAGCAAACATCTCCGGCGCCACCACCGC
The DNA here is from genome assembly GCF_000149645.3 of Aspergillus fischeri NRRL 181. NCBI lineage: Eukaryota > Fungi > Ascomycota > Eurotiomycetes > Eurotiales > Aspergillaceae > Aspergillus > Aspergillus fischeri. The sequence continues at coordinate 5,791,377 of NW_001509762.1, forward strand.
GGAGCTGCATCTTCATGGCCTCCTGGTTATTCTGTAGACGCAGTCAGTATTTAATCCCTGTTTGAGAGTACAAAACTGATAGAGAGGAACGAACCGGTTGCTCAGTCACAACACGCTCTGTAGATGGCGCCTCGGGGCTAGCGGGCTGCTGCATGGTGAGGGTGTTAGGGTCCCAGGTGGGTTGTTGCTGGGCGGGGGAAGCATCCTTGGAGGATTTGAAGAAGTTGAAGAGGCCCATTTTGTTATAGATATATGTCCTGTAAGAGAGAGTAGAGTTGGAATGAGTGCGCCTGTAAGGATGAGGATGAGATGCGGAGAGATCGGCGCGAGTTTGAATGGAAAAGAAGGCAGGTACGGGAGAAGGTGGGCAGTGGGCTTATGTACTTGCGAACCCTCACTTCCCCCGGTAGAAATGCCGGGAGAAAGATAAGAGTACAATAGCACCGCCACTAAGTTTAATAGTCAGAAATTATAGTGCTCAAATCGGAAGGTCAACGCTGAAACTGCGAAGACGGAGGAAATCATATGGTCGAAGTGGAGTGGACCACTCATGGCACAGGAGGAATCCACGCTCTGTGGCCTTCATTCAGCCTTGCAAACTTGCGTTGTCGGTGGGGTCCTCTTTGTCATTTTGATGATCTGCTGGGCTTGATTCGATTCCGTCAATTCATCTTTCATTTAGTGTCGCATCATTATTTAATTGACTTTGGAGCCGAGGTTGTCGAATTTCATCTTTGAGCGCTATCCTGTTGCCTGGAGATGTCAACAGAAGAAGCGCCCGACAGGCAATATGGCCTCAGGCGTTTACGATCCCTGTATGTCTTGCCTCATCTTGAGATAACATCAGCAAATCGCTCAGTGAGAATACAGTATACATGAGACAAGGTTGCCGAGCAGTCTCTCCGTGTCTCAGGACCGCAACCATTGTGGCTTGTTATCAGTTAGGCAACCTCATTTCCAATGATGCGGTGGAACCACAGGTCAAACTCCAATATTTGGTCTTGTTTGTGGCTAAGCTTTGCTCAAGCTCCATTTGTCCAGCTTGGCGGGGGCTATTCTTAGATACTGGCCGGTGCCGAAGGCCGAAGTGATCTCAGTCTCATAGGGCTGGCTGGCACAGTATTACGTTGCGGTCTACGTTCTACAATGACCATCTGTGTTGCTCAGGGTTGCAATCACCATAATCAGCGTCATTTCATATCTCGCCAGAAAATGAGGACTCAACAGCCATGTTGTGGAAATAGTAGCGCTGTACTGAAGAGCACGAAATCACGTGATTATTCATGGGCAGTAGGTCAATCATCATTCCTCAAATACACGTGCTTAAGGGTATCATATCTGTCTCTCAAGCTGAGACGTCTGATGGCTATACTCTGTACTCCGCATAGCCTCATATCAATTTCAATCCCCTCCTGGCTGGTGATGAGTTAACAGCTCGATCAGGTACAAGCTGACGGCCAACTGACAATTTTATTGTCAGATGACCTAGAAAGATGTATGATGGGCGATTTAGGCCGTGCCCATCATCCAACCTTGATGTGTTGCCTGAATGTACTGTTCGAGATGTACCATGAATCTCTGCCTGAAAGTCCAGGCAGCCGGAGAATGCCGACCAGACTGCATCTCTGGCTACTTCGGCCACCGTAAATTTTGCATCAACCACCATCGACACCGGTCTTCAATAGTTACCTACAGGACAACATTACCAAAATTCAGATCAATTCAAATAATCCCTGAACAAACTTACTTCCTCCGGGTTCACAATCTCAACCAGGGCAACTCCAACCAAAATGACCACAACCCCCCCTGAACAAGATATGGACATCCACTCCACCCGCGAAGCAGACTACCTCCGCTTCAAACACTACGCCGCCCTAACCTTCCTAATCGCCTCACCCGTGCTCATCGCCCTGCCCCCCAGAAAACTAGACCACCTGACCGTCCTCCTCGCCGGCGCCTTCTGCGTCTCCGCTAACCACCTCACCCGCGAACGCACAGGGCGGAGTATCGTCGAGCGCATCGAGGCGCGAATTACTTCCACCCCGTCACTGGTCATATCCGATCTCCCGAGCCAGCGGGCGCAGGAGGTCCAGGCGAAACTGCGTGCGGCGCGGGAAGCGCAGATCCGGGAGGGAAGTCTAGTGGGCGAGGAGCTGGAGAGGTTGAAGGCGAGGCGGGAGCAGGAGAGGGGCGTTGCGGAGCGGATTTGGATGGGTGGGGAGACGGAGGGGTGGAAGGAACGGCGGCTGAGGGAGGAGCAGAAGGCGTTGGAGGAGGGGAAGGGGTATGGGGATTTGATCAAGGAGCATATTTGGGATGTGTGGACGTGGGGGCAGAAGGATGGGGGGAAGGAGGAGGAGAAGAAGGAGTGATTATGCGGTGGTGGTGGTTTCATGGATGAAGTGTATGATATGGCATGTATATGTGGGTTTGGAAAACAGGAGTCTGGCGTTGGCCAATCTTAAATTCGAGCCATTGGGCTCCCTGAGGCACGGCCGCTGACTTACAGGTGGTGCTTGATATGAAACCTGTTGAATGGCAGAATTCATTCACTATGATACGACTATTGAAAAGCACTGTATTCTTTTGTAGCCCGGCTGGTATGTATTAGAATGTCATCTAGCTTTCCGTGACCAGGCAGGGATAGTATGCACAACGGAGTACAATCGGACCCTTCCAATTGTTTGCGTCGCGCATGAAATGCTAAGCAATCATACTCTGCAAGGTTCCAGGTCTGCCGCTGAGCGTCAAGATCCAGCCTAGAGCAATCTGTGCAGGAGCCACGCCTTTCCGAGCCGCGAGAGCCTTGACTCCGTTCACGAGCTTGACGTTCTGCTTCATGGCCTCGTCCTAGAATCGAGGCAGCTTCTTCCGGTGGTCGCCGTCCGGAAGGTCGGACGCTTTAGTGAACGCGCCGGCCAAGATTTCTCAGCCTAGAGGGGACCGAGCAATCACAGGGATACCAAACTCGGCGCAGGTTTTGAGTACGCCGCGTGGAGAGCATGCGCGTCCCAGATGGATAGTTCTACTTCTACGAGGGCAATAGGGTAGATTCCGTATCTGTTTGGTCATGAACAATTTGATTGCACATTGTCACTGGGAGCAGCAGGTTGAGAAGATAGTAGAGGACGTACGCTCGTTTGATAGTCTCTGCATCATTTACCTCGCTTAGACCAAAGCCCACAATCTTGTCTGATTTGACGAGATCTGCCAAGTATTCCACCATGTCCTCTATTCTAACGGAAGGATCCTGCCCTGCACACTGGAAGATGTCAGTCTGCTTCTTTCCACCCAGCGCCTCGAGGCAGGCGTTGACACTGCGAATAACGTTATGGCGGGAGCAGTCAAGCTTGCGCCCATCCGAAGACATGGCGCCCTTGATGCTCAGGAGAACAACAGTGGCACTCTCCGGATACTTGGAGAAGTATTCGTTGAGCAAATGGAGCGAAAACCAATGCCATCGCCTTATTGAACTCCATCTTCATATTTTTCAGCTTCACCTTCTCTAGGCACAGCTTCGATCTGAAAGGGTTGTGGCTCGTGGAATATGTGGGCGCTTCCAACTGGGTTGGATGGATCTCTTGGGCGTACTCGCTCAACTCGTGCTTGGAGAAGGCAGGAGTTTATATAATTTCGATCTTTTGGGACGGATTCAATGTCGTCACAGGTGATCCTGTAAACGTACTTTGTCGGGTGAACTGGGATGTAGATGACCTCGTATGGTCAATCCGAGTTGTAATTGACGATATCTTCCACAACGTCAGAGAGGTTATGATTACCTGGAGTACCCTTTATTTCACGCGGTGCCATATTGTTAGCCGACATTCTTAGCAAAGTGTCAGACGGGAGTAGTAGATATGCTGGGGTTTGAAAATGTTAGGATGTCCGCGATTTTACGCCGAGGAGAGTAGCGATCCATTTATAGAACTTAATATGGACGCGCCTGATTGACACTCTTTGGCCACGCTTGATACCAGGATAAGGATCAGCCAGAAGCAGGAAGCAACGAATACAATATGAATGATTGCGCCTGGTTGAGAAAGCTCAATAGAATATGAGTAAGGAGTAATACTACGTAACATTATTCTGTGACCTCAATGCTCCTCTATATGAAAGACCAGGATAAGCACAATAAGCAGGATCAGTATAATTAGTGTCTAGTGGCTAACAAAGATGATATCAGCTTCGTTCTACTTCCACTTACAGGACATGCCGACTTGTATTCCCTAGACAGTGTGCTAGTTCCAAGCCTTGCCAAGGACATCCAAAACCTGATCAACTGTTTGATGACGTCTATATGCTTTTGCCTCCAAAGAATATCCTGTCACATAGCAAGGCAATTATCGAGCTTCCTTCCTGAAGAGGAGAGAAGTATGATTTAATAAGATAGGCTGGATTCTGTGGAAGAATCACCATAAAAGGAAGGAGGAACAGTACGGATCTATGGAGTTAAATTTTGATTTAACTAATAAGAATGTGCGTACGGAACGCTTTAAAATAATTATAGAGAATGGAGAAAGTGATGAAGATCACCTCATAATAAGCTATAAGGGCTTATAACCTGTGAATGAGAGAGAATCTTATATTCTAACTATCTTGCTAGCTAAGAGAGAGAGAGATATCTACAAGCAGTGAAGTGAGAGGTTACCTTCATACATTGCACTATGCCTAAACTGGCAGTAGGTGAATGAGTAACGCTCACAGTCTTCTATGACAGGCACTACACTTGGCAAATTAATAGATTAGATATGTAAACGGGCCAGCTTCAGGTCTTAGGTACTAAAGTCTTGATTGTGGGCCTGCGGCACAGTCATGATGCGGCTTGGCTGTGATGAGATGCATACTTTCCTCCTAAACCAGTGAGTGAAAGACGGGTCACTAGATTTGTTAGACGACATGAGCTACATCTCAACGCAAATATGATCATTAACGACAGGATCTTTCCAGTAGCTGATCCAGAAATCAGCTGCACTGGATACATATAGAAAGATATAGTGATGTACTGATTACTTTAGTTTTATTTGGACGAATGTGTGTATCATATTACTAGACCTAACCTGTGCAACAGGCGGCGAGGACTTCTACCCCATGAAGTAGTTCTGTCGATCAGCTCTAGAAATCTATCTGTTGCCTGTGCGGTGACTGTAGAATATGCCTCCAATCTAAAGGCTTTTCTCCCCGTGATCGCCTCCAAAAGTTAGTCGAAGCCAATAGCTCAGGAGAGTCTCTTATCATCCACATCCATTTGTGCGCGAACCTCTCGGTGACCTCCCAGTTCTTTGGATCCCACGAGTCGCCCCACACAAGCAGCGTCGCGGCCGTGTTCCTCGTATCCCAGAATGCCATAAGGTCATGACACAGCTCATCATCATCGAACGAATCGCCTGCGAGAATGAGAAGGTCGCGCATGCGGGGAAACGGGAAAAAATCCAGCCATGGATGATGCGGGACCTGCAGCTGGATGGGGGTCGGGCGTAAGCTAGGTGGAATTCGTTCCGTGGTAAAACTGGGCTGCTGGAGATTGAAGACGGAAATGGCATCGTCGCTTCTCATCCATTCGGGGGTCATCCCGATCATGGTAATATTCTCGTTGATTGCTCGATGGACGTTAAGGCGGCACAGACTGATCAAGTGGTCTCTCTGTGGAGAGCCGTTCAAGTAGCTCTGGTAGGCTGCCGTTTCAAACCATTGCCGGAACTGCAGTGCATGAGGCGGAACGATGGCGCATGCGAACTTGTCATGTACTTCTGCGGTGGCGGAATAGAACTCGCGCAGAGATCTGTCCCAGGTGGATTCAATGGAAGAAGAAACAGAAGCAGGGGGAGCGAAGATGCTCGTTTCGGAATGCGGTCCTACTGGAATTACCCGCTTCCTCAAGCCTAGCAAGGTGGGTGTCAGCACTTGAAGTTTGTCTATCATCTGCTTGCCGGGGGTTGATGCTGTATCAAGTTCATGTTAATACGCACGATAGAGTCGCTGATTCAACCGATTCTGTAATTTCCTGCGCTCTTTTCGATCTATGACGCCCGTCCAATCATCCTGTGGTGCACGAACACCGGCTTGCTGAGGCATGCTCGCTAGTGGGATCATATCGTAATGCGGTGTATTTCTTATCATGGTTCGTATACACTCCATGCAACATTTGAATTTAGAACTCATAAAACCTGCTAGAAGGCGCGAAGACGGAGCCTAAATGCAAGACGCTGACAGGAATCAGCTACCTAGTGCCATTACAGGGATCCACAGAGGGGCGAGCGCCCAGAGGGCTCATAACCAGATATGCTCGTTACTTGAACTTACTTCCAACGAGATGCAGAGATGCTGTGGCTTATCAGCGACATTAGAGTTCTGCTAGCTAATGCAGGGTGCTTACGTCTCTAGCCTGATTTGGTTAACATGCCAAGAATAATATTGACTAGTTGGCAGAGAGCCAGAAAGTGTCTGCCTACCAGCTATGCAATTCCTATTTTCGCTGGGTGGAGGCATTAAGTGGCGTAGAGATCAAGTGTTAACCAGAATATGCACTATCATTCCTACTATGCTGGAAATGGAAGTCTAGACACCTTTTTAGCTTAGTGGTTTGATGGTTAATATCAAGACAAAATACAGATACAGACTGACTCTCTGAGCGGGGCGTCTTTCTCCGGGCGCTAATGCACCTTGCTTACGCCAAGCCAGACCCACCGCATCACAGAGGATCGGAGCTAGCGCCTCAAAATCAGCTCTACATTTGGATCGAGTCATCAAGCATGCGTGATTGGTTATTGAAATGAACACACGTGCTACTTCAAGTTAAATGAACAACCCCGCCGAAACCGGGGCACTCAGCATCTGCTCTTCTTGGATCTCTCCGAGCAGCGCATTGCCTGGGTAATCATCCAAATCCAAATCCACATAGCCCCGGGACGCCCATTTCCTGGCGGTGACGAAGAAGGAATGACCGTTGACGCTAGGGTCACTAAGTATCCGAAGTAGACACTGTCCTGCATCCTCAGTCGTGGCAAATTGGACCCCGACATTGGAGACGTGGTCAAACGTCTTCTCCGGCAGAATATTGGTTCGGACGTACCTAGCCAAGAATTTTCCATTAGCCATACGCCACACACGACGCCGGACGCCTGCATGACGCCACAGCACGCGCAATAAAGAGGTAGGTGACATACCAAGGGGAAATCACGTTGACCCGGGAGCCATAATAGTAGGTGGTCCTCCGTAGCGAATGCATGATGCCCCGCATGGCCCATTTGCTCGCACTGTACTGCGGTGCCCGGGGACAGTCCAGGAACGCCGCCCCTGAGCCGATGAAAATGAGGCAGGTATCCTCCTGGTCAAGGGTGGGCGTTGAACCGTTTTGGCGGATGAAATAGTGGGCGGCCAACTTGGCAGTGTACAATGGGCCCTTGATGTTAATGTCGATGATGGCCAAATCCGGTTTGGCAGGCTCCTGGTCCGGGTGTGGCTGCTCGAAGACTTCATCCGGGCGATGAATCCCGGCGTTGGCCACCACGTAGGCGATGCGGCCGTTTGGGGAGAGAGAGACTGCGTTTTCAAAGAGTCGGACTTGGTCATCCCAGCTGCCCGCGTCGCAGGGAACAAATTTCGTCCTTGATGAGGCAAGAAGGTTCTGGTCAGTGATGGACTATGCTTAACCCAGAGTGTCGAGGTGGATCCTACATTGGCAGCTCTGCCGCCAGGCGTTGACCTTTCTCCAAGTCGATATCTCCGAAGCAGACATAGACCCTAGTATATTACATTTTAGCTCCTGTGGGTAGATGATGAGCTGAGGTCTCAAGGAGTGTTCCATACCCAGCAGCAACGAGCGCCCGCACATAAGCTTCACCAAGACCACTCGCACCTGTGTGTCTGTAAGCGAGTGCAAAACCGTGTTATTATGAGATCATTTGAATCTGGTTACCTCCCGTCACAATGGCAGTCTTTCCCTTCACACTGCTGGGGTCAAAGTCCCGCTCACAGTCGACTGGCCCGGTGTGGATGTAAGGGGCCATGACGAATGAGGCTCGATCAGTAGATGAGGACGCGTACAAGTTGGCTTATCGGGGAAATGATAGAAAAACCAAGACGTTACGTGCACCCAAGGCAGCATAGCTCACGGAGAAGGACTCTTTTATCTTCCACAGGCAATGCCATTGCTGTGCCTCCGGTGTACTTCCGTGTTCGTATGATCCAAGGATTAGAGTCAGCCTTCCGGCTCAATAGACCGTGGATCATTCATGCAGCGAAACGGACTGGACTGGCCCCACATGTAAGCAACTCGCTTTTGGATCAAACTTGTCCAGTGATTTTCACCCCTGACTCAACTACCTGAGAACCAAGTGTCTCGGCATGACGACAACGTCCCTCATGATGTATCCTTTGCAAGGGCCTTGGTCTGCACTCTCCGGTGCAGATGATGTAGGAGCAATGGCGTGCAACCTCCCACCCCTCCAGCGTGCTTATTTATACCACCGGTCGACCTGTGCCTTGGACCTGAGACAGAATCGTTCTCTCCTTAATCTCAACTAGTCTACTAGACTTTTTCGAACGAGTAACTCATCGCACCATGAAGGTTTCGACAGCCCTTAGCCTGACCGCGCTACTTTGCGCAATATCGGCTACCGCCCAGAACCTCTCCTATGGCGCAGACAACTTCTACCGCAGTGACAGTGTCACCCTGCGGCCTATCACATTCAAGAACCAGTTTCAGATGACGGTGGCTGGCAACCTCTTTGTCCCCCACAGCCAGAACCTGACCGGCGGCGGTGATGCACCAGCTATCATCGTGGGCCATCCGATGGGCGCCGTGAAGGAGCAGAGTGCGAACCTGTATGCCACCAAGCTGGCGGAACAGGGATTCGTGACCCTATCCCTCGACCTCCAGTTTTGGGGTGGAAGCTCCGGGGAGCCGCGTAACGCCGTGTCGCCCGATCTATACGCCGAGGCCTTCAGCGCCGCGGTCGACTACCTCGGCACACAGAACGTTGTCGCCGTCGACCGCCAGCGCATCGGTGCAGTGGGCATCTGTGGCAGTGGTAGCTTTGTCATCAGCGCGGCCAAGATTGACCCGCGCATTCGGGCCATTGCCACCGCAAGCATGTACGACATGGGCGCCGTCAACCGCAACGGACTACGTCACTCCCAGGGTCTCACCGAACGCCAGGCCATCATCAGAGACGCGGCACAGCAGCGCTGGACCGAGCTGGAGGACCCGAGCCAGACCAAGTACACCAGCGGCACTCCGAACGAGTTGACTCCCAGCACCGACACCGTCGGGCGCGAATTCTATGACTTTTACCGCACCTCCCGCGGCGAGGTCACCCCCGCCGGATCTACCCCCGAGCTCACCACCCACCCTACTCTAACCAGCAACCTCAAGTTCATGAACTTCTACCCCTTCAACGATATCGAATCGATTGCCCCGCGTCCATTGCTGTTCATCTCCGGCGACCAAGCTCACTCCCGCGAGTTCAGCGAGGATGCGTATGCCCGGGCCGCTCAGCCAAAGGAGCTGCTCTGGATTCCTGGCGCCGGCCATGTTGACCTCTACGATCGTGTGGATCTCATCCCCTTTGACCGACTCACTCGGTTCTTCCAGACGAACCTCGCCCGTAATGGGACTGCTTCTAGCACTCGGTCAAAGCCTTGAGAAGTAAATAATCTAGTATGATCTAGCTACAGGTGCAGAGCGCAGTTGAATATAGACCAAAAAAAACGAGCTGCAGGTAACTTGCCTATATGCTTACTACGAATAGCTATCCTGTCTAACCCAGGGGCATGCATATATATATCTGAAGTATATTCTGAAAGAATATTGCGTACTCAGTAATTTCAAGGGGACAAAAGTCTACACATTCAATCAACTGGTGCAGGCTCAGCTTCAAGCGTCATGCCTTCTCTACCACAAACCGCGTGGCATCCTCAATAGCTCCAGACCCCAGTGCTTGCAAAGTCTCGTATAATTATTTTCATCTTGGCCTGCCTTCCAGTACATGTGCCACAGAGTGCAAGGGAATAGTACTACTACCTTCATGAATCGCAAAGCATTATCACGCCGTCACCTTTAACCGGAAACGGCCTAGCAGGAGCCTGTACGGAGGACTGATTGCTATACTACGAGAGTTAGGGTTTGACAGAGCACCTCAATATCTGGGACATGGAAGGCAAAAACGGCCGCCACGGTCCACCTCACGTCAATATAAGCACTATGGACCCCTAGTCTGTAGAGCCTATTGCTGGTTAAGTTATATAATGTGCATGGGAAGTCCTGTTATTAAGGTATACTTACTGAGGATAGTTATTGTTCTTGTCAGAAATGGCAGTACTGTACTGGGTTTGATTATCACTAGTAATTTGTACAGAGTTGATAGATCAATGAATTCTTCTCTATCTCCTAAGTGATCTGTGTACCATGAAACATTAAATCATATGATATCGGGGTTTCATCACAGAAGTCAGGAGACAGTAAATATCAGCAGACATAAACCTTACGTAGTAGCCATTTCCAATGTCTGCAATGTTCTAGAATGCAACAGCTTTCTAATGAAGTCGTCATTATGTGCCTTAACAGAGAAAGAACACTATTTAAATTCTTTGCACATATGTTTTCTTTAGCATTTACTTTGTACAATGTAATGTGCATGTACTCGTCCACTGCTATATCACAATGTCCACTTGACTAAAAGGAATTCATCCGTTCCACGATTCTAACTTCCAACTTGTGATTCATTCTATAGCTGAATCAGTATCAATTCCAGACACTAAGGATTCATGAAAACATGCCGAAACGATCGGGTACCGCATGGAAGCCACCATATGTGGAAGATGTGGCTCGAGGAAACCCACATGCCCAAGAGCAACTATTAGCCTACTTGAAACGATTTGGGTACTACCAAAACGAACGGGAGGGAACGCTGCAGGCCATCGAAGCGGGTGTCCGCAACTTTCAGCAAAGCCATCGACTACCTGAGACAGGAGTCTTTGAGCCTACTATGTTTGAGTTACTGGGACGGCCGCGCTGCGGTGTGCCCGATAATGGCATATCATTCGGATTTGTTCTCGGAGAGTCAAGATGGCAGCACACCAATTTAACCTTCGCCTTCGACAATTTTACCGCCGACATCAGTGAGCAGCAAGCGAGAAGGGAAATTCTGGACGCTCTGGCGGATTGGTCGAATGTGACGCCTCTGACTTTCGCTGAGCTACCCTCCACGCAGCCCGCTGATTTACGATTCATGTGGGCTAGTGGCAATCATGCAAATGAACCAGTCGAAAAAGACTTTGACGGGTTGGGTGGAGTGCTCGCACATGCTTTTTTCCCTCCACCATCAGGTGGCACGCTTGCCGGACAAATCCATTTCGATGAGGACGAGTTGTGGACAGCAACTGGGCTGCGGAATGCAGCCCTTCACGAAATTGGCCATGCACTTGGCCTAAATCACTCACCAGATAATCTGTCTGTAATGAGCGCGTTTGTCAACACGCTAGCCATCAAGCCACTCACGATGGACGATATCGTTGGCGTCCAGTCACTCTATGGCCAAAGGCCTGTTGGGCCGTTTACTTCTGTTTTTGACAGTGGAGGACATGGCATGCCGTCTTTCGATCTCATGTCAGACTTCGACCGTGCCTTTGCTTTCGATTTCGACCACAGTGGAGCGATGGATCACTTAGTCATGTATCGCCCAGGGCAGCAGGGGCTGATCACCATCGTCAAAAAGCAGAGCGACGGTTCGTTCACAGCGGTGTATACTTCCGATGCCATCGGTGGATACAAAATGCCGTCCAATTTGAATACAGACCAGGCGTTTGCCTTCGACTACGATCATAGCGGGTTGCTGGATCACATCTGCCTTTACCGTCCAGGACAAGGGAAATTCTGGATCATCGCACATGATACAGTAGATACATGGCGGGCTGTCTACAACAACGATGGGACCGGGATTGGTGGACTAAACTTCAATCTCGTTCAGGACCGAGCATTCGCTTTCGACTTCGAGCACATTGGAGCCCAAGACCACCTGTTCCTTTTCCGGAACGGCTCGGTTGGTGGGATCCGTATCCTCAAGAACGACGTAGGTACATTCAGGGTCGCATACAACTCAAACAATGGGTTTCCTGGGTCTGCCACTATCTACAACCACGTCGCAGTGCCCTTTGACTTCAACCACTCTGGTCTTATGGACCACGTCATCATCTATCTCCCCGGTAGCCACACCGATCCGTCGTTCCGCAAAATCGAAATCTTCAGGAATGATAATGGCACATTCAAGCCGGTGCTACAGAATCCCGACCTGGCCGATGGCATCGCAGGCTACAAACTCTTGTCTGTTAACATTCAGATGCTAGCTTTTGATCTCGATGGCAATGGGAAAACAGACTATCTCCTCATCTATGACCCGGGTAGTGGCCAGATTATCATCGCAAACCATAGGGGGAACGATTTTGTGCGCGCATACGACCAGGGTGGGTTCGCGGGAGGAGGAATCGGTAAATTTGATCTGAAAGATCCTCGGGACCGAATCGTGGCGTTTGATTATGACTCCAAGGGGACTCTTGACTATCTCGTGTGTCTTCGGCCTGGGACAGGAGATTTGAGGATTCTGAAGAACGAAAGGACTGTTGTGTAGGAAGACCAAGTGAACAGTCTAGCCATATCAAAAGATTCTGCCTTGAGATTCTGGGGGTTGTTCCTTAGTACGAATCGATGTACAACCTTCCTTGTAAGTCAACAATCTCCTGCCCATATGGTCTACTGCTCGGTACGGATTCGCCCCATGATCCAGCAGAGACTTTATGATGTACACAGTTCCGTATCCAATAGTGTAGGTCAGCGGAGGTTGGTTGACCAAATCAACAACGTTGGGGTGTTTGCGTTAACGCAGCATGGTATAATCACGGGTCCAAGCTTCTGTTTGGTCGGCCCCTGCTCGAGAAGCAACGACGGTATATCTATATCCCCATTCTTGGCGGCAGTGCTTAATAGAATCTGTCAGTAGTGGTAAAAGAAATTGAGCGCAGCTCCATGACTAACCAGTAATTAGCTACTACGACCCAAGGACGGTCTACATCCGCATCTACACTCTACTGTCCAGTCGACAGTAAGAGAAAGGAATAGTTGAAAGGAAACTCGAGCATTCCATTCAAAACTAAAAAAAAAAAAAAAAGAAAAACTTGTAACAAAATCAACAGATACAACAAAATCCCCCCATTCGGGCAGTGGATCAAGGAAAACATCTTCGTAACGTTTGTCGTTGATCGAGGTAAAAACCTTGAACGGGATACATCAAGATAACAAGAAACCCCATACAAATCAGTCCTCCAGCTGTCTTTTTTTTTGTCTTTTGATCAGCTTTTACCATGTTTTTCAAAGTTTCTCATCTCTCTTTCTCTTTCGTCCCCAGATAAGACGGTCTCCCACGATGTGGTGAGATCCATACAACGACTCAGCAGGAGCTGGTCTCAGTGAGCCAGTCCTTTCTTCATCCCCAGGAAAATAGAAAATTGTTCTCCCACATCAAGTGTGGTGAGAACTGTCAACTCTCATAGGAGATAGTCCCTGTAGGCTAGTCCTGTCTCTCATCCCCTGATATAAAACTGTTCTCCCACTTCATGTGGAAAGGACATTGAAAAACCGGAGTTGATCACTTGGATCAATCCTCTCTTCTCAAACAAAAGCTGTCTCCCACTTCATGTGGATGAAACTACATCTTCCCCAGAAATCCCTTGATGGGATGTTTCAAGATGTCTCTTGACTGAGACGAAAAAGTTTCCTCCGCTGGGATTCTCCCAATCCCATGGCCGGCGCCGGCCGATTTCCTTGTTCACTTTGTTCTTTGACTGATTGTTCAGTCGGTAACTGGAGGTCGAAATCCGATCAAATGTTCAGTCGCTGCATCGGAGCAGTGGATAGGCGAAGGTAGATTAAGTTGAACGAAAAGGGTTGCCATAAGGTTGTTGTAGTTGGTAATGTGGTAAGATTCGAAAATGGAATTGGCTTGTCGCCCGCAGATTGATTGTATCGACTCGACTGAAGGTTTCTCGGTTGTCGGTTTGTGGACCGGTTGGATTGTTTCGACGATTTGAACGATTAACCACCATGTTGACGCTGCTAGCCCAAAGTGACATTCGAAAAGAGAGAGAGTCGAAGTCGTGAACGAAGGCGACCCGGCCGACACCTATTGGGGCCCTCAACAGGGCGGCCAGCAGTCGCAAAAGCATCGTTCAAATGGTGTGTGCAGGTGAAACCTTTTTCTTCGTTGTTTTTGTTCTTTGTGATTGTGATGTTGTGGCTTTCATGGAGGTTTCGTTTTTCCCGGTCAGAACAATTATGCGTTTTTTGTTGTTGTTCTCCCGTCAGGCATCACAAGCAGTCAAGCAATGGTGGGTGGGACGTGACATTGCCAATGCCAACGTCCCGAGGTATGTCAGGTTCGCGGGGGGTTTGGCGTGCCAGTGCCCAGAATGGACAGTTTGCTGGGCTATCCTGGCCCCCCGGAAGTAAAAAAAGACAATTTAGAAGTAGAAGGGGGCACCAACCACCTGGAGGCCGGTGGTGGTGCTCCCCTGAGCCTCCTCGTTCACAGCGAGGTTCAACATGGCTGTGGCCTGGGAAATCGTCAGCAATTGCTGTCAAGAAAAGTAGGGAGAAAATTGAACTCACAATCCAGTTCATTGCCAAAGCCCCCTGAGCAAAATACTCAGCCCTCTATAAAGGTGTGAGTATGCTAATCATAAACCTCGATTTCGACCTAGGACAGGAACTTACCTCTTCGGGGAGGGGATGGGCGTCTGTCATGACCACGTCTCTATCTTCTTCAGCCGGGGCCGTGATGGGTGCAACAAATGCGTCCCTCATCACAACGTCACCATCCCGGGTGCGTGTGAAAGCAGTACGAAGCTGCTGTGCACGACGCTGGTTGTTGTGGTTATTGTTGTTGTTGCCCGGGTGTCTAGGCGCCTATTCTTTTGTCAGCTTAATAGTCGTTAAAGGTCGAACAGGAAAAAATGTACAGCGTTTTGCCGAGGCTGTCTGTTGTTGGGCAAATTGCCCTGCCGTCTGGAGTTGTTCCCACCCTTGCGGGTGTTCGCCCCATTCGGATTCGGAGTATTAGGAGAACGACGAGGCTGCTGGTTGGGTCTCTGACCTCCAGCGTTTTCTCCTCGCCGTCTGTTCCCACGAGGGGACTAGAGGAAGTCAGCTTTGTGCCTCAGATAATGGGACAAAAGGGGGAAGTAAAGCTACATTCTGGTTGCGATTCACGCGACCCTAGAAGCCAATTAGCAGAAAGTACATATCACAACAGGGAGACAAACACTTACATGTCCATTGCGGTTGGGGTTACCGCCAAATTGTCCAGTTCCGTTCGGTTGGTGGCCATTGGAAGCAGAAGCTTGAAGAAACCGGGCCATGTCCCCGCCGAAAGTGTGAAATCCGTTGTTGTAGAAAGCCATTGGGTTTTTGGTCTTCCTCGGAAAAAAGGTTATAAAAGAAGAACAGTTTCAAGAGAGTGAAGGTGAAGCGGAAGTTTTTTGGGCGAATACCACTGCTACCGGCTCTGGTCGGTTTAGCTTACTCTCCAGAACGGATCCCTTTATTTCCTTCGTGAGTGAAAAAAGTTTAAAAAAAAGTTAACGATCTAAAAGCAGATTTGGTTTGGCTCTTGTTTTGTTTTTTGGAGTCCAAAGTTTGAAAATTCAAAAACTATTTGAAAAGCAACGCTCCGATTTCAGCCCCTATTGAGAGACAACGTATAGTCAGTGGGTGCGTGAGGTGAAGGTCTGCGGTGTGGAAATGTAATAAAGAGCTCTTGTGGTGTTCTTTGGTTTCTTCGAGTTGGAATCTGGAATAGTCACTTGATACCTGATGGTAGCAAGTAACTGAGCACACGGTTTGGGGCTGAAGAAGAAAAGAAATCAGAGAGAGTCGCGGGGCAGATTGATGAGCTTCTTATAGATGGGGGAGCTCCAAGAGAAGATGTAATACCTCGTCGAGACCGTGGTTCTCCATTGCAGTAAATGCGTCAGAAAGACGGTTGACATGAAGGCAGCCATGCCTACCAGAGCTGAGAGCGCTCGAGATCATTCTTTTTCTCAGGATCTGTGGGCGAGAAGGTGTGTTGTCACCTTTATTCCCCCAGATTGTATGGGTACCACATTTCCTGTTCCTGAATTTTCCGGGGAAATAAGCTTATCAGCGACGGATCTACCTAAAAATAGCATGTCAACCTGCATTTCCGCAGAAAATAGTCCAATCATATTCGATGCTTGAGAATCTTTCCTCAGGGTTCTCGTTCCACTATTCTACATCTTTAATGATTGGTTGAAGCTTGAGAATTGTGTTCTGTACATCATACTTAGAGAATGTCTTTCCTTAGAAAGGAAGAAAGACAACATACCAGCTCTGGGTCATCCAGTCAAACTGGTAGAATTAACTCGAAAAGCTTAACTCTGTCTTTTCGTTCCTGACTTTGATACCTGCTCGCTGCCCTCATTGGGGAGACAGAGCATAGTAAATCCGCAGCGTCCAATAGAGTCCACAGAAAAGAGTTGACTTGAGCAAGCTTTTATCAATCTGCTTGTTCCTGACTTTGTTGGCTCATCTTCTTTATCCTGTTCAAGGCAGAACGAATAGAAAGAAGAAAGAAGGTACGAGCACAGGTACAAGCTCTATACGTCCAGAACTCCTTGGAACATACTCAACAAGCTTTTCTCCGTCTTTTCGTTCCGTTCTTGAGACAAGGTTTCTGCTTAAAATAGAACGAAAAGACAGAAGACCAAGTCAGAATCGTCCAATTGAACTCGCAGGATCAGCTCAGGAAACTTTTCGCTGTCTTTTTCTCGCTTCTGACGTCGATGTCTTTTCGTTCAAAATCTCTGGGTCGCGCTTTCTCCCTCCAATTTTGCCACCTGATGTCTGCGAGAAAGAATCGGGGGTCTCAGCGCTCCCCTCGTCTCCTGCACCACTAGTTTTGACCTTCTTCTTCCTAGGCCGCGCGACGCCGCCAGGCGACGAGGCAGAAGCGCTCCCGTTCGACGCTAGACTATCCCGTTTCCTCTTTTCTGGCTTAGCATCTCTCTGTTTGCGCCGCTCCTCCTTGATTTTCAATCGCCGCTGGACTTCCTCTGAAATATCCTCCGTCTCTAATGCCACAGGCATCACATCTGCGACTTCCTGCTCAGCGCCGGGAATAGCTAGGTCCAGCCGCTTGCGCTTCGAAGACCGAGAAATCGCCGCGTACACCCCGTCCTCCTGCGCCTGCATCAGCTGGGCCTCTGCCTGCATGACGTCCACGTCCTCATCCGCATCCTCGTCCACTCTCGCCCGCTTTTGCTTCTTCCCTCCTCTTTCTCTTTCTTTTGGGTGATTACTTCGTGACGAGTCACTATTGCCATTTCCCGCTGCCTCAGGCACACCAGCAGAAGGATTCCGCGCTTCGTCCTCGTCAATTCCCTTCTGCCTCCCTAGATTTCGGCTGAAACCGGGACCAGACTTACTATTCATCTGAATGACCCATTAGAACCAAAGAGAAGTTACCAGAACGGGCTAAAGATGACTCACGAGCTGTTTCTTGATTACCCTGAATTGCATCACTAATTTATTCGTCTTGTCGGCCATCGAGGAAACCAGTCGGAAGGAGTCCCCGTCGCCCGCGACTTGGCTCTTCACACCATTCAGCATCTCCAGATGAGACAACAGAACGGACTCATGCTGCTTGCAAATCTTTGTTTTCAATTTCAGTCAGTAATCGGCCTGTTACGTTGTATCATCTATCCGGGTAGTATGCATTCATCCACCCACCTCCGACCATGAGAATAGCTTGCGCTGTGCGCCAAAATTTTTGAATTGAGGATTCCCGTTTGCTTCATCGCTAACGTCTTCAACAAATGGGCTTAACGGGTGCTGGGGATTGCTTGATGGCATTATGCGCAGCCTTTCAATTTTGACCCTGCGTTGAATCAAAGCCCGCAAATCCTTCGATGATCGACGGACCTGTCAATATAAGCCGAGGGTCCCGCGCCAAGACTCCGCTACTGTCGACCATTCACATTAGCGCTCATTAGTGCCAGATGTGGAGTTGTCCTGCGAACCATTTCGCATGCAGAATTTCGGAGTATCTACGGAGTATGGTCCAACTACACTTCTCATCACTGTCGCGCTGTTTTTATTCGCCAGCGCATATTGATCATAGAACTCATATATAGATTCCATTTTTGAGCTCCACATGTTAACGCCAGAATTATGTGCTGTACTATAGTGATATCCTGATGTCCTGTGACCATGTGAATCGTACATAACCAGATGCAAAGTCTCATCTTCGCCAATACGCCATTCTAAAGCATCAATCATGCTCCCACACAGCCCAATAGTCATACAGACAGTCCCCCTCAGCATTCAAATTCCAGCCAACTACCATGCACCAGGGTCAGAATCGAACCGAGAAAGTTCTTTCTGCGCATCTTCGACATCCTTCTTTGCCTTCATTCGCATGTAGAAGATCGGACAGTCTCGAGAGGAGCAAATTACCTCGCAGTGCAAGCTACCCTGACAGCGCTGGCATTGAGTCCAGAGCCGTCCAAATCGGACCTCGAGGTCCGATACTTTGGTCAATGTTTTTGTGTAAAGCTCGCCAATTCGAGGGCGGCAATGTGCGCAAACAGCGCCGGCCATTTCTTCTTTACCAGAAAGAGGCTTCTTGCAACCCATACATGTTTGGGTCTTCTTCGCAAACTTCATCAGACCTCCCAAGGTAGGCGCCGCCACTGAGATGGACCGAGTGTGTTCACCAGTCAAAAGCTGATTGGCTTTCTTCTCACCAAGAATGGGTTCGAAAATACGACCCAGAGGATTCGCCAGTTGGTTGTCAAGGTAATATTTTGTGTCGATCGGAATGTTGTTCTCCAGAACGTATATAGGATCTTCAGACTTCTCGTAGTTCTTCGAGCCTCCAGCGCCCTTGACAATAACATAAGCCACACGGTCGCCGAGAGTTGGCGCAGAGCCTGCGTCACGCTTTCGCATCCGCTCCGCCAGCTCAACGTGTGCCTGCTTGGCTGTATAGTCGGCTTTCGAGAGCGCTTTGGTAATCACAAGCTTTGACATATCGATCTTGTTCTGCAGGAGATCGGAGATGGTTTCCTTGACGTAACTGCGCATCAAGTCAGCGAAGAGGACAACATGGAGGGATAAGCCATCACTTACTCCTGAGCGCCATCGATGTCTCTCTCAATCAAAATCTTGTGCAGCACCGTCTCGATGACATTCTGAACCAACAGACAGTTATCTCTACGGACGGTTTCAATACCTTTTGTATCCATTTTATCGAACTTGTTCGGGTTGGTCCAGTAGAGCCCGGCGTATCTCTTCTTGTTAATTAGAAGATAGGGGAAGTAAACCTTCTCAAACTCGAGTTTGATCGGTTTGAGAAACTTGGAAGAGACATAATCGGCTGCCTCCTGTCCGAGTTTCATGGCCTCTTCCAGTTCAGTCACGCCAAACTTAACCATGACCGAGTCGGTATCACCGTAAATGACCTTGGCATCATGGGAGTACCCATTAGCGATAGTGTATCTGGCTTCAACCTCCTGCTTGGTCTTTTCAATCATTTGACGTCCGTAACTGGTGGTACTACTCGCAATAGGAAGGCAGGGCAGCTTTCCGACTGTGGCACCAGTGAGACCGTACACACTGTTGGCGCTGATCTTCAGAGCCAGCTGTCTTCCGTTCAACACTGCTTTCTTGAAGGGATCCGTTTCGACGGCCAACTCCTTTTTCGCCCGTTTCCGAGCAGCAAGCAATTCTTCCAGAATTTGCGATAGGAGGCCTTTGCGCACTTTTGTTGTGCAGAACATGTCGCCGTTCGGGGTCACAATGTAGTCTTCATCTTTCTTGAGCTTCAATTTCTCAACGCTATTCTTGTTTAGCAGGGTCGTGTAGCATAGGTTATGAGCTTGGATAATCGAGGGATATAGAGACGCGAAATCGAGGGTCGCAATCGGAACACCGTAGTACCCGCGACTTGGTTCAATAACGGTAGCCCCTTCGTAGTCTTGTTCGTCCGTCGACTTCATATTCGGGATGACAAGCTGTTGCTCAAGGGCTTTGCGAAACAGTTGACTAAGGAACTTGACTTGCTGACCGCGAGAGAGGAGAAAGTTGAATGGTACACCCGTGACTCTCGCCATCTCAGTATAATTGACCAAGCACATCAGCTTGTCCATCAGCCGTTGTGGCAAGTACGCATCCTTCAAACAATACACGGCTAATCGCCGCCTCGAGTCAGGAGTTCCATTGAACAGTTCCGTGATCATCGTATGGTGGACATCCTCTTTCTGCTCCTTAAGGAACTCGTAAGAAACGGAGTTCAGCGTGTAACTTCGCAAGTGATAGTCTCTTTGGACCAACTGCAGAAGATCGAGCTGAATCCTTCCGTTAGTGTTTGTTGCCTTCGTGTCTCGATTACCCATCTGCTTGCTGGAAAAGTTTGTGGACGTCGCCTGCGACGCCATGCCCTTCAGACGTGTCCAGTATGGGAATCCAGTGCATTTGAGATGCTTTGCCCGGTCCAAGAGATAGGGAAAATCGAAGTTGGCGATGTTATATCCGATGATCACATCGGGATCGACCTTCTCAAGGAAGTCGCGCCAAGCCATCAGCATTTTCTCCTCTCTGTCGAATTCCAAGATCTGCGTGTTCACAATCAAACTACACGTATCCAGAACGAAAACATTCCGAATGAATGGTTTCGATTCTCCATAGCGGGTGACAACGTTTGCTATCTGGATGACGGGGTCATGATTCGGCTCCGGAAAGATGCCTTTGCGTCCGGCGCACTCGATATCGAAGGACAGGATGCGAAGAGGCGCCATCTTAGCCCATTCACCATTGGGCGGGTGAGAGATCAGGTCACGATAATCGATAACGGCTTCAATCTGACAGTTTGATAATTTCTCCCGAGGGCTGAGCAGGCGGTATTTTCCGGCTTTTGCCTCCACCCATGACATACCAGCAATGTCCGTGTCAATCATGAATCTGAGAAGGTACTGGATATTGTCGAATGTGAGAATACCAGCATCAGCGTTACTCCACAAGCCCTTGTAATTCAAGCCTTGCGCATTGTTCTCCAGCGCACTTCGGACCTTGCTGATGAACTTCGGTTCCGTGACGGTAATCTTCAGATAATAACTCT
This sequence comes from Aspergillus fischeri NRRL 181, assembly GCF_000149645.3. Lineage (NCBI taxonomy): Eukaryota > Fungi > Ascomycota > Eurotiomycetes > Eurotiales > Aspergillaceae > Aspergillus > Aspergillus fischeri. Next base: position 5,812,559 of record NW_001509762.1, read on the forward strand.
TCTGATTTCCTTGAAATCCATAAATGTTCTCTCTCATTGTTATTTGAACCGACTGAATGACTGGTTGAAATTGTCCTAGTTTACTCTCGAGAAAGGCACGATAGGGATCACAATCTTCCTTGGTGAAGTTCACTGGCGCCGCGATATAGAGGTAGTGCTGAAACCCGGTGACGTGGAGCAAAACTGATTGCCCGGCCTGCATCAAAACCATTAGCAAACCAAGCCGACTGGCAGTGAGGGAACAAATCTACCTCTGTAACACCGAAAAGTCTAACAGCTGTCTTTCCGCCGGTAATCGTTCCCTCTTCTGCATCAATCTGCTGAAAGCAGATGTTATCTTTGGTCTCATCAAAGTCCCCCAAAGGTGGCCGCTCCCATTGTTGGTCCTTTTCCGAGTTGCTATCTTTCAGTCCGTTGATGTCCTGGGTCAACTTTTCCAGAACTTCCTCTTCGAATTGGCTCTTCTGGGGCTGACTTGAGCCGAAGGATTTCCGCAGGCCATTCTGCGATAATGGATTAACTGTGGCAGAGAGTTGTGCATCGAGCTTTCGTTTCTTCACTGTGCCGGGGGTGTTCGGTACGCTGCGAGGATTATTCGTTGCATCACCCAGAACCCGCTTCTGGGGCATTGCGACGGCTTCAGGCATGGTGGCGGATCATACACGAAGTCTCGTAATTCTGTTGATGGGGAAAAGGGCCGTCAATACGAGAAAGAAACAGGGGTCAAAGGGCTTTAGAAAGTCGCATAGATGGAAATGTTATCGGCGGACAATGCGCTCCCCGATTCGGGAAGTCGTGTCCTGGTCGCGCCTCGAACGTGACGCTCTTTACGCGTGTATCAGATCACGTGCCTGACGTCGCGCCTCTTCCTACACCAACTGACGGGACTCTATTTTGCTTAAATTACTGGAAGCAAAGTAAAAGAAGTCGGGCTTTATCAAAGACAATCTCCAAACGATGCACCAGATGGAATATTATTGATTTTCTGGGCACTATCTTGAGGAATCGGTCGCAGCTTGCCTGCTTAAATGTCGGGTTGGAAAGCCAACTTGAGGTTTCTCTGATTGCAGAGCATATCTAGGGAATATAGGTACATCGTGATCAATGAAATTTCGACAATTTGGATTCAACATGCAGCCCCTGTCGCGGAGTACTCTCTATCGCGATCACCTGTTCTCATGAGTCGTATAGATGCTGTTATACCCTGCCAGCGACTCCTCCTTCAAAGCTTGCATCTCCTTACCCTGGAACCGGTTCGGGTCCAGTGCTTTCTTCAGGGACTCGTCAACTTCTTCACCCTGAATCATCTTGGTCAAGAATTTAGCTGACCCAGCCGCATGAGTGACCCACACTGCAGCCGCCATATAAAGACCCTTGATTGACGAGATCGTGCCGACCAAAGGCAGATTGTCCGGGGTCATGGAGAAGATACCATTGAATTTCTCCTTGATGGTCAAATTCGTCTCAGCAGGGATCAAACTGCGGGCTCGCTCCAGTGTTGCGTCGAATGCGTCGACCCAGTCACCAACCGCAGTCTCATTGGGCTTGTGATAGAGCGGCTTGTGATCATAAGAACCAAGTCCATAGGCTGTGCCATGATCACGGGCATACACTTGGAATTCAGGCCATCGAACAAACGGTGACTTGCGGGCTTTTGGCTCGCGCTGTTCTCCATACATGTATGGATGCGCAACAGGAATGACCGGAATCGGCACACCAAAGTCACAGAGTTTCTCTGACCAGATACCAGTGGCGATAACCACCTTTTCTGCTTTGACTAGTCCAGATGTAGTTAGGACACCGTTCACACTGCCATCTTCCTGAATAATTTCCTTGACATCTGTTTCTAGGAAGTGAACGCTATTTTCGCGCGCCTGGTCTTGGAAAAATGAAGTGATTTTAACAGCATTTGCGGCCCCATCGCTTGCGAAGTGCAATGCAGTCAAGATGTCGTTCTTGACAAGATCAGGAGCCAGTTTAGTTGCCTGCTCAGGAGACAGCAGTTCGGCAGGCAGGCCAACCTTCTTCGCCATGTCGTATCTGACCTTCAATTTTTCGACGCCCTCGGGAGCGGTAGCGACTTCAAGCCCTCCGATGCTCTCGAAAGCACCGGGAATCTTCTTGTATTCACTGACAGTGTCCACTGCTAGGCGTGTAAGAGCCTCCGATTCGTTGTACTGACCAATGAATCCAGGCGCATACCCAGTTGAACCTTTCAACTGAGAGAACGAGCGATCGATGAGGACGACTCCATTGCCATTCTCCAATGACTCTGATAGAAAGTAAGCCAGGGCTGACCCAACGTTACCACCGCCGACAATAGCTATTTTGAATGATGCTTCCGAGGAATCCATCCTTGCTCAGGGTATCTTCAAGACCTAAGGGATAAATGACACTTTCTGTACCATCTATCCACGGGGTCTCAACGGGGAGTCTGCCTCATTTTATATTCATTCATGGTGGGGTTCGACGAAGTAGCGTCATGAATACGAGCTATACATAGAAAGGGTTCGACGCCGACAATAATGAGTACCACAAATACGCGTGTTTCCGACGGCAATACCGAGAGTGAGTCGAGTATGAGTAGATCCTGATACCGCTATCGCCGCTTCGATAAGTCAACTTATAAAATATGCCATCAGGAATGGCCCTATTGTACTCCGTAGTCTGTTTTAATCAGAGGCATTGTGGCCTGGCGGCCTGAGGCAGAAAATGCGTCACTCCAAGTTGAAAGTCCGAAGTTCGGCCAAGAATGAGAACACGTCTTTTTCGACGTCAACGGCTCGAATTTTTGGGAAGCGATGCATACTTTTTAGCGAGTTAATGGTTCATTCACAATGCTAGACCAATATGTCGGATGCCTAGAGGAAAGTTTGACCCACTAATGTCGAATTCACACGCCCTTTCTCTGGCATCTGGCTTTAGAATCTGATGGAAGCCTGTGAGAATTGACAGCCTGGTCAAAAGCCATCCCCAAAAGAGGGGAATATTTACCACATAATTTACCAAGTGAACCCGGGACCATAGCTTCGGAAAAGCCCATTGAAGGAGCTGAAACTGGTCTTTCTTACTCCGTCGACCAATTGGCGTTGAGTAAACAATCCTAGCAAGTCTATACCGCGAGTCATTAATCATACACGATATACATTCGTGCCTACTCTCACAATCCAGACCTCTGGTACATTGCTACGCTGCCTATTGACCCACTGCTACATGAGGCAGGTCATCTGTGCTGGCATGGCTCCCTTGTGGCCGTGAAATCAACCCCCTAGGCATTGCGACTGATCGTGCCCCCCAAAATGTCTATGTTCAGACCAGCTTCGGAGATCTCGTCCTCGGAGTCTCAATCCAGCTCCGATGAAAGCGACCATGGACTGCTTTCAACAGCCTCAGGGAAGACCCGGGGCGAGTCTCATTCCGGGAATTGTACACGGACTGCATCCCTCGATAGGGAGTCTGACACTGAAAACATCTCTGAAGCATCAATGGACGTCCTTGATGTTGAAGCTCAGGGTCATACAGCATGGATGACCTCCGCCTTGCTCGAGTTTTACTGCCTCAGCAAAGCAACAGACATCCTCAATGCCAGGGAAGGCTCTCAGATGCGGTACACTCGGGACTCTCCGGAAGTACAGCATCTGGCCAAAAAGATGTATGCCCATCAATCGCAGCTGCTATCGACACATGGAATGTTACCTGGAGGCATTGAGAGCGACGAATGGGGAGAAAGAAGACAGAAGTATCGCGAAACCCTTGATGGACTTGGCCTGCAGGCCCTCAAAGGGCTAAACTTAGACGATAGCCCTAAGCAGACGCCGTCTCTCGGCACAACAAAAGATGTCGTTTTGGCTTCCAAAGCCTCAAACCAGATGCAAGTTCATGTAGAGACGGATTTTGCAAGACCTGCGCAAATGAGGCGTCAATACAGCGGACTGTTGGGGTTCAGAGAGCAAGTTGCCGGAAGAGACGACGCGCACGCGCCAGAGCATCAGCCGTTCGCCCTCTTGGGTAGTTCGCCTGTGAGCTTCCCGTTATTCAGGCCCAATCCGCCACCACCGACTCCAGCTATATCTCGTTATGCTACCGAATTCTCAGAAGTGAGAGTCCTCGGCCGCGGATCATTTGGCGAAGTCTATCATGTGAAGAATCATATTGACGGGCAGAACTACGCAATTAAGAAGATTCCGCTGAGTCAGAGGCGGCTTCAGCAGTTGCAAGGCGGCAATCAAAATCAACTAGAAAGTATCATGAAAGAGATACGAACGCTTGCTCGACTGGAGCATACCAATGTTGTCCGATACTATGGTGCGTGGGTGGAACAGGCTCATATATCTGACCTTCTTCACTCAAGGAATATGAGTGCAATGGAGTTTCAGCACGAGGAGAGCCACGGCCTGTGCGTGACTCGAGAATCAAACGACGAGCAAAGTTTCGGAGTGGTATTCGAACATTCGGAAGTTTCTGCAGTTGAGGCACGCTCAAGTTCTGCGTCTGCTGAATCCGAAGCCGATGCTCCTCATCATTCGCGACGTCGCTGCAGCCATGCTACGTCGTCGTCGCGCTTCTCAAAGAATAGCTTAGCAAGGAGTCTTGAGGACGATGAGGAGGTCGAGTCGATCCCTCGCGATTTCAATTTTGCGTCTCACGGTCAGCTGTCGACGTTTGGAGGCACCGATGATGATATCTTCACCGACGGGCTCAGTTACGATGCGTCCAAGCTGCAGATCCAACGAAGGCGTCAAAATGGGTCTCAGCTTCCTGCTGTTGTTCTTCATATTCAAATGTCTCTGCATCCTATCTCACTGAACGCTTATCTCAGTCCGCACTCTTTGGGTCCCACAGAACATAGCCATGCGTCTTCACGGCGTCACTGCTTCCATTTGATACCATCGTTGAGATTAATGCTACGTATAATCTCTGGGGTGGAATATCTGCACGCCAAAGGCATAATTCATCGTGATCTGAAGCCGGCAAATATCTTCCTCTCACCGTCCGATAATGGCAAAATCGATGGGTGCCCTTCCTGCATGGGGAGTTACGGGTCCACACCTGATTACTGTCATCCCAGAATAGGAGACTTTGGTCTTGTCGCAGATGTATCGCATCTGAACGACTGTCCTACCCCCTCTTTTGAGGAGGGTCCAAAGCTCGAGCGTGTCGTTGGCACGGAGTTCTACCGCCCACCCTTGAGCACTAATGGAGAGAAACACTCTAAGGGCATGTTCCAAACCGGGGTTCATCAATTCAATTACATCATCGACGAGACCCTTGATGTTTACGCTCTTGGAGTCATACTTTTTGAGCTTCTTTATCGTCTGAACACTAAGATGGAACGACAAATGGTTCTGACCGACTTAACAAAAGGCACGAATCGTCAGTCACCGGCCAGAATTTGCATTAGAAACACTGTATTCCCAGCAGACTTTGCACAGAAACTCGACATGGGGTCGAACATACTAGAGGATGGTGTGTCTGTGGCCGACTCGTTGATGAGGTGTATCAGCGGCATGCTAGAGCCCAACCCGCATCGACGCTTGCGCTGTGCGGATATTAGGAAAGCTCTGGAAGATATTCTGGATGCTGCTGCCACGCAGGATCCTTCCTGTTGTTGATGCTATTGAGCAAAATTTGGTCGAAAATATTTTATCCGCACTATGCTCGAGCCTACAGCCGCCTTGATGTAAGGAGCAATGGAATAGAGGTGAACATAATTAAAATTATGACCCCTGTATAATATAGATATGTATCTTGTGTCCATCTGGGGAGTCTGGACTAATGCTACAACTCCTCTCTACTCATCTTTAATAAATCTGAGTCAATGACGAACAATGAAATGAAGACATATTATTCACACTAAGTCGGACCTGGAGAAACATACATAATCCTCTTTATCATAGGCGAGCTTCGGGCCTCGGTTTCATGGGATTTCTAAATGCATTTCAGGTTCACAAGCCGTCTTCCCCGCATAATACAGGGATCCCCCGAGCTCCTCCCGGCAAGATATGTAACATTATATTTACATAAAATGGATAAGATAAAGCTTCATCACCTCTTGAATTCAGTTTGAAGTCAACATCTATACCTCCTTCTCTCTCCTTCCCTTAACCCTTATCCCAATTGTCAGAAAAAATGCCTCGTAAAGATCGCCCCCCAACAGCTCCCTACAGCGAACCCCTTCTTCCCCAACTAGACATCAAAAACCCCTACTACACAGACCTCCACCACGAACTCCGTGCCTACGTCCGCAACTACGTAGAAACATCCATCGCCCCTCACGCCCAACAATGGGAAACAGCGGGTCAAGTCCCCGAGGAAGTCCGACGACGCCATTGCGAACTGGGGTTCGGAATCGTCCATCCTCTAACCTCTGAAGAAGACGCGGCAGGTATTCCATTACCCGGTAACGTGCCCCGTGAGAAATGGGATACATGGTGCAGCCTCATTGTTACGGACGAGCTTACCCGGGTCGGATTTGTGGGCGTTATATGGGGCCTGGGGGGTGGAAATAGTATTGGGTGTCCGCCTATCGCCAGGTTCGGGACAACGGAGCAGAGGCGAAGATGGTTGCCTAAGGTTGCGAGGGGGGATATCAGGTTTTGCTTAGGGATTACAGAACCTGATGGTACGAGTTTGAATTCTTCCTTCGTTTAGGGGGGGATAGTCTGGCTGACGGGATACTAGCTGGTTCGGATGTTGCGAATATCCAGACGACTGCAAGATTAGATGGTGATCATTACATTGTCAATGGGGCGAAGAAATGGATCACGAATGGTATTTGGGCTGATTATTGCACTGCTGCTGTGAGGACGGGGGGACCGGGGAGAGGCGGCATCAGTCTGCTTGTGATTCCTTTGACTGCGCCTGGGGTGACTCGCCGGCGGATGCACAATTCAGGCGTCAATGCCAGTGGTATGGCCTCCTGCATAAAAACTCCCATGAATGATGCATGGCAGCTGATCGGTCAACTAGGGTCGACGTTCATTGAATTCGACGATGTTCGGGTGCCGGTTGATAATCTAATCGGAAAAGAAAACAAAGGCTTCCCCATCATTATGTCGAGTGAGTACGCTTCCCAGGAAGATATCCAGGTACTGATATTGTCAAGATTTTAACCCCGAGCGTCTTACTCTTGCATGCGCGGCTTTGCGGTTGGCTCGTGTCTGCGCAGAGGATGCCTTCCACTACGCAGTGCAGCGAGAGACCTTCGGCGCGCCTCTCATTCAAAGACAGGCAATACAATCCAAGGTCTTCAAGTTCGGCCTCATGATCGAGCCCGCGTATGCATTTATGGAGCAGCTCGTCAACATCATCGAGCTCACTAAAGATCGGCCCGCTGACGACGTGAAGATTGGTGGCATGACGGCCTTGCTCAAGGTGATGTCTACCAGAGCTCTTGAGAAGAGTGTCCGTGAAGCGCAGCAGATCCTGGGAGGCGCTGGGTATAATAAGTCCGGAAAGGGAGCACGAATTGAGCAGATTTCCCGCGACGTGCGAGTTCATGTAGTTGGGGGTGGTAGCGAGGAAATTATGATGGGTCTCGCTTTACAGGAGGAGACCAAAGCCCTTAAGACGCGGAGGCAGGCTCTTGAGAAACGGTCGAAGCTTTAGGATGGTTACTCGGTGCAGATATTCCTGTTTCCTCTGTCAGATGTTCAAAACTCACTACAGCTCAACGATTTAACTAGCTATAAAAACCATATCCAATGCTGGCAAGGTCCGTGTCAGCTAAATCCTAACGTATTTGGCAAATCCCATCACTAAGAAGTGAGGTCGACACCCAAGAAAGAAGTCTGAGGGCAATGTAAGTCTTCCGAGCACGAGCGCAGGGGTTCAAACTAGCTCCCAAGGGTTGATCGATTGACGCTTTTCCTCCAGCTGTTGCACTCTCCTATGAAGTATGTTGAGGTGGGCAACGATGTCTTTGATCGCCTGCTTAAGCAAAGGCAAGTCGTTGATAGTTTCTGGTCCGAGAGGAAACGGAACAACCTTGCCATCGAGACGTGACCTCGGAGCCGGTGTCTGACTGTCAGATTCCTTTACCTGTTCCGGGACATTCGTCTGAGTATCCTCCTGGACAGGGGCAGCTTGTTCTTCGTCCTTCTGCACTTCCTCCGCTACACTGCTAGCGGTAGTATCCGTCAACGAATCTTTGGAACTGAGCGATGAATCTATAGATTCATGGTCTTTGAGTGCCCCTGGTGCAATTGTTAACAAAGTGAAGCAATGTCAGGATGAAGCTTACGGTTTCAACACACGGAGGTCACAGTTGTATCTCCTACTGAACCGACAATTCGCGCATGCTCCGGCAAGCTTCGAGTTCTCATCTTGGTTAGGTTCAACGACACACATTCGCCAAGTGCCTTTATTGTCTTTGCAGAAGCTGCACGGATCAACCGCCTCAGTGCCGCGGGTTTGCATCAACGCAGCCGTCAATGCCGTGCTGTCTCTCAGTGGTCTGCGTATAGGTTGGCCGTCTCCGTCTATCTGCCAGTCCAAAACGCGAATAGCAGGCAGTTTCTGGTATCGCTTCTGCGCCTCATTTGGGTTATCTCCCGCAATGGGCAGGTCGGACGCGTCTACCCCCGTAATGAGCTCGTCCCTTTCTGAAAAATGTGATGTCAGCCTCTTCAAAAAGAACTGACGAAAGAATCCCAAACTCATCCCATCCGGAGAGCCCAACGATGCTTCACCTTTGCCACGGCGACGAGGCCGGTATGGTCCTTCTTTCTCGCTTTCTGATTCTGGGCGCGGTCGTTTAGGTGTAGCTATTCCGAACATGCGAAAGATTTTGGGAGCTGTCGGACTCAAGAGGTCATGGTACTCTTCCTGCTTTGTTATTTTCCTCATCCTGTGCCGCAGACTAAAAAGTGGCAAGGATATGAAACTCGTGAGATATTGGAAGGTGATGGGAAACGCCGTGCAGTGGGCACCAGCTTGTATACAAAGCAATGTTGCCGCGGCGTCAAGAGTGAGAATGACCAAAATAAACGCACAACCACATCCATAATGTAATATGTTCGTTGAATGAGGAATATAGGTAGCATTCCACCTCTCTTCATGTTCATGTCTCTGAAAGAGCTATGATAAGTAATCCATCTGTTCTATGCCCTATCTGCTCGTTCTTCCGAGGAAAGTTTGGCCTTCTATTGAATAGAGGGCCAAACTGAATGCTTTAATTACGAAAGTAAGCAGACCTGATTATACATGCACTTTGAATTATTTCCTGATTTTGCATCTTGCTACTCAGAAGAGAAGCATTTCACAAGACCCTACATCAGCTAATAGCACACTTAGGCCGCCCTAGTCTGTCTGTGTATAAATTAGTAGCTTCCAGCAGCAAAGTAGGGGAGGAAGGATTACAAGAGACGCAAGAGCCTGGTTAATGTCTTCGTCTATACCCTATAATTTCAGCACTTGATCAATTGATCAGATGTGAGTGTCTGTATAGATTGAGAATATATATTCAGAGATCTCTAGAGTCATTATAGCATGATTGATCTTGCACAGCCATTTTCGACACTCAGTTAGCCTCATATGATTGAGATTCGCTTCCCTATGTAAAATATCCGGTGAAGTTTCACAACTGAGTAATTAAGCAGACTCATTCTACTGTAACGTCAATATCTCTGGTAAGGTGTGGCTGATGATTGATTGATACCCCAGAAATAGTTAGTTATATATGGTGGCCGTTACGTCATGCGGGGAAGGCTCTGTACTGTAATGGAGCTGTATTGTATGGTAAGATTGCCCCCTGCTGTAATAATGATACCGGGCCCTATTATTCGTGTTCTAAACACCGATAAGCTGTATGCTAGGAACAACTTCCCAACTCGGTGGCAGATTCGACGACTCTTCTGCTGCCCCATGAATACTACATCTGAATAGCTGGAGCAGGATCCTCCAAGCCTCAATCATGAAAATGGAGAGCTTCGATGATGCGCCACGCCCGGTGGAGTTCGTCGAAGAAAATGCTGCTCTACCTAACGAGTATCCCTCAAGAGCTCCATCACAAGCAGACTACCGCACCCCAAGTTTTGCGTCTGACTTGAGCTCTACTATTGCAGAGGGATCCTTCACGTCCAACGGGACCTTGAAAGGAACTGAAGATCAGGTAGATACCACGCAGCGAAGACTTACCGATCAAGAAGATGTCTTCAAACCTCCGCGGACCGCCTCTCCTTTCCCTCCCATGCCATTCAGCCCGCCTCCAGCAGCCGAGATTAGCGAAAACGGACATGACGAAGAGGATGAGGAGCCTCATGTTGCGACATCCTTCGAGCGTGATTCGTCACCGGCCTTAGCGCAGAAGCACCGATCGGCATTTTTCGATCTCGGCGAAGAGAGCATCAACCGCATGCACAAGATCTCATTGTATGAGACGGCAACTCGATTCTATATGGTGGGCATGGATCTGTCAGACACGCGGTTCCGCATTTTGAAAATCGACCGTACGTCAGACACGAATGATTTGGTTATCGTCGAGGACGACATTGTGTACACAAAGAGTGAAATGAGCCAGTTGCTGGACGCGATTGACGATGGGAATAAGATCTCCGGCGGGCTAAAGCTCAGATGCAGTGCATGGGCCTTGCTTGGCTTTATTCGCTTCACGGGCGCATATTACATGCTTCTGGTGACGAAGAGGTCGCAGGTTGCTATGGTGGGCGGTCACTATATCTACAAGATCGATGGGACGGAACTCATTTCGTTGACAACCTCGAGCTCCTCGAAGCTGAAGCCGGAAAAGAACCCCGAAGAGGCACGGTATATTACAATCCTTAATAATCTTGACCTGAGTCGGTCATTCTACTTCAGCTACTCATACGACATCACGCGCACCCTGCAACACAACATTTGCCGTGAACGCAAACTTCATCAAGACGGGTACTCGAAAGGCTTCCATCAAGATTACAATACGATGTTTATATGGAACCATCATCTTCTCAGTCCCGCAATCGCAGCCCTGAAGAACCCTTATCAATGGTGTCTCCCTATCATTCATGGTTATGTGGACCAGGCCAAGATTGATGTGTATGGGCGGCTGGCGTACTTGACCATTATTGCCCGCCGATCTCGATTCTTTGCCGGGGCTCGCTTCTTGAAACGAGGTGCTAATGATCTGGGATACGTCGCCAACGATGTTGAGACGGAGCAGATCGTTTCTGAAATGTCCGAAACTTCATTCCATGCTCCCGGTCCTGCTCTGTACGCCAACCCTCTGTACACATCATACGTCCAGCATCGGGGTAGTATCCCTCTTTACTGGACACAGGAGAACTCAGGAGTATCTCCCAAACCTGATATCGAGCTGAATCTTGTGGATCCTTTCTACTCAGCTGCGGCCCTCCATTTTGACAATTTATTCGAGAGATACGGTGCCCCAATCTACGCTTTGAATCTGATCAAGTCTAGGGAGCGGACGCCACGCGAGTCAAAGCTTCTGAAAGAGTATACAAACGCCATCAACTACTTGAACCAATTTCTTCCTGAAGATAAGAAGATCATTTACAAACCATGGGACATGAGCCGCGCTGCTAAAAGTCGCGACCAGGATGTGGTAGGGACACTGGAGGAGATCGCAGGCGAAATCATCCCGAAGACTGGTTTCTTCAAGAATGGTTATGACGCAGATTCTGGCTTGCAGCTCCAGAATGGGATTGCTCGGACGAATTGCATCGATTGTCTTGATCGTACAAATGCTGCCCAGTTCGTGATCGCAAAACGAGCCCTTGGTTATCAGCTTCATGCCCTCGGGTTCATTGATGGCACCACTTTGGAGTACGACTGCGACGCAGTCAACCTCTTTTCCACTATGTGGCACGATCACGGTGACACAATTGCCATTCAGTACGGCGGTTCGCACCTGGTCAATACCATGGCTACATATCGCAAGATCAACCAGTGGACCAGCCATTCTCGAGACATGGTGGAGAGTTTCAAGAGATACTACAACAATTCGTTCCTTGATGCGCAGCGTCAGGAAGCTTACAACTTGTTCCTTGGTAACTATATTTTTACCCAAGGTCAACCGATGCTGTGGGACCTGTCCACCGACTACTACCTGCATCATGCCAGTCCCAAATCTTGGGCTGAGAAGAGGCGACCCAATTATATCAACTGGTACACCCCTGAGAATCTGAAGAAGCGTGAACTGCCACCTCCTCCATCGCGCCCGAAGGAGCCTCTGTCGCGATTTGATGATTATTGGCTGGAGTATTACAGACCTTTGGCTGTCTCGACTCTCCCAAAGATCTTCTCGTTCAAAATGAAGTCAACGTTCCACTACGTCCCGCACCACTTCAGCCCATTCGATGTGCGAATTGCTCACGAGCAAGCCAATCGTGAGAGGCATCCGCAACGAAGTGTGAGAATACAGGAGCCAGGAAGCAGCGTCATTGAGCACTCGAGGCGCTCACCCATGCACAGCACGCCACAGAACCCCAATTCTACGCAGAAGTGGTTGCAACAGCCGGACTCGACACAACCTTCCGCAAAGTATACTAAAGACTCCATATATGAACTCTCTGTATCCAGTAGCCAAATACCATCCATGCAGACATCGACGGATTCGGCTACACCCAGCAAAGCACAAATTGCTCAATGGACACTCGGCCAGCTAGTGAACGACTCGCTAAATCCGTCCGTCACTGCCGCAGAGGCCGAAGAATACGAGCGGTACATCAACCACCCGCTGAACGTTCCTCTCGTTGTGACATCTGAAGATGAGATCACCGCAGCTTCTGCTCAGCATGAGTCGAACTTGGACCTACTGGAATACGCTAATAAATGCAATGTTGAAGAGGCCATACTCGAAGCTAATGCCGAGGAGAACCTAGCGGATTATGCCGAGTTTCTTACCGTATCAGAGGAAGGACTCACAGTCGTTGCAGAGGACTATGAGAAGAAACGCTATAAGCGGTACCGGCAGTGGCTGCGGGGAAAGAGTCTTTTCAAGCAACGGGTCGATATATAATCCGGTTACTGCTCTTAGTCTATGATGAATTATGTTTTAATGATACCCAGGATTGTCGTTAATGTGTCTAAATTTGAGCATAGCTCACGTTGTGGAGCGAACGAAGCATATTACTCATGTGTGTCCACCACAGCTCTATTGCCATCAAAAGAGGTGTAAATTAGACAGTTACGGATCTATCCCGAAAAAGTCCGCATCATTAGGATCAATATCCGCAAGAAGCAAGTCCGCAAGAGACTCATCAGCGTCAACTAGTTCCTGCAATTCCTTCCGAATAGCAGCCTTCGCTTCCAGCTGGCCGGCGTCTCCGTCCGCCTGCGCTGGGTTCTCCAGCGCAAACCTCAACAAGTACACCGCGCCCCGCAGCTGCCTCTCCAGCTTGGTCAGCGCGGTATTCGTCTCCTGGTCCTCGGCAGCACTCCGCCCCTTGACAACCCGTTCGGCGATTTCACCTTCTTCCTCGGCTACACGCAGCCAACACGAGCAGAGCGCGCCGAGGATCTCACCGCGCCATCGCCACAGGCGCGGATGCGCGTTCAGAATCATTGCTCGTGTTACGGCCACCGCCGAAAGGAGAAGAGGCGGGTATGCTGTTCCGAAAGGGTTTGACAGCGTACTGTACAGCAGGGGGACGATCTCCTGGAGGTACTTTGTCGTGTGGATGCCTAGCTCCAGGAGGAGAGGGTACATCTGGTCGACGAGCAGGGCCGAGAGACGCGGGTATGGGAACGAGGCGAACGAGGAGGTTGAGGTCCTGTTTGTTGAACTGATGTGGTGGAATGAGGAGATGAGATTCTCTCGGAGAGTTCTCGTCACGCTGGAGATATACTTGTCTCCGTTTACGTTTGCGGCTGATCTTGCGGTGGCGGTGTGGTAGTTTGTTTGTAGGAGGGAGAGCAGAGCTGGGTAGGCTACCCCGAGCAATTTAATGGCGTCATCTTCGGGTGTGATCGATGGTAATGACAGGAGACATGGTCTGACGGCGTCCTCGAAGACAGACGCCAGGTTTGTCCTCTGGAGGATGTCAGATTTGCTTTCCCGGATTGGTGTGAGGAGTTTGGTCAAGAGAAGGCAGCCGCGTGTCTTGTAGGTGACGCTGTCGTCGTCTATCAGGGCGAGAATTGGTGGGACGAGTAGTGGAAAGTGGGCTTCTAGATAGGGTCGATCCTTTGCCTGTATCATAACAGTCAGCAATACGACCTAGAGCTGGGGTTGAGAAGCATACCTGGTACTGCGCGATCACCCAGGCTAGCACTGTAGTAGCGTATACAGCACTGATCTTCCACGGCTTCGTCGCCGGATCGATGATGCTGGCATCAAATCGCGGTAGGGGAACAGGATGAAAGTTCTTTCTGCCCGCGGCAGTAATCGCAGGGTTTTTCGTCTTCGCGAATACCGGCTTGATTCTCTCTTTGAGGATCCTTTCAATGAGAGACCAGAAGAAGCTATCTGACTCGCCATGGACATTTGTAACAAAGGTCTCTAGGATTTTCCTTGATTTCATATAACTGTCTTGTGTCGTCCAGGAATCTTGCTCAGACGTGAAACTCGCCAGCGCTGTGATAGCATCCATCGCGTGCGCCGATTTCTGAATCGGCAGCAGAGAATCCAGCGCAACAAGGACAGATACAGCAAGTTCCAGCTGAAACTTATTCCCACGGATCATTTCAGACTTGTCGCCTATATGGCGTCAACATTCCGCACCATTGACGGAGAGGAAAGGTCTGCGACTTACTATCATCGGTTCCTACCTTTGCCGTTGCGAAGGCTGCAGACGGAAGCGCAAGCTCGCTGGCCCACTGATATAGATTATTGCCAGCATTTTCGTCAGTTTCCGATAAGCTCTTCGAGCTCTGGCGTGTCAAAAATGCTTGAGCGACAAGAAGATTCTCGCATGTCTACGTCGACGTCATCAGTGCTTGAACGACCCGGTGCTCAAGGGGACTCTTCTTACGGTTGGTGTGTTCTTGGCTTGATAGGATGATATATTGTGCCATAACAGATCTAGGTCTTCAGGAACGTTTATGCTGTCTAAACGCGCCTGTGGGATTATACTAGAGTCTCGTCGCTGGAGGGTCTCACGTGCCGCTGTGTGGAGCTCTTCCATCTCAGTAGCTCAAATCACGGTGGTACACAGCTTTAGTAATTCTCAGCTCGTTTAGAAAGAAAGGTCATGAGGTGTGGGAGGATGGAGGAGAATATTTTCTTCTATAGCTGGGGGTGGTCTGTCGGATAACGATTACAATCAGCGAGAGAAATTTGCGGAAAGGAAAAAAGTGGTCATGTCATGGTTCTTGGGAGCGATAATATGTCTTTTCTTTGGGTCTCAGCAACAACTACAGACCTAACTCATCCTTTCTATCTATCAAATATTTGAGGGCCTTTTCCTTCTCCGTAATTTCAGGGTGTAGAAGCTGCCACTTAAACACCATATCCAATGCTTTGCTCATCCAAGGCCCATTCTTCGCCTCTAGAGCCTTCATAATATCGCCCCCATTCACGATAGGCTTCATTTCACACACGCCTTGCAGGTCGTTCTGAATAATGTATGATATAAATCTGTCATATTCTTGGATAACTGCTAGTCGAGCACAAGTCAGTGCCTCAAATTCAATCAAAAGTATCAGGTGTCATGTGTATCTTTTTCTCACCTGGCAGGAGCTCTCCTCCTCTCATGACCTCCTGCAGAATAGCCAAGACGATGCAGAGTCTCCAATCCTTCTTCCAGCTCTTGATGTACAAGCCGATTTGTTGCCGTACTTCGGGAGCTGTTCCCTTCATGCGGCCCTCCAGGAGCGAAGACTTGACATCAATAATGGACCTCCAACTGGCAGCCGCATCACCGAGAACGCTGATCATCTTATTATCAGAACGCAGGCTGTCTCTTGCCACCTCTGCCGCTCGAGGGGGGAAGGGTTTCGCTTTCGGGCCTTTTGCTACGCGCGGTGGCACGCTAGACCAGGGTGCTAATGCGGCAATCATCCATGCATGATACGACTCGAGTGGACTACGCATGAGGAAGTCGCGCACTTTCTCGAGTGCGGTCTTCGATGGCCCCTCAGGATGCAACAAGGATTCCAAAGCGTTGTAGGCTAGCGACCAAGTGGATGTATCAGCGCTGGCATCGTCTTGGTGATTGGCGAGGATAGTATGGTAGAGACCAAGTCGATCAATGAATCGCAGCGCGCCTCGAGGATCGGGTCCTGATCCAAAGTTAACATGCGGCTCTGTTTGAAACCTAACTGATATTGCAGACCTTTGAGCATCTTCTCCAACTCTGTCCCCACGCGTTCCCTACTGATCTTTAGTTTTAGTGCCGCACTAATATCACTGTTCTGCATCGCCCTTTCTGTGTTTGGATCGATTTGATAGCCCAGGCGACTGGCGAACCGTATCAGTCTTAGCACACGTAAAGGGTCGTCTTTGAAGGTCTGGTATGGCTCCAATGGAGTTCGGATAATCTTGTCCCTCATGTCTGAAAACCCCCGTCCAGTCAAATCTTCCACCTTGGATTCGTTCAAATTGTAGAAAAGAGCATTAATCGTTGCATCGCGACGCAAAGCATCTTCTTCGGCGGTGCCGTACTCCATTTGTGGGTTCCGGCTATCATCCGTGTACGTCTCCTTTCGAAGATTAACCAGATCGATATCCAAGCCGAAGATCTTGGTTGTTACGGTTTCCAGGTGTTTGGACTTTTCCGGATTTGCTTCAATTTTGTGCAGGCTGACGATAGCCTCCTTCATCTCTCCATTAGGGTGGTTGCGCTTGTACTTTTCCAAATTTTCAGGAATGTCTAGGTAATCTTTGAGGGCCATGCCAAACTGGTAACCAGTCATGGAGCTGATTCCTACATCGATATCATGACTGTCGACTCCAAGCAGCTTGTCCCTCACCCATCCTCCTGTGAATCGAAGCACCATGTGTGGGGTATCCGCCTCGCTCGCGCCGGCAGCGATTGCTCGTTCTCGTATGTACTTGGCGACATCAAGGAGTAGTTCTTTCAATGTGTTCTCGAGGGGTGTAAGCTGTATCGTGGCCAGCGGCTGAGGTGTCTGGGAGGAAGTTTGCGCCACCGTCGCCATTGTGTCGGAGGCACCCTCGTGCGGGGCAGTCGCGGATATGCGTCTTCTCTTGGGTGCTCTTCCTTGGGGGAGGTTCGAACTTTCTTGATGGCGCATAGAAGGTCCGCCAGTGTTCAGTCCAAAGGTTCGTGATAAGGACGTTGGATACGCGGCTGGTGCGCAGTTCCTCAAATGTCGCAGGGGTACGCTTGCCGACCTGGTTGGAGTAGGAAGCAAAAAAAGAGATGGGCGCAATAAGGAATGACGTTCAAGCAGGAAGCGCAGAGCTGGGGTATTCGACATCGACACAAGCCATGCAATGAGTATTATACTTCTGTCATGAGTGCACAGTATGTGTGACTCAATCAACATGCGTAGGAGTCATGAATGAATCATTCATTCCCCAGGATTGTGCTGTGACGATTGATTGGGCTGAAGATCACCACTACCGCCTTCTCCAACTTGACGGCGACCATAACATCCTATAACGTAAACTGGATTTGGAAGACTACATCAGATAAATCTCCGGGAGTATATTGTTTTATTGCGCTGCATAAGAATTATTGAATTTATACTCCGAGTAATTATCAGCCATTGGACGAGAAGCAGACGTTCCAGTCCCTTTGTCTGCCCTCCTCAGTTGTACCACGTTTTTGCCAGACCAGACTGCTTGGCCATTCCATCTTATCTTCCAATCCACTTCTCATTAGGTATCTATCTTAGGGGTTCTACTTGGTTCTCCAGTCTATCCGCCTTCGACGCCCTCTTTGCGCCCTCACTTCTCGGTCCATGGGCTCTAGGGTCTCCTTCACCTTTCTTTATCCTGATTTAGAAACAATTCGATGTCCATGACATCGCCCGGAGATGCTTCTCCGGTCAAACCTCCGCCGTCCTTTTCGCCCGGCGTGCCGCGTATCACAACAAAGACAAGATATCCAGACCAGCGTCGTGATTCCTCTTCGTCAATAGACCCAGACTCCCTTGAAGCCAGGAGAGGATTGTCACCGACGCCTCCTCTCTCCGCTACTACCTCGGAGCTTCCGATCCGTTCTGCGTCGCCGCACGGTCGGCCGCTTAGATCGTCAACTCCACAACTAGCCAGGTCGTCTCTGGGCTCACCGTTGGAGGGACACGTTGATGGTACGGAAGATATTCGATCACTGATCATACGGTCCTTTTCTCCTACTGTCGGAGTTTATGCGTCCGTAGATACCGATGATCTGGTGCGGGAGAAAGGTTTCAAAGGCGGCTTCTGGGAGTTGATCCGGCCATTCGGAGAAAGCATTCCTGGAAAAGTCGTTATTCGGGATAGCGTTGGATCGAGTCGTGGGTGGGAGGATTACGGAGTACGCTTTGTGGATCTGGGAGGTCGCCAGCAGTTTTTCGCCGGCCCCGACACTGGACAGAACTCTCTGGCACAGCTAGAGGATGTTTTGGACCGACAACTTGATTCGGCAGATGAATTATTGGGCGCTCCCCTGCGCCCGAAAGACCTCGCGAATTCCCTTGCAACTTCACCGTTATACAAGTTCTACCTGCGTCAGCTTTTGTCAACGGCGTCGGCAGCACCCCACGAGACTTTCCGCCACCCCGTAGCCAGTGTGATTGCCATTAGCTCACGCAATACGGCTCCATTAGAAACTCTTCGTCAGTTGTATGCAGATACAAGCAATGGAGACCGGAGGTTACCGGAGTGGGTGCATCCAGAGTATCTTCGTTACTATGTCCTCGTTCACGACGAGGACCGGGACGACATCGCCGAGTCAACCAAGCTCTATGATCAGATGAAGCGGCATTTTGGGCTGCATTGTCATTTACTAAGGCTACGCAGCATGCAGTGTGTTGTGACGGATGATGACAGTGCTCCAGTCCCTCAGTGCGAATGGCTCTCCCCGTCGGAGCATCTAGCAAGCCAGGACGGTATGTCGTTTATCCCGTACTCTCTTCAGTCCAGATATCTAATCGATGCCAGAACCGCTTGTTGAGCTTGACACCGAATATCGCCCATACCTCTTTGACTCGGACGCGATGGCTATCAGGGTTTTCGTTCGGGAGTTAGTCGCTCAGTCAATCATTCCGTACATGGAAAATAGAGTTGCCGTTTGGAATGATCAGGTGGCATCTCGAAGGCGCGGTATTAGTGGCCGTTTCATGTCGATGTCGCGGAAATGGGCAGGGTTCGGTTCTAGCTCGCGATCTGGCATTAATGGCTCCGGTGGTGGGAACTATGATTTTGTGCGCGGATTCTACAAACCGGACGCGCCTGAAGCGATATTGCGAAAGATGGCTGACTTTGCTTTTATGCTTCGTGACTGGAAGCTATCAGCGTCCACCTATGAGCTCCTACGTTCCGACTATACCAACGATAAGGCTTGGAGATATCATGCCGGTGCTCATGAGATGTGCGCAGTGAGCACGCTGCTGAACCCAATGGCCATGCCAGCAAAACCCAAACTCGAAGCCATCGATCAGATGTTGGAAACGGCTTGCTATTCCTACCTCACGAGGTGCTCTGATGCCCCCAACGCTCTGCGTTGTTTATGCTTAGCTATGGAACTGCTGAAGTCTCGTGGCGGGTTTGCAACTGAAAGCGCGGCTAAATGGGCCATGCGGGCCATGGACCTAGGCTTAGTCGGTGGGATAGGGCAGATCCTTTTCAGCGAAAGAATCTCGGCGTGTTATGCTTCTAGGCCGCCACTGACCGGAGTGAAATGGGGCGGCCGTCGCAGGAAGGCTGGGATGTGGAGCGTCCTTGCAGCTGACCTCTGGCTCAGGGTTGGGAAGCCAACTCTGGCGTCTTCTTGCCTTGAGGAAGCGGAACGCCTGTACGCTGACGTTCTTGACAGCGACGGAGTATTCCCCATGCCAGAGATGCAATCATTCGTTGATAATCTACGTCATACGGTGAAAGTCGAATATCTTGGTACTCGGGGCTTAGGCCCTCAGGAGGAAGTATCTGCGACCGAGCAGCTGGAACCTGAGGAAACAAGCGAAAAGCTGGACAAGCGCCAGAATCGGAAGTCTTTGATCGGCAACCCTCTGGATTCAGGCGGCCTTACTGCGCCGATGACGGGGGATAATGAAATTTCAGCGAATGACGACTTTGAACGAGCTTAAGATGCGTGAAGCGAGCCACACATGGCGTATATTATGACATATGGTAGCTATAGAATCTGGGCAACCACTTTAATTCAATCAAAAATATGATCTATTCATCTCCCATAGAACACTACAGCAGACCAAGGCATGTATAATCACGTGATGTTATCTTATCGATAGAGCGCTCTCCTCAGCAACGACAGAAGTGCGGGTGGTTTGTCTGTTGACATCAGCAACTCTAGATCAACTCGCCGACTACCAGCTTGGGGAGACTGGGTATGTCCACAGCGCAGCTTGACAGTGTGTCTTAATTCACATACTGCACAACACATCCGCAAGCAAAGCACAGAAGTGTATATAAGGGTCAAAAGCGGACAACTCAGAAGACCACAACTTGGAGAAGAGATAGCTTAAGCAACATGAGTGACCTCCTGAACTACATCCTCACACAAGAAGACTCCTTCAAAAAGTCTGTTACCACTTCCATCTCTAAACAGAAGTTGCCTGAAAGCGTGAAGCTGACTACTTGTTCCAGAAACCGCTTGCCCTCGCTTTACTCCGACTTCACCTTACAGAAGAAGACGAACCCCGACGGATATGCGGTGAACGTCGCTGCGTGGGAGCGGGCCCTGACGAGGGCCGCAAGGCGGGGCTGTATATCGACTTCTCCTTCTCGCGAACCGAGCTCGGCAACCGGTACAGCGATCCAAAGCGACCATCTGATATTGAGGACGGACGATTCACTGTTACGAGCTCTAGAAATACCTGAGTATGGTCGGCCGGTGGCGCTTGGTGCGGTGCTGGTATGTTCCAGCTTCCGATCTCCTTGAAGATTTGTGCTTGCTAAGTCTGCTGGTTCCGCGCACAGGATGAAGCGATCCGGAAGCATACTATGGTCCCATTGCAGGTTTTCAAAGCCAGTGCGCTCAGCTTGCAGCAAAGGCAATGGAGGATTATCAAACCCGGGGCATTGAGCCCATGGAATGTGATGACATGGGGGATGAAGCAGTTGAGAGGTTTTGTCGTTGGGAGTGACACGCCAGAGACTTCCGCTAGATTACAGGTTCGGGAGCTGGTATTGGTAGACAACCTAAAGGTATGGCTCTCTCGCAGTTTTGTCGAACAGGCCCTGAACGAATTCCACAGGAGGCAGCAGATCGGGTAGTGAAGCAGACTCTTGGGGGCAGTCAATCAAAGATGGATCTAATCTACTCCAAAGAACGTTTTACAGAAGAGTTCGCAACAGTTCTTAACAAGGACAGTGGGCTTTCAAGCGCTGATTTCGATGTCTTGTTACTTTATCTATCCCGTGATATAGGGGCTATCGCGTATGACGGCAAGGTAGGTTGTGATCCGTGCACATATGGAATGGGCACATATTGATGTGAACCAGACCATCAGGTTCAGACCCTCGAACGACTCGCCGCGCGAGATCACCGACCAAGACGCTACCATTGCCTCTATCAAATCACTCCTGTCGACTATGACAAAGCAAGTCGACCGTCTGGAGAGCAAGATTGAGGAGCTGAACTTGACCGCAAAAGTCGCTGTCCAGAAGAAAAATCGTGTCTCAGCATTGGCAGCGGTACGCTCCAAGAAGCTGGCTGAGCATAATCTGAAGCAAAGACTGGACACTCTGACGCAGCTCGAAGAAGTCTATTCAAAGATCGAAAATGCCGCGGACCAGGTTGAATACGTCCGAGTGATGGAAGCGAGCACGGGTGTTCTTCGCGGACTGCATACTCAAATTGGCGGCGTCGAGAGAGTTGAGGACGTTGTTGAGGAGCTGCGTGAAGAGATGTCCAAGGTGGACGAAATCGGCAACATCATGAATGAGGTTGCGCCGGAGATCGACGAGACAGAGCTGGATGACGAGCTTGAAGAACTGGAGAATAGGGAGCGACAAGCGGTGGAAGAAAAGGAGGCAGAAGAGACTCGCAAGAAGCTCGCTGAGCTTGACGACCTCGAACAGAAAGCCAAAGAGGCTGCACACACAGCCGCGTCGGAGCAGAGCGTAGATTCGGCGATCGAGGAAAGTATTGAAAGGCTGTCGCACATGTCGGTTGAGGAAGGTTCCGGGGCCACGGCCCAGTGAGATCTAGGGCATCCATCCCTCATGTCAAAGACATAGTTTTGGTGCTACAGTGTCTTCGCAGCTTCTTCAGGGGCAGTCTCTGTGCACGAGGCCGGCCTGTGAACTACTCTGGAGAAGAACTGACTACCTGCGTTATACTAGGGGTCTGTATCGTCTGAGTTTCATTCTCGGCAATAGTTGCAACTGAAGTGCCTTCAGCTACTGTCTGTGTTTGCAACCTCTCTGCAACTTCTGGTGGTGTTGACGTTTCAGTCGACTGCTCAGGTGCCGAAGCCATGGAGATTCCATCTTGAGCTGGAGCCGCCTGAGGTATTGTTGTGCGAATCACAGCGTCTTTTCTCTTCCGTGCATTCGCAATCAGCCGCTTGAACTCGTCACCATGGTTGTTTGACCACGCTGCCGCATCAAAGTCCTTGCGCATAACTGTGTTGCTAGATTCCGATGATGGAGCAGCATGTCCGCCCTGGGTGCGCTCCCATACAGCCAATTCGTGCAACAATTCTCGTTTGGACTTGGGTGCTTTCGAGTCGCAGTTCGCATTCCATAGATTCATCCACTCCGTGTGACGTCTTTGCAGAAGGGGCCGCGGGCCCCAGTTGGGTATACCCAAGTCTTTGAGCTTCTTGCGAAGAACATTATCCTTCAGCAGACTATAGTTTATGGTAGGGAGCCGTTCTGGTGGTTTGTCTGTGACATCTTTTGACTTGCGCGAGGCTGGGGACATGGGCTGCAGAGACCTAAAACAGGAGTCAGATACTTTGCATCGTATATTCCATTCTAAGAGACATCTTACCCGAAGGATGCTTGTTTTAAAGGAGCTGGGTCCCCAGTGCAAATATCCAAGTGTTGGAAAACTGCTTCATTTTTCATTCTCCGGCCGCAAATAGGGCATGCGACCAGACCGTCCTCTAAATATGCTCATATTAGACGCCATGGCTTCTTCAACCCCGAGCGGAACTTGGTTAAGTGGAGTATAACAACATACCCGGGATATATTCCTCGTCCTGGTCGTCTTCGATCGCATCCACCACAACAGGCTCAGCTTGGCTGTTCCCTCTTCTGCTTTGCGACCTTGTCCGTATCCCCTCAGGCCCAGACGCATCCGGACCATCCTCCTGATCCACTTTACGCTTCTTCGCCGCAGGTTGACCCGTAGCATACTCCCCATCCAGACGCGAGTTAGCGGCCTTCCTTGCAAGCTCGAGCATGCTCGGACGAGCATTTTGGAAGGCTTCCACCAACTCCTGAACCGCCCAATTACGCCGCAGCTTGAGCTCCTGATCCGAGCTCCGACAGGCTGGACATTTGCCCTCCGTACTTAGACATCGCCGTATACATAACGAACAGAACGTATGGCTGCACGAGGTGATGACGGGGTTGTCGAAAAAGTCCTTGCAGACTTGACAGCGGAGAGAGGATTCCAGCGGCGAGACGAGCGACAACGGCGTTTCCAGCCAGTCTGTGGAGTCGGGAAGGTCAAATGTCTGCTCCATTGAATCGGAGTAAGCTGCCGCGCCTTATGGCGTGGGAGAAAGACGATGTTTGTATGATCGTCAAGGCTGAAAAAGGAAGTCGAGACCAATGGCTACTGGTATCAGCGGGCGCAGCGCCAAGACCGGCTGACTGATACGCGTAAAGTGGTTTAACACGCGTCGCTCGGGGAAGGACCGTAAATGATCGGAGCTTCTATCCGCAAAGACACAAGCTACAGAAGCGCAAATCGCTGCAAGAACGAAGATGGCGGTGGCTGATTACAGGAAATACCTCGCAGAGAATGTCCTCAACGAGCGTCGTACAGTACGTGACATTCGAGCCGTGCTTTGAGCTGCGGGGAGCCTAATGGATTCAGGTCACCTATCGCTCGTTAGGTCGAGCTCTCAAAGTCCATTGCAATTTGGCCAAACAGTTCGTTTATCTACGACCTCATCGCTTAATACGGAAAGGTTAACACTTCCAGAATGCTATATGACTTTCACCATACGGAGAATAAGAAGAAGCCGCAGAGTGTGAATGCGACCTACATTATTACCGGGATTCAGAAACCACCAGAGAAGGATACAAACGGTGTTCATGCTGAGAACCATGACGATGGAGACGATATCATGCAGGGCAGCCCTTTCTTACCTAGCTCGATGCCAAATCAGGATGCGGCTTCCGACGAGGTACCAACGACCTCGATAATTCTCGCGCGCGAAGAAGATCTAGATGGCAAGTGCTTGCGATTAGCAAGACCAAAGTAAGCGGAGAGGGCTCATCGCTAACTTAGGTGTAGACGCAAAGTCAACCTTTGAGTCAATATCATTGATACACATATATAGCTTACAGCCCGCGGTTTTACAGGATCTCAACGTGCTCACCGACGTCCATCGAGAGATGCTGGCCGCTCATGCTCATGAAGATCCTTTAGAATACGGAAAGCAATGGGGAATGATTCAAAACAAGAACGTCAAGGTATCTTTCCTGGAATTCTGTGGCCATTGATCTGAAGAACATACCGCCTGACTTCTTGACCTGCAGAGGAGAACAGGCGTGCGGCCCCCTGCACCAGCACCCGCCCCGGCCCCGAAAAATGCGGCTCCCTCGAAACGGCCGTTACAGGACGAAGCGACACAAAAAGTAAAGTCGGAGAGCAAGAAGGCCGAACATGCAGCACCGACACCTCAAACAAAGGCTGAAGAGAAACCACCTGTCAAACCTAGTGAAAAGACTGCGCCGTTGAAGAGGGAGAAGAGTGACCTATTCAGCTCTTTTGCGAAGGCAAAACCAAAACAGAAGAAAGAAGGATCAGCGACCCCTGCTGTTTCTGGTGCCGAATCGGTCAGTGCATCCCAGCCCAACATCGTTGCTGCGAGATTACAGCTGCTGATGAAATTACCAGGCCGAGCCTAGCGGTGCAGAAGATGGTAAGCTCAGCATCATGCACTTCCAGGTGTCGGTGCAAGGACTAATAGATAGCAGTGGTTCTGGGGGATGCCTCTGATGAGGAGGAACCCGAAGAGCTCTTCCCTGACTCTGGGAAGTCATCGACGGCCAACAACCGTGAGACGAGAAAAGAACGAGAAGAGAGGCTCAGGAAGATGATGGAGGATGAGGACGACGACGGTACGCTAATTGGCTCTAATTTTCATACGACACTGCAATCTGACGGGTACTAACTCGTGCGAACATGAAGATGAGGAGATGGCAGATGTTCCAGAACCTCCCGTAGAGGAAGAAAAAACTATCGACCAGCCACCGCCCAAGGAGGAACCCAGGGAAGAGATAACAGTGTCAGGAGGCCGCCGAAGAGGTAGACGCAAGGTCATGAAAAAGAAGACCGTCAAGGACGAGGAAGGCTACCTTGGTGAGAACCTCCGTGCGCTGCATCTGATGACACTCTGAACCCCGCTAACCTGCCTTTTTCTCGCCAGTGACCGTAGAGGAGCCGTCATGGGAGTCATTCTCAGAGGATGAACCCGCACCACCGCCTAAGAAAAAGCCAGCCTTGAGTGCGCCGAAGGGCAAGGCCGGAGGGAAGGCCGGTCAAGGCAACATCATGTCATTTTTCTCCAAGAAGTAAAGTAGTCAATAGTGTAAAATCAGAAAAAGAAGCTGTTTTAGCCAAGCCCTAGAGCCCAGGTAGTCACTGCACGAGTAGAATTATGCCGAGTCATTTCTTCATCTCGCAGCGACATGGGTATTTATTCGGCTTGCTGGCTCCCCCCGCATATTATGACGATCTCCGCATCCTGAGCGGGGATGAACAAATAGCGACTATCTTTGGATTGCAAGAATCCTTTTGCAATGCTACCGTGGGACTCGGTGACTTCGGTTAAATTCCGGGCGAATATGAAGGATATGAGGACATTTGGAGAGCATTGGGTTTCGTACCGGTTCGAAGCGCATGTCCGCGTTCGACTATTTTGTCCATCACTTCCCCGTCTGGCATGCGCGGACACGACTGTTGAGAAACAATCGCCAAAGCGACACTATTGCATCCTTGAATCTTCGAGATCAGCTTTCACCCCTTTGAGATAACTTCACATTCTCAACGTAGAGACGAGTATAGTCAGAGAGCATCCAGCCGACTATGACTCGTTCGTCGGCCCTCTTTCTCGCCCTGACAGTCGGGCTTCAAGTCAGCGGCACCGCAGGGCTTCGAGACGAGCCTGCCATTCTGCGGCGAGCTTGTCCTGACTATGTCTCATACTCGACTGTACCGCAGTATGTCACCACGTCTCTGTATCTCTACGTGATTTGACTGACCAGGAGCTAATCTTCTCACGTTAATTCAGTCCTCCATACAGTGATGGTCCATTGAACCTACCCTTCCAAAGGCCAGCGACAGAATGTCGCACCTTTTCATCTCCAGAGGTGGAGAAAGTTATTGACGAAGTCACGTCCCGTATGGTGGACAAGGATTTAGCTCAATTGTTTCGAAATGCGTTTCCCAACACCTTGGACACGACCATCAGATGGCACACCGATGGCTCAACTGCGGCCAAAAAGACTAAGAAGGATGGTGCTCAATGGCAAGGACCACAGAGCTTCATCGTAACCGGCGATATCAATGCAGAATGGCTTCGCGACTCCACGAACCAATTATCCAGTTACCAGGCTCTAGCCAAAAAGGACAAAGCCCTCCACAACCTCATTTTGGGTGCCATTAACACCCAGGCTGAGTTTGTCATTCAGTCGCCATACTGCAATGCCTTCCAACCCCCTCCGCCCAGTGGCCTTAAGCCGACACCGAATGGGCAGGACGACAAGGTTCATCCGGCATATGAGCCCTCTGTTGTGTTCGAATGTAAGTACGAGCTCGATTCATTGGCACATTTCCTGGCGCTGGGAACCCAGTTCTTCGAAAACACGGGATCAACGGAGTTCCTCACGGACCGTTGGTACATGGCTCTGAACACCCTTCTCAGCGTTTTGGATGCGCAGTCACAGCCGACGTTCAACGAGCAGGGCCAATTCGTCACCGACCAGTACACGTTCCAGCGTACAACCACCGCGGGTACTGAAACTTTGAGCCTGGGGGGCGTTGGCAATCCATTGAATAATGGCACGGGTCTCATTAGAAGCGCATTCCGTCCCAGTGACGACGCTACTATTCTCGGGTACTTCATCCCGCCTAATGCGATGATGTCCGTCCAGCTGAAGAGGACCGCGGATGTGATCAAGGCGGCAGGAGGGAGTGCGGACCTGGTCAAAAAACTTCGGCAGCGAGGCGAGGAGCTTGATCACGCTGTCAGAGAGCATGGAGTAGTCCACCACTCAAAGTACGGCGATGTTTTTGCTTTCGAAGTGGACGGCTATGGCTCACGGATCCTCATGGACGATGCCAACATTCCGTCCCTGCTTTCGCTGCCTCTGCTCGGCTACGTTGATGAGAAAGATCACGTCTATCGCAACACGCGCAAGATGATACTCGACAAGAGCGGCAACCCGTATTATCTGACAGGCTCCGCGTTCCATGGCATCGGTGGACCTCACAGTAAGTTCATCTCATCTCCTTCTGTCAACCCTTCCATGAACAAAGGAGACGCTAACCATGATCTGCATGTAGTCGGTTTGCAGAACGCTTGGCCAATGTCACTCCTAGTTCAAGCGATGACAAGCGACTCTGAAGCAGAGATCACTGAATGCATCAACCTTGTCCGCAATTCGAGTCTTCTGGGTCTCGTGCACGAATCTATCAACGTCAACAATATCAAAGAATATACGCGTCCCTGGTTTGCTTGGGCCAACTCGGTCTTTGCGCAGACTATTTTGAAGATCGCAGCGGAGAGACCGCATCTGATCTTTGGGGAGGGCGCGAAGCCGTACATCGTCCAGTAATTGCATATACCCCTCTGTCTCTAATATTATTAGGGGCTGTCTATCCGATCACAGCAAGTATCAGGCTTCTCGCAGTATTAAATCCCTGATACATCTCTCCCTAAATATAATCGTCGGTTGGATTACTTGATATATAATGTGATATAATGACAGAGGAAGCTGATCTAGATGCGTCGTACACCTATTTCTCGACATGATTCATAACAATCAGATTAGAACTCGTCTAAGCCCTTCAGTACCCCCCAGCACCCTGCGTGCCGTGACTGGACATCTCCCTTTGCCGCTCTCCCACTTGCCCTCCCGACTGACTTTCTTCTCTTCAGAGCCTTCCTCTTTGCTTTTTGCACCATCCTCACTGTCTTCATTCTCATCTTCCCAGGCAGCGCCCGCGCTCTCGCCATTCATAAAATCTAGCTGCCGCTGGTGTTCCCCATTCAGCCAGTGAAAAATGCAAACATAACAAAATACATAGCCGGTCTGGCACGCCGTCGGATTCGTCAGCGTGTTAAGGCAGATCGGGCAGGCAGACGCGCTATCCGAGTCCGCAGGTGGGAGAGGAACGGTGAAGATAGGTAGGCACGAGGTAGCCGAGATGGGTGGCTGCATCCGGCGGCGGGGGCTTTTGAGCGCGGGCTTGAGGTCCTTCGAAGCGGCTTCCTTGCTCTTCTGCGAGTCTGCTTTCTTGATTCTTTCCGAGGGCGGAACCATGCCGTTGACGACGGGGGCAGGGAGATCGAGCACCTCCGTCGCTTTGCGAGCCAGCTGGCGCGAGAAGTCGCTTGCGTGCCACCATTCGAGGAACTTCAGCGCGAAGATCGACGCCGGGAGGAAGTAGCGCAGCGAGGCGAGGAGCTGTGGGTAAAGGTTCTGCGGGCTTAGGAGACCCAGGAGTCCTGAGCCGGGGCGGGAGCGCGCGGCGGCAGCGCTGGCGCTGGGTTTGGCGTCTAGCACTGCGGCGATGGCGCGGTGATCGGCGGCACCTAGGCGGCGAATTCGGGTGCCGATGAGCCACAGGAAAGGGGAGGAGTATTTCGTGTTGTCGAAGAGGTAGGCCAGGTTGAACGCTAGGATGGAGAAGTAGTACGCGGCGTTGACGGAGGGGTAGACGTTCCGCAGGAACCATTTGTAATAGTACATCAGCCGCTGGCGGATTGTCGGGCGTGGGGGAAGGTCGTCGCTGGGATTGTATCGCGGCCCGCCGCTCAAAATCAGCGACGCCTGCGGTGCGGCGTGTATGTCGTAGCCCTCGTCCAGCTTGCGCTTCAGATATGGGATTCCGACCATGACAAAAAGGTTCTTCCACACGTCCGAGGAGCGCAGCTTAAGAGACTCGCGCACGGGACCTGGCGCGCCGAGCTGCGCCCGGGAAATCTCGCCATTCTTGGTCCGTAAGACTCGTTCTCGTTTAAGAGAGTAGAAGTTCTCGGTGAAAGAACCGCCAAAGGTGCGGAGATAGTAGCGCTCGACAATGAGAGACAGCAGTGCGTAGACTTCGTCGTATGAGTTTAGGATTCGTAATAGATAGCGAGGATGACGATGTGTAGCGATCGCGAGGAGATATCGAAGTGAAGGAGGCAAGAGATCTGAGAGCTGTTGCTCGGCGAGGAGTTCTGAGAAACTGAATCAGTTGAGGTTCTTGAGTCCAATCATCTAAGGTCAGTTCGCTTACCGAAAAGCGACGGCTTGAGCTCGTCAAACTCCTGCTGAAGACTGGGTAGGTATTCCATCGTGAAGACGGTAGTTAGTCATCATCAAATAGCTAAAGCTGGAGCTACAGATCAATGCAGATGTTAAGAAGCGGACAGTCGCCGCCAGTCTGGGGAAGATGCTGTCGTGACGCCGGACTTGGCAGCCGAGGTTCATCGGCCAGCCGTCGGGGCATATGCGATATAGACTTTCGGTCTACTTCAACACTCTAAACTACGTACGGAACAACAACAATGTGGGACATTTCATATCCAGGTACCTCTTGATTTACACGGGTATATAGGCTTATAATACATTTATATGCTCCGCAGAACCACATCAACCTCTCGCCGGCGCATTGTTCTTACAGTCGTTCCAGATCAGTGCCAGGTTACTCGTTGACCCTGCTGTTGCCATCCGGTCAATGGCCGGCTCTGCAATCAGGATACAGTACATAATATGCTGCACTACTTGTCCCCTGAGTGGAATCGGGGGATGTTCACGACTCATTATAGGCGCCCAGGTGGATACACAGTCTCTGGCGCGACGCTCATCCCCTAACTCTGCATGCAGCCGGAAAAGCATCTCATAGTCTGCAGAGGTACGCGGGCTGCCATTCAGGGGAAGCTTGCTCCATAATTTCCAAAACCCGTCATAGTCTTCGTTGCGAAACATAGACATCATAAGCTTGCGAGCCTCCTCTGGGTCAAACTGGATGTCGAGGGTTTCAATCAACTTCGCTACGCGCGATGTAGGTCGATCTTTGGTGGTACCTGTTACATCTTTAACGACTTCTTCACCAGAAAGGTTTGTCGGATGACTGGCTGCTTTGTATAACAAATGGAACACTTTCATATTAAGGATATCAGTCCCGCGCAGAGAAAGATGTTCCAGGACGCGAAGAGCGAGTTCTCTGTCGGCTTCTGGCAACACCCCAGTAGCCTTGGGACCTCCCTGGCGGGCCGGTAGTGCCGTTAACATGGCTGAAACGATTTCGATGCCCAGTTCATCGGATATGAAATAGGTGTG
The DNA here is from genome assembly GCF_000149645.3 of Aspergillus fischeri NRRL 181. Classification (NCBI taxonomy): domain Eukaryota; kingdom Fungi; phylum Ascomycota; class Eurotiomycetes; order Eurotiales; family Aspergillaceae; genus Aspergillus; species Aspergillus fischeri. Next base: position 5,843,322 of record NW_001509762.1, read on the forward strand.
GTAGTTGCAAGTCGTGAAAGCTTTCCAAAGGCTTTCCTTGCTGTATCCCAGATGGTGTCGAGAGATGGCCGTGCATAACAACTTCACCTGAGCCACTGCTGCTTCTTCGGCTGACATTTGTGAAAGAGCATCGTAAAACCGGCGGAGAAAGGGAGTCGAGTCCGTATCTTCCTGTCCAGCTCCTAGTTCACTCAGGGCTTCGTCATCAGGTAGTCCAGACAAGTGTTCAAGCAATGAATCAGTAGCAACTTCTTTATCACAAGTACGGTTGGCGGCAAGATGGTCAGTTCCAGTGGAGTTTGAATCTGGAGACATATCCAAGCCGTCGTCCAAGCCGTCGTCTTGGTTGTCTTCAGTTTGAGGACCGAGGAGCCGACATTTGCTGTGTAGACCCCTTCTTTGTTCCAGAGGAAGGATCGCCGAAGACCTGGAGTGGAGCCCGAAAACATGGTCAGAGGATGAATTTTGGACTGGTGTAGAAGCACGAACCTCTTCATGAGGCGCGTCTGATTTGGTGTCTATCGAAACTTGTCTCCGCCGTCTATCGCGTTCAATAGTAGCTAGCCAAAGGCCCTCAAGGTCGACTTCGGCCCTCTTCTCTTCCGTGAACATCTGCACTACAACTCGAGTGCCCCCCACGATGTTACCAAACCCCTCGACCTTCCGAGATGCCTGTTCCCCGACCGGGGAGTTTTCGACAACGCCTGCGTTTACACAGATCCAGCCGGTAGTGATCCCGTCATCCTTCTCGTCGACCGTTGTTCCAGCACGACTGGCGACCCTGGCGCGTCGAGCCTTACGGCGAAGTTTGATTTTGAGTTCGTTCCGACCCAGCAGTCCATCCGCATAAGGTGTGAGCTTGTAGGTGCTTCTCAACCAGCGACAAAGACGATCGGCGGAAACATTTAGATGCTTCACACTACGAGCGGTGCCAATAATCATGATGGCATTGGCGCCAATGGGCGGGGGTGTCTCGAGACCTCTAAGGTCAAGTAATCTCAGTTCATCCAAGCCAAGATCTTTGAAAACGTAATCGAGGAGGACAGGCAGAATGGCTGGTGAGTTTTCAGGGAGCTCCGGGATCTGGTCTCGAGATGATATTTGGCGCGACTCGTCGATCGGCGTCTCTTCCTGGAGATACCAGGGCGTATGTTGAGATGACGCCGTAGAGGTAGTTCTGTGAGTATTTCCATTTCCGTCATTTGGATCAGGCTTCAATGGCTGACTACTAGAGGGTGAGTCCTCGGAGCGAAGGCGAGGTGCGGACCAGAAGGTTCGACTGTTGACATTGTAAGTTGAGCGGCAGAGGAACGAACGGCCAAAATTAGATGGGCATGCACGCAACAATCCGTTAAGGCCCCTGGGGCCTTTGGACAATATCCGATTCATTTGAAGTATGTTCGACTGGGACCAATTGAGAGGTCAAGGACTGCTCAACGATGGCGATATGAATGGCCGATATTCAGTTCTTTCCCTGTAGTGCAAACAGTGCAAATCACTTGCTGACCAAGCAGGATGGTTTGATAAGCAGTCAAACACATCAAAAAAAATGTTTCCTCCGCGGGGCAAAAGCAGTCATTTATCATCCTGTCAAGAGTCTACGACTCTGATTTTATATTCTATTTTTGAGCTCTCTGTATTCCAACTCTTTTTTCATTAAGGGCTTCAAGATGTCGATGGATCTAGATGCCCCAGTTCCCTTTGCGGCTCCCCAGGAGGCTATCTCTGCAACGTAAGTCGTCCCCTCACATTTCGTGCATTCGAAAAGAAGTTTATGAGACTTGTGAACTTCGGCTGACTCTTGTGACTCTCTAGAATTCTCTGTTGCAACTGTGGAGCTCCTATCGACGGAACAACATCAGCGGGCGCTCTCTGTCAAGATTGTGTTAGATTGACAGTCGATATCAGCCAGGGTATTCCCCGCGAAGGTGTCCTTCATTTCTGCAGAGATTGTGAGAGATGGCTTCAGCCGCCAAGTGCTTGGGTCAGCGCCGCACTTGAATCGAAAGAGCTTTTGGCGCTGTGTCTGCGCAAGCTTAGGGGGTTGAACAAAGTCAGAATCATTGACGCGAGTTTCATCTGGACCGAACCCCATTCGAGACGTATTAAGGTCAAGATCACAATTCAGCAGGAGGCGTTCCAAGGAACCATTGTCCAGCAAGCTTTTGAAGTTGAATATGTTGTTCACGCTCAGCAATGCCCCGACTGCGCGAAGTCATACACCCACAATACATGGAGAGCGTGAGTAGCTTTTGGTCCGGCGACACCTGTGGTTTCTTGCTAACTTCGTCTCTAGTTCTGTGCAAGTGCGGCAGAAGGTCCCTCATAAACGAACATTCCTCTATCTGGAACAATTGATTCTCAAGCACAACGCTCATCAAGATACGGTCAACATCAAGGAAGCAAAGGATGGATTGGACTTTTTCTTTGCCCAGAGGAACCATGCGGAAAAGATGGTTGATTTCCTGTCATCTGTCACGCCAATCAAAGTCAAGAAGTCTCAGGAGTTGATTTCTATGGATATCCACACGTCGACCAAGTCATACAAATTCACCTTCTCCGTCGAGTTGGTTCCTATCTGCAAAGACGATTTGGTGGCTCTTCCCATCAAACTGGCCAGGTCCCTCGGCAACATCTCTCCATTGGCCCTTTGCCATCGTGTTAGCACCTCAGTCAACCTGATTGATCCAAACACACTTCAGACGGCCGAAGTGCCCACTGCAGTGTATTGGAGAGCACCATTCAAGAACCTTGCGGACGTCAACGAGCTCGTGGAATTCATCATCATGGACATCGAGCCCGTTGGCCGTTCGAATGGACGATTCCATCTTGCTGAGGCGACTGTTGCGCGTGCCTCAGACCTGGGCTCGAACAATCAGACCTACTTCACTCGGACGCACTTGGGAGGAATTCTGCATGTCGGCGACTCTGTACTCGGTTACCATCTCACCGGCGCAAACTTCAACGACCCCAACTTTGAAGCCATCGAAGCCAGCAGTCAATACGGCTCTACTATTCCGGACGTTGTACTGGTCAAGAAGCACTATGCTCGCAAGAAGAACAAGAAGACTCGCAACTGGCGACTTAAGCGGATGGCTCGCGAATATGAGGAGGAGGCTCTGCAGCAGCAGGGAGCGTCGATCAGTCGCAAGCAAGAGCAGGAACGCGAACGCATGGAGGCCGATTTTGAAATGTTCCTGCGAGATGTCGAAGAAGACCAAGAATTGCGTAGTACCCTGCAACTGTACAAGAACAAGAATGCCCGGCCGAATGATCGTATGCAAGTCGAAGGCGGTGCTGGTGGCATGGATATGGATGAGGACGAGAGCGATGATGAAGCGCCTAAGATCAGCATGGAAGAGTTGCTCGACGACTTTGACGAGCTGAACGTGGATGACGAGGAATGAACGCTCAATTGAGCTAACCATCATTGCATTGAAGGATTCTGGCGTTTAATCAAGGTTTCGTGTGCTTTCGACTTCTAGGTCAAACAATACCCGGGCAATCAAAAAGTTTTCTCATGCAGATATATAGAATACATTCTACATTCCTGAGTTTGGACAAAAGGAAACAGTTGCAAGTAGTGGATATCTATGAATGGCGTATCGGCATGCATGCAGATTAGAAGATTTTGCTCAGCACACGCTTCGCATCATCTTCCAACGTAGAAATATCCTTGACCTTATCCCGTCCCATCTTGACCTCGCTCTGTTTGAACAACCTGCGGACCTTGAGTTCAGACGCAGCCGCAGCCGCAGCCGCATCAGCAGATCCCTCACCCTCACCGGGCCCCGTCTCCCCTTTCTTCTTTTTCTTCTCCTCATTCTTCTTCTGAATCCCCTGCAGAACCTTACCCTGCTCCACACCCTGCAAGAACACCTTATCTTCCTTCCGGGCCCTTGTATCCTCAATCCGCCTCTTCGCCTCCCTCTCCGACCTCTCCCGCTGCACCTGCTCCATCAGATCCGCCCACTTGAAGCCCTTCAGGTACTTCATGTTCCACACATCGTCATGGTACCACCCGCCCTTCTTCCCGCCGACGATGGTCGCATTCAGCGTCTCCGCGCAGATCTTTGCCGTCTTCTTCGAGGCGAACTCCACCCAGCCGTCAGCGTAGGATTTCCGCTTATTGGATCGTCGGCGAGGGGCGGAGTTCGATGGCACCTCGGGAGTCAAGAAGACCTTGGTGATGGGTCCGAAGCCGCGGGTTTCGAGCATAGATTTCAGAGCGAAGGGTTTGAGGTACGGGGGGAGAGAGGAGAGGTAGATGACGCCCGTTTTGTTCTTCTTAGGCGGCCGGACTTTGTCCAGGGGTTTCTTCTTCAGTTTTGTTGGTTTGGAACTGACGCTGGATGCGGATGGTGATTGCGATCGTGATTGTGAGGGTGAGTGTGCGGCTGTCGTGTCGAGATACTGATCTACTTGCATTTTCTCCCCGTCGTCTGCTTCATCTTCGTCGTCGCTGTCATTGCTGCGTTCCGTTGTTTGGGACTTGGACTTGGGTTTGCCCTTGAGCCTGGTTTTCGACTCATCTTCTGACTCTGAGCGACCGAAGTCCGATTCCTCGTCGCTGAGATCGTCTGCACGCGTGTGTGTCTTGCGTCGCTTCGCAAGTCGACCTTTGCTCTCCTCTGCGGCCGCGGAGTCGTAGCCGCGGTCACTGCCCTCATCGTCGTCGGAGACGATATCCAGGAATTCGTTTCTCTTGCGAGTCGTCATTTTGATATTTCTGTATGCGGTCTGGCGTAAGAGAGCGGAGACGAGATTTCTATACCGCAGTTGCTTGGTGGTATTATCCTGATCGCTGCGAGGTTTCTGGAACTTCATGCAACTTTTTTTGTTCCGCCGACTGGTCCGTGCACTATCCCGGTGCGCAGCCAATCATTTAGCATCTGCTAAAACCACAGTATTAAGCATACATCATGTGGCATACTACGAGTGTATCACGGAATTAAGTAGGATAACAGATATTTCATATATACATATGCGTATGAATGATATATTCATGCTCTGTCGATCTAACAAAATGCTCAAAATGGCAGAGGTATCCATCAAACTACGTGCTCAGGGCTGGTCCTGATCACCCATGCAGAAAACAACACAACAAAGTCAGGAAACTTCAAGACGCCGCTTCTCTCGAGGTCTAGTGCGGGAAGTGGAATAAAAAAAAAATCACAGATAGTGTGAAGGCCGATTGAATCGCTTGAATCGCACAACCGTGAGAAAGTTATGCGTAAAGTGGGAATCTAAAACATAGGGAAAAGCTTCGTCGTCATGGCTTCACCTGTTAAATCCCCAATGACCACTTTAATCGTTCATATGTGAAAAAGGCTGTGGCTGACATCGGCAGCACCTTGATATAGCCGATTGTCAAGCCAACAAAGAACCCTCGTAAACCCTTCTCGAGCCATATCTTGCCTGCTGTCTCCGCAATACCCAATCGGCGTCCGTCCCCAACGGCTCCCCCAACTTGCATTCGGCGTCGAACGACTTCAAGAGGATAGGAGCATGTCTGCGACACAAGACCGGCGATAGCGCCGGAGAATAATTCCGCCGCAGCGGTGAGCTGTGGCCGTCGTGAGCCCTTCTGCGACTGGCTGTGGGAGGACTGATCAGATGCTGGGATGATGGTGTAGCGAGCGAGGAGAGGAGAGCGAAGCCAGTCGCCGACGGTGTCGTGTGTGAGGAAAGAGACGCCCGCGTAGGGAAGCATGCCGAGCAGGGTGGGTGTGAACCCGCGATAGAAGTTGGCTAACCCATATCGAGGAACGACCTTGTTCTCCGCAGAAGAGACATTCTCTGCTGCAGCCGCAACAGAGCCTGCTGTCCCTTTGGCTGCGGCCAACTCACTGGATGCAGACGGCAGCGAACCCCGCTCGTTATAGATCTGTCGGAACGTGCCTGCCAACGACGACCGCGCGGACTTCTTCGTCTCAAACGCTAGCCGCACCCGAATCAATTCTAACGGATATGTGAAGAACACTGACGTGACACCCGCCAGACTCCCAGACATGAGTCTGCGGAATGGCGTCTCCTTGTCCCGCGAGGGAATGATCACGGCACGAATCTGCTCATATGCGAGAAATTTGATGGCAGCGTAGGGGAAAATTCGAAGAAGCGTTGCGGAATGACCTTTGAAAAGACCGCGCGCACCCTCGTGTCGATGGATATCCCGAACCGCTGATACAAGGCCAAACCAGCTACCTGTATACTTGGCGAATTGCGGATTAGACGCTTGGAAAAGGATCTTCACGCGGTCGAGCGGCGCGACAACCGTCTTGGCCTATGCATTTAAAAATGTCAGTCCCCGTCGACATCAACCAGTCCAAAGTCCAAAGGTCTTGACTATCCAGGACCAGAAGGGAAGCCATCTCGAATAGAGAAAACCCAAGGCTTACCGCGCATCCCGCCAGACCCCCCGCAAGCCCGCTCCTTAATACATAATCCAGACTCCGTTTGTTCAACTCCTTAGAACCCAGGCGGCCATTCTGCTTCACAGGCACTGACGAGCTGGTATCGACATGATTGTTCGCATAGGCCGCGGCATCTATATCGCTCGCGACTGCCTGTCGAGAGGGCCTCGACTGTGCGACTTGTTCCATGTGATGACCGTCTTGCGGGCTTGTTTCCGTCCTTAAGAGGTGATTTTTTCCAGAACTCGATACGACAAGAGACTGATCAAGACTCCCATGGTCCGGAAATGCTGTCGACATAAGCGAAATCCAGGCAAGAGGCCTAGTTCAGGTGGTGGGGAGGCTTTGAGAAGAATGTCGCGGGCTACCGGGTAATCGCGGCCATTGATAAAACGGAAATCGTGGCCAGAAAAGTGCTCCTCTCGCAGAAATCAAGTGAAGTAGATCACAATATTGTGTCAAAAATCTATGGGATCTCTGCGCGACCCACTCGGATGATTGTAAAAGGTAAGTCAACACAGAAGCCGTAGAAGATCGCATGCCTCAACTCTGCCAAATAATGTGCCCTCACTGACGTCGGTCCGCAGGCGGAGGAGCACACAAGACCATAAAGCCGTTACGTTTCTGACATGCCGATACCTGCCGATGCGCACCAAACATTGGTCACAATACCGTCTCATTACGCGACGGTATCCGAGTGGTGGCGGATGTTCTGGGGTGGCCAACCTAACCGATGCCGAATCATTTGCCATCCTGGGCTCATAAAGAGGAGAGAAAGACTAAGTGGATGGTCCCTAGTATTTTCTTCTATCTTATGGACCTAGTTCTAAAGTAATGGAACACAGGTCTTTTCCCATGCAGGGGTTGGCCGCTAAAGCGCAACATGTATTTACAAATATTCAAATCCCCCTTCCCCCCCCCGACAATCATTTCTTTCACCCTTGCTCTAGATGCGATGCTCTTCCGGAGTGGTTATATCAAAATGAACCCAAATCTTCATGGTCTCGTCGCTAAAGTGTGTAGAAGAAAGCGCAATGCGAACACGCTTGTTGCTCATCCAATGCCTACTCGAAAATAGAAATGCCCTGAAACGCCTGCAAATCCAGTGCCCGCCAAAAGCAAGTCAAAGGCTGCTCAGGAATTGTAGCGCGTACCCTGCCGAGTCAGCGGTCTGCCCTGCCGATTCGTCGCCTTGATCTCCTTGGGTTCGTCCGTCACTCTCTTGGCCCGTTTTGAGGGCCGTGAAGGGTCAACATGTAGATGGCCGTTCTCCGACAGGGCTGTCGTGTTCCGCCATTTCAAGCAGCGATGCTTGTGGTCGTCCACGTAGGTCTTGTTCCGCGTTGTCATTCGCTTTGTCTGCAGCTCCTCGGATTCGGCTCGTTCGGCTGTCTGCTCCAGGTACTCCTTCCGGCACTTCATGTATTTGACTATATGGTCGCGCTGCAGCTGGAGCTCCTTGCGTAGTCTGGACTCGCGATTACCTCGTGAATCCAACCAGTCGATCAATTTGTCAATCGCGTCTGGATCATCATAATAGCCCCATTCGTGGGCAGCGGAAAGCCTGGTAGGCCCTTCCTCGTTCTTCTTGCGCTCTGCAGGGGTAGTGTGAAATTCTTTCTGATACTGTTTCCGCTGATCGTCCGGCACGTCGATAAAACCCACGCGCTCCATCTCATCTGGACCCTGGACCCAAAGGCGACCATTTGCATAATGAGCCTCCGCTGTTGAGCTGTTGGGCATGCCGCCGTACGGCATCGCGTTGCGTTCGAACCACCAGTATCGGTTGCAGAAACGATCCTTCCCAAGGCACCTAGTCCGCGGACAATCGGCTTCTCTTAGATCATTATCCACCACCTCAATCTTCTTCTCCAGTTTCTCAACAGTAGCTTTCTGGTCTTCGATCTTCTTTAAGACTCTTTGGTACTGCTTCGATCCTTTTGGCTGCTTGGCCAGTTGCTCCTTTCTCTCCCGCTCCTCTTCCTGTTTTCGCTTTCGTTCAAGAATTCTGTCTAAACCTCCGCGGAGCGACCGTTGCTGCGGCGCGTCGTCATCCTCGGTATCCATGACCTGCTCAGAGTCGCCGTCCACGCCTGACATTTTGGAATCTTCCAAAGCTTCTAATTCAGGCACTGGGGACGGTGACTTTTCTTGCTCCGGTTGGAGCGCCTTCCGCTCTTGGTGCAATCGACGGAGTTCCTCGAGCCTGCAAGGGGGGAAGATGGTTAATCAGGGGAGCTGTGAGGATCTTCGAGGCACTTACGCGACTTTCCGAGCCCTCTGATACTCGATCTTTTCCTTGCGGAACTCGGTCATCTGATTGCTGCACTCCTCCAGGTAGTTTCGAATAGCCTTCGTTTCCAAACTGAGCATGCAGATGATTTGAAGAGCCTGGACGCGCAGATTGACGTTTAACGTGGCGTACTGGGATTGCACTGTTTCTTGGGTAGGCTCGGCATCAAGTGGCGCGAGATGTTTCAGAATATCGTTGCAAACCTTTTCCATCCGTGGTCGGGCTGACAGCTGATGCAGAAGGCCGACCATCACCATCTGCCATCCACCGTGACGGAAATCTCGTTTCCGTAAACGTTCGATCCACCCGTAGTCTCCAAACACCTCCGCTGCACGATGAAGCTCAATATCTTCTGAGTTGGCACGGCTACGATTCGCTTGTGCTTTCAGATTTTCCGCCTCCGCTTTGGCCAAGCTACTCCGCGTTGTCATTCTCGTCACAACAGGTTCAGGTTCCGGGGACGGCTCCTTTTCCTCCTCCTCCTCATCCTCCTCATCAACTTCGGAATCATCTGATTCAACATCAGGAAGGTCCGGCAATGAGACTTGTACGGCCCCTTCGTCATCGTTCTCGGCGTTAACGAGCTTCTTCAGAACAGCGCAATGGATTTCCACAAAAAGTTCGCATTCCACTTCATCCGACGAAAAGCGCATTGCCTGAAGAAAATCATCAAATGTGAACGAGTCTAGCTGGAATACTTCGCAGTAAACGTTGAGAGTGTTCCAAGTCTCCAATAGCAGGCCCACTGATTGCATTTCTATCTTGTCATGCAAGAGCTCTTCATCATCAGGATCATCATTTTCATCGGCTGCAAGGAATTTCAGCGGCGGACGTTGCTTCTTCTTCTCGCGATCCGGTGGAATTTCCAGATCTTCGATGGGATACTTAATTGGAGGTGGAGTCGGCGGCTTGGGGGGCTCGGTCTTGACGATGACTGTAGGAGCAGGTTGTGACTTCTTTTCGTCTTGGGGCTTCAGAGGGCGGGAGGGAGCGTTGGGGGACTTATGGGACACAACAAAGGTAGGATTCCCATTGAGCGAGCGTTGATACTCCAAATACTGAGCCTCCTTGGACCGCGCCAGATCCTGAGGCGAGAGTTTATTTTTTTGTCCCTTGGCTGCAGGCTTCAACTCCGGCAATTGTTGCGATGAAAAGAACCCAAAAAATCCTTCCTGGTCAGCCTTTTTCTGGGCCTTTTTCTCGGCCACCCTTGCACCATACTGCAAATGCTTAGGCACCTCGGTTGGTATCTTGTACTCTTCCGCGATGGACGGTTTGACTAGCCACGGAGCTCCATTCCAAGACTCCCTAGTGACGTTATTCTTGATGAAAGCGCGTAACATTTGCTTCGTGAACGTCTTGCGATCACGAGTGATGTGGTCCTGGTCTAACAAAGCCTCCTCATTGGGACGATCCAAAACTTTCACAAGATATGTTGCATAGGCTGGAGTTTTGAGTGTTCCGTCGGGATATCGCTGCTCCGCGAAATTCGCCTTGTCTCGGATCATGCCATGGAGACGGGTGTTGTCCTCGAGCAGAATCAGGACGGGCTCCCCAGGATAAAAATCCTGCTTAAATTCCTGCCAGTTATCAGCGGGTCTGAACGAGGGAAGGTCAAGGTGGACGTCGTCAGCGACTGGCTGTTACTCACTTCGTAGATCTCATCCACTGGGACACAGGGTCAGCTCCGTTTCTCCGAACACGATCGAGTAGCACTCACCAAGATTATCGACCCGAGATACAGTAGAGAACTGGATTCTACGTAAAATGGGCTCCTTTAAAGCATCCGGAAACGCGTTGTTCACCTCTCGAGACTCTTCCATCTGCTCATGGACAAGTTTTAGCAAGCTGAATTAATAGACCGAACCCACAAGAATCAGTTGACGTACTTCACTCCTAAGGGCTTCGAAGAATGTTAACCCCGAATGACCAGTAATCTCGCAAATAAATCGCTTCTGCTTGTAAAAATCCATTCGCTGAAGGTATGGTTCATAGTTCGTGAAGACCTCGTTGGTCTCTGGGATAACCCAGACCTGCGCCCGTCGTAAGCAAAGATCCCTCGATATCTTTCATTTCGTATATGGAGCATGCATGCCTCGGAACTGTCATCTTCAATAACAGGTCGTGGAAGGTACTGGACTGGTTTGCGCTTGAATAGTACCTAGAGAATGTCGTGAGCCCCGAATATCTCTCGGCCCTCGCGAGCTTTTTTGAAAATTTGTTCGACGCACCATGATCCTCGAAAACAAGAGCGCCGCGCTAGTTTATCATAGGTCGCAGGAAATGGAGACTTTAAGATCGGCAACCTAGGGAGCCTTGCTAACCATCAGCGATATGAGCACCATGGGAGATTCCAGCAATTGCAGAAAGCGCGCAAAGACAGAAAAGAAGTTATTGAAAAATGGTGGATGTAGCAGTCGCCTCGGCGGATGATGAATCCAGGTATGGTGCATTGCGCCAAACATAGCTCAGTAGTGACGTTCAGAGCTCTAACAATATTGCAGATTGTCCCAGGGCGGGACCAGGCGAGTAGGTGCAACAGGAGATGGTTGAGATACTGTAAATTCATGACTTACCGAGAATGGACGCGTCTTCGATCTCGCTGGACGTTTATGCACGGAACGAATTATACCTAGCAACAAGACACGACGGGGTGGGTTCGCGAGTGGCGTCGAAAAAGGAAGGTATCGAAAAGAGGCCAAGAGTCGTGCGGGGAAGAAAAAAGGCGCGAAAGGAAGAGAAAGGCACGAAGAGGTGAGGATAGTAGAGGCGGAGGAGCAGAAGGAGAAGGAAAAGAAGAGTTGAAGAGCAGAAGAAAGGAGAGGCGGTTGCCGCGACCAAAAGAAGCGACGGCAGAACCGGGCCCCATCACATTTGAGGATCATTGCGGCAAGAGGCCCAGTAGTCAGGGAATTAGGATGGAGTGGGAGAGCGAGCGCCGAGGCATACAACAACGGTGATTGGCCCAGAGGAGGAGGACGGGACCCGGACAAGACCTTCAGCGTCGGGCGGAGAGTATTTTCGACCGTTAAAGTACGGTACGGACAAGGCTAACCCGTACCTGGACTGTAGTCTAGTGCTCCCTTACTCTCTCTCTTGGGCCTGCTGCTCCACGCCTGTGCCTACTCCTACCCTCTTCTCCCGCTATCATACTTTATTTCTTTCGAGTTCGGTCACACTTCTCTCAACCACAAATGTTCTTGCACTCTATCTGCTCGTCAGAAATAGGGGAATTTCCTTGACTCACTCTTTGAAAATTCTTTTGCACTAATTTGACCATTATTACGCGGGAGAGATACATGGTCTCGGACCTCCGCAGGGACTATGGGAGACGAGGTAAACAACGAACATCAGCAGCCTCAATGGCTTACCACGCATTATCGAACATGTTTTTGGAATTTTTTTAGACTGTTCCTCACAAGCCTTATTCTCCAGATCTTGCCGTCTTTCTGAGATAGTGGGTGTCATGTGGTATGATTGATGATATCATTCTCCTCAACTACGGTTCTATAGATGAGCTGGCCGGCTTTGATCACTCTGAACTTATGCGCCGGTCCCTGTTATGCCTTGGATATTTTAAGAAAACCCCTACCATTTTTGACTCAGAATGCTCACTATGCTGCTAGATCCGATTGCTCATTCCTCCAAGGCCATAGTTCCAACCCGTGCCATTCTTCTCTCATCCGAATCAGTTTCAGCCACCTGGCACCTCCAAACTCATTCATGACACTCCTATTCAGAAATCTGTTCCAATGAGTCAAGCGTTTACTCGCGTACTCAGTCCCTCGACGGTATGTATTGATGAACCAGTGCGACTTCAACTCCACGATTCAACGCTCGTCTTTGACGCCTGTTGTACGTTCATCGATTCCCTTGTTGCTATTCACGGGCCCTTCCCGTTTTCTCACGCATACGCTGTTTACTTGCGACTTCGAATGCGCCGATCATACCTGATATAAACGTCGCAGCTTCGAAGTGGCTGTCACGGCAGCCCTTTTGCGACTGGGAAACGACCATGTCCCACTATCAACGGAATCCTTCTAATCTGTTAAGCAGGGATGGGACATCTCCCTTTGACCCTGGTATCTATGCCATTTTAGCCAATCCAAGTTGTTCAGTTGGCTTGGGTGACGCGAATTCATATCAAGCCGGTCAGCAAGGGCAGATCCGCGAGACCACGATGCTTAACAGGCGACCATGTCCTTCCTGTTGAATTACTTTTGAGCCTCCATCTGATAAAATACATGCAGCTGCAAAGGCATTGTGTGCCATCGGAGAGAAATACTAATTCTCAGTAAACTAGCAGCTTCAGACGATTATATCTCAAGCTTACATGATCGGCCATAGCAGACGGCCAAATTCGTTCACTTGACGTAGGAGTACTGAGAGATCTATCAAGAAGGATGCGCGTCCAATTAGAGCTGCCTTTTCCAAAAGCTCGCCGTTCCAGCTTAGCTGGAACACAGTTCAAAACTCATCCGAACTTGCGGCTGTATCTCCCGCCGAGGCGGTCTGCTGTGCAACATGAAGAATATCAGATCCAATGACGTAATTTGCCTCGCAAGCAGCTCATATCGAAGCAGACTATGCAGCCACAGAAGGGTTGAGTATCAAGATTCAAGAACATGATGACCTCAAAGAGCGCTCGACACTCCTATAAGTCAACAACGACTCTGCCTTAGCAGCTGTGTGAAGAAATCCATACATCATGAAAACAAGAGGTAGCTCAAATCAGAATAGGTCAGACTAGCCTTTTCAAGATTAGCCCCTGATAAACTTTGCATTTTGGGTGATCAAGTGGGTCAATCTCCAGAACACGTGGTTTGAGCAAACAGAGCAAACATGAAGCTCTGATTCATTACATCATATCTGCCGGCTTTGACAGCTGGATGGTACTCGGCGTTCTGGAAACGATATTTTCAGCGTACAGTGTCTAAGAAGAGGAGACGTATACCGCTGGATAAACTCTGATTTGTATTTCTAAGAAAAGAAAAAATTATGCGGTGAAATAGACGACCATGAACCCGACCCAACTGCCGACTACCCCCAGAGCAGAATAGCTACTCATGAACATCAGCGGAAGAAACTCATAGCGGTCCCATCCGAAAATAAGCTGATGCACCAATGAGCAGTATATAATCAACGGGATAGCCACTGTCAGGTATAGCAGGGACAGGCGGTCAAAAACGAAGATCCGCGGCCGCTCGGAAACCGGGGCGACTTGGTCAAACACGAACAGGAAAAGGACCAGCCACCACACGGTATACACGGTCTTCAGCGGGAATTCGGCTGCTGTGAAAAGCAGTGGGAATAGTGAAACATGTCCTGCAACCGCGAGGGGTCGGAATGCGCTGAAGTAGCGTCGGTCCTTGAGCGCTATCAAACTGAATGGAATAATGATCAGGAGAACAGCTTTCTCATGAACGTGCCAGCCAAACAAGAATGAAGCATAACCGCATAGAGTAATAGCACCAACGAACGTGTCCCAATCCGGATGAAGCCAGAGCTTTATCAGGGGAAGCTACGCGCCGGTTAGGTTATTGATATCGAGTGTCGAGCAGGTGTAGGAAGTACTTACCAATTGGAACAAGAACGTCAGCGCAAATGTTTGTTCCTTTGTGATCTCTGGAAGAACGGCAAAGGATGTATCTCCGACAAGACCGCGCGTGACGCTCGTCAAAGCCTCATGGTTGATCGGAAGGCCTAGGCGTGGAGCGACTGTTATGGTGAGTAAATTTGCACAGATGCAGTCGAAAAATGATTGTACTCACGCGTAATTAGCACACGATCGGCAAAAGAATACATCGCCCAGATATTCGGCGCCCAGTAAGCATGGCACAGTCCTCTCGAGAATGGAAATAGCCTGTCCTTCAGTTGGAGCAGCTGGTTCCAATGAGCGAATGGACCAAAAGCTATGCCAAATACACCAATGACACTCAAGCCCAGTTTCAAGATATTGCCGAACCGGGGTCGAAAGACGGACTTCGGATCCAGACAGTAGGCTCTCAGCAGGTAAACAAAGTAGGCTAAAGAAAGATAAAGGTAGATGTGCTTCAAGCACAGCAGGACCGCGAACAAGATACCACTGTATAGTAGGGTCGATTGCTTGCGCGCCAGAACGATCGATAGGACGAGAATACCGTACAGAAAGCCGTTGTATTGGAAATGAATGTGGTCAATGATGAGCAGCCCAGGCGACAAAAAGATCGAAAGACTTGCGATATGCGCAAGGTGTTTGTTGGCTTGAGGTGCGGATTTGATGAACCTATGATACCCTCCATTAGTCGCAATCTCTTCAGTAAGAAGATTTGACTTGGTGCACACCGGTTCAGAGCATAGAGCAAGATAAGCTCCGTAAAAATGACAGTGGCTCTCTGAAAATAAACGGTCTGCCATGAATCATACTTGAGATTCTCAACGACCAACATTGAAGGATCCACATAGCGAGCCGCTTGAGATAGAAGCCATTCAAAAGCTGCAAAGAAGGGCGGATAGTCGAGGGTCCATTCTGATGTTTTCTTATTGGCAATCCTCCCCGTCAGCGCATTGTCAAATGTGTGTAGATTATGCGGAAGAGCCCAACGAACCTCGTAGTACCACTCCTTAACCGGTAACGAGTGTGTGATAGCAAGCCAGTTCCGATGCACTTCAAAGTCGGTTGATTTGCTGCATAAAATTGCAAAGAAACATCAGTCCCGACTTTCAATTGACTCCATTCTCAGCTTCCTTTCCACGGCAGGAACTCACTAGGCGGGGAAGAGTAGAATCTTGAAAGCCGTAGCGACGATTGCGCATTGCGCCAACGAAGGATAAATATCAGCCATTGGAGCTGTAGCGCATGATGCGCAGTCAAAAGAGTTGGTTCAGGGAGGGTGAGCGCCCAAAGATTCAGGAATCATCTTGCGGTCCATGGAAATGCTCATTGCGGGAGGTGATTCTGGGGAAAATCTTCACGTGACATGATGAACAACAGCGGAGCTCCAAAGGACAGTGTGTCCCTTTAAAGGTAGAGCTTCTGAAACTGATTAGACACCTGCGACAATTTATTTTGAATGGATCTAGCTTCGGACGTGGGAGTTCGTCATTCCGTCGTTCTCTCGAACCTCAAAATCCAACACTTCGTCGAATTCTCCCCAGCAGCTGTTTCTGTTGCTAGAGAAGTCCGCTTCTGTGTGATCGCCATTGTAATTGGGTGGACCACCTCGCGCATCGTCTCCGCGCTGCTGAATCGGAGAGCTCCTTCGGATCAGTGAAGACCATACCGACAAGCTGTCGTCTCATCTTTTCTGTCGCATATTATTATAGATCTCGACAGTTGAAAATTTCGATTCTGTTTTATTCGCATCAGTCGTCTTCCCTTCCTCAATTTTCTATTTTCACTCTCTGCACACCTCTGTCCCCGCATCAATATCCCTGATAAACAATTACAATGAGGAGCTTAGCTTCCTTGTCATTCCTCGTCGCTGCTGCTACAGCGCAGTCTGTGATAGAAAGCTCTAGCTTTGGCTATGGTCATACGTACGTGTCCCTCCCGCTACGCATATATCACATCTGTTCTAATGGATTTCTTAGTATATCGCCAGACAGAGATTCCATCCCTGGTTGGCAGGTTGGGGGAGAGGGCCATACACCTCAGATTGTGCGCTCTCCCATGCCCTTTCTTTGCTTTTCGTCAACTAGAAAAGCTGACCGGATCTAGCTTTCCAACAAACTCATTCTTACTCCCCCCTACCCAGGAAACACAAGAGGTTACGCCTGGTCACAGTCCCCGTAAGCACAACCTTTCTCTCAAATATTCTGCTCACTCCTTCATGTACTGGCAGCTGACCAAGCTATAGCCTGTCTCAGCCAGAATGGTCCGCTGAATTTCAGTTTCGAGCCACTGGGGTTGAGAGAGGAGGTGGCAATCTCCAGTTATGGTATGTGAAAGATGGACGAAGCAAGATTGGCTCCTCCAGCATCTACACTGCTGGCCAGTTTGACGGTTTTGCACTTGTCATTGACACACATGGAGGAAGAGTACGCGAGCCTCATCTTAATCGGTCTTCCTTGAGGCTTACTCTGATTTAGGGTGGAAGCATTCGAGGCTTCCTCAATGACGGAACGACTGATTACAAGAGCCATAGAAGCGTTGACAGCTTGGCTTTTGGGCACTGCGACTATGCTTACAGAAACCTCGGCCGGCCCTCTGTCGTGCGCCTGAAGCACACTAATGCTGTTCTTGAAGTCACCGTGGATGATAAGCTTTGCTTCTCAACGAACAAGGTACAAACTCCTCTGCCATCTATCTTGGTGTTCTAACCATGTGCAGGTCGCCCTTCCTACTGGTAACAACTTCGGCATAACGGCAGCCACTCCTGAGAACCCAGACTCCTTCGAGATCTTCAAGTTCGTCGTGCAACCTAGCGCTTCCGGAACGAACGCAGCACCTCCTGCTCAGCCGCAAGCCAACCAACAACCGATTGCCAACCAAGGACAGGCTCGTCCCGTTGACCCCCGCTCAGTCAACTCTGACCAACTCGCTGATCTCAGCAGCCGTATTCAAAGCCTCAATGACGCCACTAACAGCATTGCCCGCGACGCCAGCAGCCAGTCCTCTAAAGCGGAAAATCGCCATGTAGAGCTTCTTCAGAAGATGGCTACCAAGGAGCAGGTGGCCAATCTTGATGCCCGGTTGCAGAAGATCGAGCAGTTGCTGCAGAACATTCAACGCGACCTGGAAGGCAAAGACTACCGCGACCGCTTCAATCAGCTGCACGAGACCCTGAGGTCCTCGCACATGAGCCTGGCTGAGAATCTGCAAGGCACAATTCTCAATGGTAAGCATTCGATGCCTATCCCTTCATAGAACGCAGTTTCTCTTTAACCAACAAGCATGTGGATTGGGACATCATCAGCTGATCTGCGTTAACAGTCATTACCGCCTCAACCCCTCGCATGGGCTTCTTCATCTGTCTCGTCATCGCCGTGCAACTCCTCCTTGCCGGCTCCTACATCATCTACAAACGTCGCCGTGCGAACATGCCCAAGAAATTCCTTTGAGCGTCTCAGTTACCCGAGTTACGGAGAGTCTGATTTGTCTTTATACTAGACCTTCTGCTCTTCATGATGACATGGCGAAACAAATATGACCTATTTTCTTTGGCTAGTACCTCTTCCGGTTTCTTATCAGACTTTCGACTTAGTACTGTGCACGCGGCTACAAATCTGCAGTTTGGGTTTGATCGAGCCTTGTACGCTTAAGGATGCAATTTCGGGGTGTCTTGCATAAGAATTTCGTTTCTGCATTTGCTCAACGGCTCCGGATATTCTGTATATTAAGTTGAAGCGGATTTGCGTATTCGGCAGTAACATGGTTGTTCAATTGTGTGCATACGATCGATATGCCTGCTCAAACGGAATCGTAAAAGACTCGGTTCATCGGTTCGATCATAAGGTCAAAATCAACGCCATCCATACCGGCAGATCACTGAAAATCTAGGGAGAAATCTATTGTACATGAGACTCGGGCGCACTGACCCGTTCGACCGATCCCCAGATGAGGGGCGGGAGGTCCAGTGGCCACTTGATAAAACAAAGATCATCACGACGTTAAGTACAGTTTGCGCATGGCAAACCGGAGGCTGGCCCAGTATTGGCAGCAGGGCAATCCAGAGGTTGCCAGACGACTTCGTTGTCTTTCCCATAAACGTTCGCAAATCCCGCCAGGTGGAGGATTCGGACCGGGGGAAACGAGCACCTCAGAGCTCTGGCTGGATCCTCCGGAAAGACTGTCTGCCAATTGGTCCAGCCCCCGGAAACAACAAGAAAATTGCAGAAAGAAAAAGGAAGAAAGAGAGGAAGAAAGTGCGTGCCTCCAGATAGGGAAACACAGGGACAAGAGTAAACACGCTCAACAATGAGATGCATGGTATGCTCCAACGCCAGTTGAGGAACCCAAGGACCTTGATGCAAAATGGATATGCATATCGCAACGCCCAGAATATGTGAAAAGCCCTTTTTTCAAGTCAAGCCAAGAAAGAACAATCACTTAGCGCCTTGGTGCATGAAATTAGAAGAGGGATAAAGCCTGAGTCTAAGCAGAAGTTGCCTCGACCGGCGCATCCGAATCGGAGCCGTGCTCGATCGCAAAATTCGGAATAGGTGAACTAGCAGCCTCAGAGACCTGTGCAGTAGTAGCTTCAAGCTCAGTCTGAGCAGTCAACGCTTGAATACGTCGTTCAATCAGCTGCTGCAGGTTACGCAGAGATTCAATTTCAGTATGTGCTTCGGGGAGATCATTAGGCGCCTGTGCTCGCAGCGTGTCGATGAGGAAAGTAATCCGAGCATTGTCGTCCGCAGGCTCTGTCTGATTCTGAGTGGCGAAAGCAAGAAGATTCGTGGCAGCTTCACGATCGGCTGCTGATCGCGAGTTGTCAATCGCTTCTGCGGCATCCGGCAAGGGACGAGGTTGCTGGGCGGCATAGAATTCGACGGCTCGTGCATGAAGTTCATCGCGCTGCGCTCTAGCTTCTTCAAAGTACTTATCTGCCTGCTGCTTGTTGTACTCAAACTCGGCATTTTCCCTGTCCAGATAGTCAGTCAAGCTCAGAAGGGGATTCTAGTCAAAGAGGTAGTAGGATGACTGACCGTTTGACTTTCGCAAGGAAAGCCGCTTCTACCCCTTTTTCGGAGACGCGGTAAAGGATGCCTCCTCCTACATCTTCTTCATTTTCAATTCGTTCTGATTCCTCTTCGCTGGGGAGAATTTCGATGTCAATCATCCGTGGTCGAGCAGGTCGACGGATCTTTCGCGCGTCATAGGCTCCCTCGTCATTCCAGTGGTAATAATACATCTCGTGTTCAACATGCATCGGACAGCGCCAACGTTTATCGTATTTGTGTTCTTGTTGGGGCGGTTTGGCCATGGGAGGGTCCAAACAATCCATATGCCAATTCAAATGACAGAAGTCACATTGTAGGATAGGTTTGTCTCCATCGCTTGGGCGACCGCAGGCGTAACAGATGATGAGATTCCCATCCGAGTCCGTGATCTTGCGTAGGTTTGGATCGTCGTAAAAACCATTGCATACTCCTCGTCCGACTCCGTTAACAAGGTTGTAAGAACACTCGGTGTACCTTGTACGATCGTTTTTATCTTCAGGTCGAGATCCAGTTTTGACGCCAGCGAAGTGATTTCGGATACTGGCGGGTAGCATAAACTCTTTGTTCGCTAGTCTGTCAAGCTTATCCACCATCTTACGGATGGGCCGCGAGACAGAACATTTGGGACAGAACCAATCTCCCTCCGGAGGATTGGCGGGATCCAAGGGGGGGTCGAGGCATGAAAAGTGGAAGGAGTTCACGCAGCCATCGCAACAGAGCAACTGTCCTCGGCCACCGCATTCCCGACAGAGATCGCTGTTGTCCAATGATCCTTCCCTGCTACAACTCGGTCAGCTTCATTCAGTCCCAACGATGAAAAATGCCTAAAAGGGAGTCGTACCTAAAGGTAGGGGTCAGGCGCCGGTTATCCTCAGCACCACTGCTTTCGGCAGACTCTGATTGTTCTCTGCCGTTCAACAAGGGCGCTTCAGGCGCGGTCTGAACTTCATTAATGGATGGGGGTAGAGGCGACAAAGCACTACCAGGCTGCTCATGGGATAGAGTAGAGCGAACGCCACTTTCTTCAGGAACAATATCGGGGAGAGGCTGCTGCAGGCGCTGACGTTTGGCACGGACGGCCTCTTCGGAGAACTCCGTGTCATCTTCCAATGCTCGCTTGCGTGGATCACTCGAGGGCAACGCGGACTGGCGAGTCTGTCTCGATTTATCTTTATTGGCTGCGTTTGTGGCATTGACTTTCGCTTGCTTGCCCTTAGATCGCAATTTCGAGCGAGTTGAAGCCGCCGCCACATTGGGGGTTGGCACTGTGGTCGGAGCTGATGTTTGAGCTTCAGGTGACAGAGCAGACGACAACGAAGAAGAAGTGGTGTCGGATTGCGTTCGAGTCATGTCAGGCGGTGCAGCCGCAGGGGAGACATCCGTTGCGTCCTCCTTCCGAATTTCTCGCCAAGCAGCACGGATCAGGTCATGAAAGGCGTTGGCATTACGATCCCCGATCTCCTTCTTGCACATTCCATGAACCACAGACATGACCATCGGATCCTGAGTGGCCTTTGTCCAGAGGTTGAATAGACTTTTGACGACCTTGCTATTATTCGTATCCGCTGCCATTCGCAACGTTTCTTTCACGGCATTCCGGGTCTGCTCTAAATCCAATTTCACAGAATTGCAGACGGGAAGTGCCAGCAACGCGTCAATTTCTTCGTAGGAGCAGGGTTTAGAATCCTCGGACTGAGTTTTGTCTGCCGGCGTCGCGGGTTCTTGCGGCGTCTGCGCATCAATTCCGCCGTTCGGCAACGCCTGGAGATTTACGTTCTGTGACGACTGGAGAGCTTCGCTCTGCGACACCTTGGGAGTTTCGCTCTGCGACGCTGGTGTTGGCGGGTTCTGCGATGCTGGAGTTTCTTCATTCTGAGACATAGGGTCATCGTTCTGCGACATATCGTTTTGCAACGCGAGAAGTTCTTTAGCCAACGATGTGATTGGTTTGGAGGGTTTCGTGGGCTTCAGGCCTGCTTTGCGCAGGTCCGCAGCGGTTGGCATGGACCCGAGAGGACGCATGGTCGCTAAAATGGGATTCGCCGCGTTCGAGACTGCCGACCATGGCGTATCCGCATAACTCGGGGCAGGGCTCCTCAAAGGAGGTTCAACCCAGGCCGGTGAATCTCCAGGAAGTTTCATATTAGGGCCCAAGGTCGCAGCACTTTTCGAAATGTCCTCCGCGTTGTTGGCCAGGCTGTCTTGAGGAGGCTCGGTAGCGACTCGAGCGTTCCGGCCCGTGCGTCGACGTTTTGGCGGTCTTGCAGGTTCAGTAAATGACGAAGATCGTTTATTAGTTACAGGCGCATCTAGCGGAGTTGACTGGCGCGAATTGTTGGACGGGGGACGGGATGCTGAGCGGAGAGTCGGAGGCATTATTGTACCGCAGGGCTTGAAAGCTGCGGCGCCTGACAATCGGAAGGTTAGCTCGCAAGAACATACAGGAACCGCATACCAATGGATAATGTATGCAAACTTACTGATCGACTATGGCCCGAGACAAACAGCAAGCGTGCCCAGCGTTGCTGTTTGGGATCGTGGCCAGCCCGCACGCTGTCTGCGGGTTGATGGAAGGGAAGATTGCGGAGTTGAAAGCGACGGGAGTTTTCGAGGGCCTAAGTTCCCCAATCAGACCTCCTAAGGGGCGTTCGCCGCTACAACCACGAAATATGCCACACCAAAATCTAAGCATTTCAAAGTTAGATTCAGTAGATTCAGGTATTCAAATAGGTTTCCAATCATGAAAGCTCAGCTTCTTGATTCCGAGGGAAATTGCTTACCTGATAATGCTTCGCGTTTCACTGATATCCCTCTCCAGGGATGCTAATAGATCGCTCAGGCAGATATGTCAAGGTAAAAGATAAGATCCTTTCTCGTCTAAAAAAGCCCACTACTAGGGTCACTTGAACCGTTCGGCTAAGCCAGTATGAGCCTGTCAAGCAGATGCCTTTGGTGTGGTCAGCAGGGCATCCCAGGAGCTTTGTAGTGGAGAAGAGTGTGTGATGGAGAATGAGACAAGACACTCTTGATAGGCTTAAAGATAGACAGTCTCTCAGTACTTTCAAAGCTCACATCCTCGTGAGAAGAACGGTGATGGCAAGCAAGAGGCAATCTTGCGGGTTGATGATGGAAAAGAAAGAGATGAGAGGGATCAAAAAGGAGCGTCCTTTGGGCACAACGAGAGCTTGCTGCTTTCTCGTTTCAGAAGGACACAGAACACTATGGGTTTTACCACAGTGCTACAGTGATAGTTTGAAAGATGCAAAGTGGCTAGCAGGGTGGGAGGAAAGAGGAGCAACACAGAGGATGTGAAAGTGGCAACCACTGATGAGACTTTTGGAGAACTTACGGAAACAAACTCGATCTGTACTTGTTAATCAATGGACAGACAGCGAGGTTGAATAATCGGTGAAATATGTCCTGAAGCAGAGCTTCGTAGTTAAATCAATGAGGACGACTGTTGACTGAGAGAGAGGGCAGAGATGATTAAGAGCAACTCTATCCACCTTGGGATGTTTGCAGCTTTCTTTCTCTCGACTTCCCGAATTCAGACAGCAAGTCCAAGTTGGTGAGAAATCAAAAGGTATGTAGAAGATGGAAACGATGAAAGTAAGAAAGTGGACGAGAGATGAAAGAGACAGAGAGATGTACGAGCAAAAGGTGGAAGAAAAAGGAGAGGGCTCTCGCCTCACTGCTGGAAGCAACAGGCTCCTGAGCAATGTGTTACCTGGGGAAGTTCCCCAAGGCAGACACTTGGATTGGGAGACACGACTCTTGAGTCCTTTGATGCTTCCAGGTGAAGTAGGTGAGAGAAGAGGTCGGATGATAGAGATAGTACGGTCCGTATGTCGAACGAAGTTGTTGATGATAAGATTCGATCTTCAAGCAGTCTGACAATCCAGAGGGCATTCAGAATGAGAACAAGAAGATGAGGAAAGAAGTAGAAAATTTGGAGGAGAGGTTGTGGGAAGAAAGTGCAGAGGCCCCAAGCGATCTCGAGACAGTGAATGTCGAGAACGCGAGAGGTGGGGAGAAGCGCGAAACCGGCGTCACTCGCTGCCAAATCAAGGAAGGCAGTGAAGGCACCCTGATACCTAAGCTTCTTGTCACAGCAGAGACAATGTGAATAGTCTCTCTCGGGGTACGTGGGGAATATGGATTATGGGACAGGAGAACGGGAAGGGGATGGAGGAAGGATTCGAAGAGAGAGAAGAGCGGCCCATCCAACGACACTGGCCCACCCACTGCCAACCACCCTTTCAGCAGCAAAAGAGCTCGACAAACAGGGCGTGCAACAATTCACTCACCTAGCTACTAGAGAGACATCCCTCGCTCATGTACAAAAATTCAATTACAATATCTGGGCTACATTGGACATTTTGCCTCAGCGAGGAGACAGTTGATCTGAACGCCTTTGTCATGACTCTTGAGGCTACGAAATACTTAAAGTAGATACTTCTCTTGCAAGGGTCACATCTGAGTGCCACTGCTGAATATATATCTTCTTAGAGTGTGAAGAAGCGAGCAGATTTGCCTGAGATGAAATGGTATGTGGATGATGGTAACTGTCAGCAGAGGTGGCAACTGCCCATGGAGCAGTTTAGAGTATAGACCATGAGGCTGTAGGTGTTAGTTCATGGTCCATCTATACGCTCAGAGACCTCGTACTGTGGCCTGAAATGAGAAGCCTGAATCCCTCAGCTCCTGAAGTGGCCCATTCCAAAGGTCATCAGCTTCGTGACCTTGCACATGGGTAAAGCCAGGACAAAGGATTACTCCACACCATCGCCGAGCACCTACTCACTTTTACGAAAGTCGGAGCGCCATAAGATAGACTCCATGTGCAGGATTGCAAGGAGAGACAAGAACTGCATGTCGAGGGTCTTGCCGGAATCTCCGGAATACACCGGCTACAAGAGACGAACGACTTCGGAAAATGAGGTGCAATGACGGTTCCTTCATTTGATATATGCCCAGCTCATATACTGTTTTCTTCATTTTCATTTTCAATTGATTACGGACAGAAATTGTAAAAGAGCCTGATGGGCAACATTGATCTCACATTGCTGCTCTGTATCCATATCTGGCCGGGCCACTGGCCCAAAACACCCCGCTGGCCAGTGCATTCCCCGGGCTCCTTTTCGACTGTCACGTTGAGGCACTCTTCATGCCTCCTGCGTAGTCCTCCCTTTTGAAGCCGGCAGAAAGGGAGAACTTTGGTTGTAAGAGGATGCGATTAGGAGTTAAGAAATCGAATGTTGATTCGTCTACTCCTCATCCTTGGAGTCCTTAGTAGGCTTCTTCTTCTTCTTGTTCTTATTGCCAGTGTTTCTGGCCAAAGGACGCTCCAGAATCTTCAGGATCTCCTCATCCTCGATCTTCTTGTCCGTCTGGAACTTGGACAGATCAGGAGGGTTAGGCGCGGCCAATCTGGTAATGCCGTTCTTCGTGATGGCTACAATCCTCGTTAGCGAAAGCGGGAATATTCCGTTGAACAAGTGATGAACATACCAATGGTCGTCAACAGACGGGAAACAGGAGCGTTATCGGCATCACCAGCGGGCTCGTACTGTCTCAAGACACCGCCACGGACACACTCCACAACACCGACCTTGGCAGACTTCTCGTCCTCCAGCTGTCGCAAACTGAAGGGGAATGTGCCAAACTTCTTGACGATCTCGGACAGAGTCTGTCTGGAGCTGGGTCTCTTAAGGATGTAGGTGGTAGTGGTACGGCGATGCAAGGTAGCGCGGTGAGGAAGGGTCTTGACCTTTCCGGAACCAAGGGAGAGACCAACTTCAACACCCCAGACTTCACCAACGTCGGGGACACCCTCACCCTTCACGCCAGAGCCGGGGGCAAGGATAATCTTCTTCCCACCTTCGATCTCGTTGCGCTCAAACAACCAGCTGGTGGTGTTCTCAACCACATTACAGTCATAAGCCTTGGCTACCTTTTCAATGAGGGCGGAGATCTGGCTCTGAGTAGGGGGCTTCTCGGCAGCGGCCTTTTTCTTCTCCTCCTCGGTACCGCTAGCCAGAAGACCTGGGGGCACCATGAGTCTCAGCAGAAGCTCGTTTGCGTAGTGGGTAGCGTGGATGAGGTCAGCCTCGCGACCAGTCACAACATCCTTGGGCGACTCCTTGTCGGCAACGACGACCATGTCGCAAACAATGGTACCAAATCCATCGATCTGAGCGCCGAGTTGGATCTTGACGATCTCGCCGGCCTTAAGGGTGGTCTCAGCCTCTTGAGCGTCCGACACCAGGGGGGTGTACGGCGTCACATAGGAGCTTGGGGACACAGTTGTCGGGTGGCCGATACCTTTTGTTGTCAAGCACAATATGTCAACACCGTACGCAGGTCTCGATGCGGGAAATCTGGCGATAATGGTGGTGACATACCCTTGGTGATCTTCTTGCCCTTGTAGACCTTGGTGAGCTCTTCCTCGAGGAGCTCATCGCCCTTCTGGCAGATTTCAACGATCTTGCTGCCCTCCAAGCACAATGCTGTAAACCGGTATTAGGCATCGAGCAATCTTCTGACACAATAACTTCGTCAGACACACCTGTAACGGCCTCAAGAACCTTGTGGGAAATCTGCGCGGCAGTCTTGTACTTGGTCAATGTGTCGGGGTTGTTGAGGGTGTAGTCTAGAATTGACCAGAAGCAATGCAACAGTCAGCTATTGCGGGTGAAAAAATACACGTAAATCCAGTAGGTCTTTAGGGACTCGGTATGGTGGTCACTATCGATTGCTAGAGCCATATAGCTGCTAGTTCGACCTACTCGACTCCATCCACTTTGCGCGACGATGAGGGTGGTGGTGCATCCACACAATCCTCGGAGCTCTGCAAAATGGGCGCAAAAGGAGGGGTCAAAATATCAGCGGTTAACACTTACCAACCTCTGGAGCCTGGTTCTCAGCCATTGTGAAGTATATGTTATGTCCTCGCACTGATGCGAAGGCTAGCGACAATCAAAGAAGTTCTTAAATAAAACACTCGTCTCAGTACACTATGGGAGTTGCAAGAAGAGGAGGAGAGGAATTGGGCTACTTTTGAGCTGGTAACTTTCAATTGAGTCGTGTGCACTGCGCATCGGTCATTACAGGCTGGCGGGGCTATTTCTGGATTTTCCCTTTCGTTGGTTACGTCGTTGAAGTAGGGCTTGTGGGCGGTGGACGATGCAGATTTGGCCTACTTGGGTTTAGTGTCGTCAAAATGGGGTAATTCTGTATGCACAGTACGGTAAACTATTCTTGTCACCTGAGGAAGCTGACAAGAGCTTGAGTAGCTTAGGTCCTTGCAATTCCAGAGACACTGATACCTACCTTAGCTATGGTAAGTAGGTGGCTCGATGAAGGCCATTACAAAGGAAATGCGATCATATACTGTGTGATTATTACCATGTTTTCGATCATTAACCTTGGAGTAACTGGCAATTGATGTGCATAGCATGATTGCACTTCTGATATATATACGTCATAGCTCATCAGGGTCAGCGCCAATATACGATCTTGCTTTTAATTTTTACAAGATCATCTTCCTATCTAGAGGCCTTCCCATGGTTTCACCATACAGCCAGCTCCTCTTGATGGACACCGTGGAGCTTTAGTCACAGACAATCCCGTACTCACAATAGTACTACTTTTGATAGGGAGCATTACATACCATACACCAGTAGAGTTTATCTGCTGATCTCGTCAGCGGGAAGAAGTAGAACAAGGCTTTCGATGGACTAATTAACCGGGTTGAAGTCGAGATGATCGTGTACAAGACGATAGTAAGCAAGACATAAGACGCATGATTTTGAAGGCATCGTGATGCGCGTCTAAATGCACAAACAATGCCTTGCGTGGAGGCATCCAAATGAGGAGCAATACAATTCCTTGGCCAATCATAGCCTCCTGTGTCAAGATTCTCCTCATCAGCTTCCATCCCACCCTCATCCAGTTTCGGATAATTCCTCTAACTGCATCTAGGGATCATCAGGGTGCAATTGTACAAGTCTACCGACACTGATTTGAGCCTTCCATCATGAAGACAACTACCGAACTTCCACTGCGTATACTAACACACAATATCCGCTATGCAACCAATTCCCCATTCAAGGGTGAGCTGCCCTGGGATGATCGCAAGCAGCCTCTCTTAAATGAACTGCTCTTCAATACGCGCAATCAGGATGCATTTATCTGCCTACAAGAAGTGCTCCATAATCAACTGGTCGATGTTCTATCCGGACTGAACCAACATTCTTCTACTGTTTCCAAAGGCGCCTCTGAGACACAACAATGGGAATACAACGGAGTCGGTCGAGACGACGGTCACAAAGCAGGAGAATACTCGCCCATATTCTATCAACCGTCTGTTTGGCAGCTTCGTCATTGGGAAAGTGTCTGGTTGTCGGAAACGCCGAACAAACCATCCAAGGGCTGGGATGCGGCGTCTATACGGATTCTGGTAAGACGCTAGGCGTGTGACGAAAGCCTCTTCATTAAGCTGACGCCATACTAGACCATCGGTGTCTTCACGCACAACATAACTCGCCATACCGTCCTTGCGATGAATACTCATTTAGACGACCAGGGATCTCGGTCACGCTTCGAGGCTGCCAAAATCATTCTTCAGAAGATCGATGAGTACCGAAGCGGCGAATTTGGGACCTCCATCGCAGGGGTACTCCTTGCAGGTGATTTTAACAGTCAAGAGACGCAAGAGGCCTATAGCGTCTTGACAGGGTCGGAATCCTCCTTGGTCGACACAGCAAAGGCTGTGGAACCTAGCCAGCACTACGGCGATTATTATACGTGGACAGGGTTCGGATATGAGGGAGAGGATCCCACGCGCATTGATTATATCCTGATGGGACCTGGGAAGAACAAACTTGGGTCCTGGAAGGTCAACGGATACGCCGTGTTAGCGAACCGATTCGATTCTGGCGTGTATCTATCAGATCACAGGGCCGTTGTCGCCGACGTCACCTTGTACGACTGAGCTGGATCCGCTTGCCTTGCGCTTTTCAAGGGCTGGAAATGGAAGTCACCGAGAAGTTCTGAGATCTGCAGGCACTGGACATGGTCCAATGGTGATATCGTTCCGCGATTAAGCTTTGCTCATGCCATGGACATAAGCTTTTGTGTATTTAGCCAGAACATGTAATGTCCATGGTCTGCATGGGCATCCATGGACGGGTAGATCGCGTTCAAGATCCTGGATTGATGCTTGTGATTCTCACAGTAACTTTGGTGGAAGCGAATTGATACTGAGAATGAGATACCCATAGAAGACACTAAGCGTATCATGTTGAGCATAGTCTTATGGTGGCTAACCTTTAATGGTATGGTATAATCACATGATCGCTGCAAATAGCCTAGTATGTGGGGCAGTATTATTACCATACATGACCGCAAGTATGTAAGGCAGTTTTTCAAGATCCATACTGTAACATTTGTAACTAACTTCGTGATATCCCAAGAGAAAAGGACTAGAATGATGCGTGATAGCTTCAGGATGTTCCCAAATAGGTTCTACAAAAGTTTCTCTCGTAGAGCAGTCTCTACCATTGCTGCTTGCTGGTG
Source organism: Aspergillus fischeri NRRL 181 (assembly GCF_000149645.3). Taxonomy (NCBI): domain Eukaryota; kingdom Fungi; phylum Ascomycota; class Eurotiomycetes; order Eurotiales; family Aspergillaceae; genus Aspergillus; species Aspergillus fischeri. The sequence continues at coordinate 5,872,251 of NW_001509762.1, forward strand.
CCCGGAAGCTCCTCCCCCTACCCTCTCTGGCCCTCCATGACGGGAACGGACAACCTGTAACGCCCTTTCTGCCCGCCCAGTTTTCTGCAGGCTTTTTCCTCTGGCCTCTCGTGTCTGTTCTTTCTTCTCCTCTTTTCCTCCCCCTATTTCCCCGTCATAGCGCGAAACAGAGGACTCAGAGAACAGCCGGCGAGAAGAAAGAACCCCACGCAAGGAGAAACGAATCAGTCGACCGACTTTCCGGGCCAGTGTAAGCAGAACAAACAAACCAGATTGCTGAGATTCATCGATACTTGCCCGTTCCTCGGTGCGCCATCAGCTGATTAGCCGCCTTCTTCCGAGCGCTGATTATTCTCACTTTCTTGCGGCAAAGCGCAAGACCCAGAACCGGCACGCAGACCCATCCATTGCCTCGTCCTGCCCTGGAACCCTCTGTCCGGCGTGTTTACGCCTGGTGGTAGCTTCGTGTCATTATTTTACTTTTGTTCTAATAATCCTCTAATTTACCTCTTTGGAGTTCCTTGGTATGTTTTTCCCTAACCCCAGTATTTGCGCGCTGGCTTCCCTCCTCCGCTTTCGCGACCATTTTTCGACCGTCTAGTCATCACCCATTGATTACGTGGGTGACGGCTCTGATTGTGGCGATTCTTGGCTTTCTCGGGACATGTGGCTGTTTCTGTTCAATGGGGCGCATCGCGTCTCCGTTCAATGCACCGTCGCGTCTTGAATAGCCTCACGCTCGTGTATTCTGCCTGAAATGCCCATATTGACTCGCCCTTTTCTATTGCAGGTTCCCTCTAAGGATGCTGTTGTAGGCCACGTTGGTTCTTGGGTTGCCGCCATCGTCTTTCGGTGTCTGATTGGAATGTTACCTCGTCTTGCGATTGATACCCGTGTTTCCTGCTTTTGTACGAAGAACTGCAGCTATTAGACGAAATCTCCGGCCATGCCTCTCCCCGATCATTCGCAGCCTGGACAATTTCTTGGCGACTTCCAGGCTGATGGAGTCCATAATGACCTGAGCGCGCCAGGCCCCAGCGCGGGGAGCGAAGGAAACAGTGCGACCGGCTCCTCAACAGGACAAGGAGCAAATGGGGTAGATGCCATCGCCGAAGGGAAACAGAATGCGAAAGCTGTACTTGCAGCTTCGGGTGTCTCTCTACCCTCAGCGGAAGCTAGTCATAGCGCCTTGAACGGCAAGACGTCGCCCAATTCTCAGTTGAGCAACGCCAACGGTTCAGCAACAAGTAGAAAGCGATCTCGCGACGGTTCTGTTATTCGCACTTCTTCTACAGAAGACTTACCCGTCCGTGTACGTGAAACTCCGGCGGATAAAATACTTCTCGAACAGTATGTCGAACGAGAATTCCGCCATTCAGCATTGACAGCATGGCACAATCCCAGTCAGGAGTTGCTTCAACAAAAGCGCGCAGAGCGAGACTACTATCTGGCCTTACGCCGCGATACCCATGGGAATCCGGCCGCCCTATACGGCGTTGGGTATGAAGGATTTGGAAATGCCAGGACTGATCTGCGCAATCAGCATCCGCAATTATTATACCCCTCTCATCGGCGGCGACCGGGAAATAGAAAGACCAGGGAGTTGCGAGTTGCGCGGAAGGACATGAAAATACAGAGTGAGCAAGTGGAGGATCTGGTCCCTATTCGCTTAGACATCGACTGGGAGAAAATCAAGATTCGAGATACCTTTACGTGGAACCTCCACGACCGAGTCGTTTCTCCCGATCTGTTCGCCGAGAAATTGGTGGAAGATCTGGGCCTTCCGCTCGACACATGCACTCCTCTCGTACGGATGATCTCTCGGAGCATCCAAGAGCAACTCGCGGATTATTATCCCCAAATATATATGGAAGAGGATGCGCTCGATCCCAATCTACCCTACAGCGCTTATAAGAACGATGAAATGCGCATTCTTATCAAGCTGAACATTACCATCGGACAACATACCCTCATTGATCAGTTTGAATGGGACATCAATGATCCCTTTAACTGCCCCGAGGAATTTGCTGCCCGTATGACCAATGACCTCTCTCTCTCCGGCGAATTCACGACTGCAATCGCGCATTCGATACGTGAGCAGTCGCAACTCTTTACCAAATCACTTTACATCCTCTCCCATCCGTTTGATGGGCGTCCAATTGACGATCCTGACCTCAAGGCTGCATTCTTACCCTCCCCATTAACATCTTCTTTCCGACCCTTCCAAGCTGCCAAGGAATTCACGCCATATCTATACGAGCTGAATGAAGCGGAGCTCGAGCGCACTGAAGTGTCCATATCCAGAGACCAACGTCGGCAGAAACGCTCCGTCAACCGCCGCGGTGGCCCGGCTCTGCCAGATTTGAAAGATCGTCAACGCACCATTCGTACAATGCTTGTATCCTCCGTCATACCCAATACTGCAGCGTCAATTGAAGAGAGCAATGTGTTCAAGCGGTCCGGATTGAGTCGGCACAGACGCGCCGCAGTTGGCCAGCGGGACGGTGGTGAGGAGTCCGACGAATCGGATAGCGACGAGTCATCGATGACGGGCTCTCCTGCTATCGGTCCTCATCTGGCCCAAGGAACAGCCCGCACAAGAGGCATGAGAGGAGCCGCAAGCGCAGCTCATGCCGCTCTTCGGGCGAGTCTGGCTCATTCTGCCACCCCTGAACCTCATCACGAGCCTCGGGTCTCCGCCAGAAGACGAGATTACCGGGAAGAGAGCATAGAAGAGCAAGAGAAGCTCATTGTGAAATTAAAGATCTCGAGAGAGAAATTTCGCCAATTCCTCGCCAACAGGCCACAATCTTTACCTAACGCTTCGGTTTCTACCTCTACGCCAGCCGCCCAACCAGTATCTCAGACCGGCACACCTCAATTACGGACACCAACGCCGAGTAGCATGGCCCCGCCATCGCATCCTAAACCCCAAGTTCAAGTACCGAATACTGCTGGACATCTTCCTCAGCGGCCTGTACAACAGCTTGGGGCTGTTGATGCTACACATCCCCCTCAACCAGGCGTTCCCGGGGTAGGTACCTCCTTTCTTCTTACCCTTTTGTACTCCGTTTCTTTTCTGGCTCTGTCCAGATCTCCACGTCTACAGTTGATTGCGTTGCTGACATCAGTATTGCTAGCCTCCTCCTCCAGCCTGGCTATCGGCAGGTCTTGCCCGTTTGAACCGGTCACATCCAAACGACTCGTTTGAAGGTGTGATGCGCTACACGGCAGTCGACACGGAGACGATGTTACCAGTCGCAAACGCAAATAGCCAGCCGGGCCACCGATTGAAGTACCAGTATCTTCCTCGGATTCGCTGTCACGATTGTCCGGGTAAGTTGTATACTCCCGGTCCGGGAATGACGGTCGACAACTTTGAGGTTCATTTGAGAAATCGACAACATAAGGAGCGCGTAGAGGAGAGGCTCGCAAAGGCAGCTGCTAACGGCGGCTCCTCATAACGAGTACATGACCAAGTGGTGATTTTACCTTTCGCATCAATGTATACTTTGTCCTTTCTTGTGCAGTCTTCGGGACCCTTTGTTGTTTGGTGTACATGTCTTTGAGCGAATGATAAAGGGTAATCAACATCTATACTCTTTGATTGCATGACTCTATATTTAACGGGCTGTATGCTTGGTGTATCTGTTGACTATCTTTCTGTGTGGGTTTTGGGAAAGTCACGAATCCGGAGACCTAGGGAATCTCACAGCTATAGCATCCTGGTTTCATGATATTCAGAAGTCCAGCATGCGTACCACGACATGCACGTAATTTGCAACAATGGCCAAATCCCTTGATGTGACTTGTATGTTCATTGCCAATAGTGTGTGGATGTCAGATTCGACCCTTGGGTCCTGGATCGTATGTATGGGCATTGACAAACATGAATTTCCTTCCTCCTTCTGCTGCGTCGAATACGGTGTGGCCACATATATTTGATGGATGGACTTACCACAACGCACATGACGTCCAGTCACACCTCACCGGTGTATATACATATCGAGACTAGGGGAGTCATGGCCTGAGGAATCACACACAGGAACCCTGCCATTTATACCCACAGACGCCATCCTTGCTTATATCCATAAAGGCTGGCACTTAATACTATACCAATATATACAGCCAGCATATAGTTGACGTATAAAGCAAGGGCCAGCATCACGAGAAATAGGAGCCGTGTCTGCAATTGTTTCTAGGCGCCGGATCGAGACTAGAGAAGTGCCTTGGTATATAAATATCTTAAGCGAAACTTTAATCCCGTCCTGGCATCTATGGCTCAGTGGTAGAGCGTTCCACTCGTAATGGAAAGGTCCATGGTTCAATCCCGTGTAGATGCAGTGATTGTCTTTTTTCCTGGCCCATCCTATATTTTCTTTTGCAGGAAGATATTTTCCCAGTTTCTTTTCCCTAGTAAATATGACAAATATTATGCTGCCATACAGCCTAGCAAGTGAGCCTCTTTATTAAGAGGAAGGAGTTTACTAAGCACATATCTTAACTACTTTAATACCAGAATCTTAAGAATATAGTAGATATGCAGGCAGTGAGAAGAGATATGAGGATTATTAAGAAGGTCTGATTATGGAGATGGCTGGTCGCAAGCCAAACTGTCCATGATTGTTGTGTAATGGTTTTGCTATTAGCACGGCTGTCATCTGTGAAGTGATAACATACTATTATTATGTGTATGTATCAAATCGAGCTACATACAAGTGTATATGTTAGATATATCATTTTTCTCCGCGAAGGATTTGTCGGCATGACCGTCCTTTCCAACCTTCAGCCCCATGCGAAATCGAAATGGATAGCTCAAGTCCTACTTGGACCTATTTTCTGCTAACACACGTTGGTATTGCTGGGACAATACCTGGAAAAGGTAATGATATTTGAGCGGCTTAATTACAAGCGATCGTGCCCATCAACCCTGCTAAGTCTCCCCATAGCCAACGACAGTCAACGTTTCCTTACCGCTGTCTGCAATACTCGCCTCCCTCCTCAATCAATGTGCGAAGATATCGGGGCATCCATTGGGCAAACCCTCCGACCTTTTCATATGAGCAACGCCCTGGAGTTGGACATACTCCTGCGTCACATCCTTGCTCGAATTCTCTCCAGTGACGTGGAAATAGTTGATTCCAAACCCGTTGTCATCGAAGAACCTGGCCGTACCCGCAACAACGTAGATGGTGAACGACTTGTCGGAAGCATAAATGTTTTTGGTCTCATGACGATGACCAACAAGGATATGATGCACATTATACTGCTTGATCAGACTGAGGTACCTGCCACGCACGCGGTTGGGAAAGGTCCAGTATGCGTCAGCCTCGTCCTCAGTGAATTCAAACGGGAGATGATGATGCGCGACAATGATCTCTTCCTTTGCATGATGGGCGGCTTCGAGCTGATTCTCAAACCAAGCCCACTCTGCAGCGGTGTAGCTCTCAAACTCGGTGAGATTGCTAATCAAGGTGACTGAGTCTAGGAGCACGAAGCGATATCCCTGGTGGCTGAAGGAGCTGTGGTCGCTGACATTGTAGTCCCGGGTGAATTGCTCGAGGGTCGCAACATTGCTGATATCGTGATTCCCGGGGAGAAGATGGACGGGCTTCTTGAATTGGAGGAGTGTGTTCTGGAAAGCCTGGACCTGGTAGTCGTGTCTGCAAGTCGCTTTAGCCTAGATTCTGGGAGGACCACCTCACTGTTATGCGTCTGGAAGGGTAGAAAACTGACCTGTCATGGGTCAAATCACCCACGGCAATGCAAAAGTCGAAATCCTCCGTGTTGACTTGCTGGGCAGCCAAACCCATACGGTAAGTATCATTTTGCCATCCATCAAGTCCAAACCCAATCTCGAGATCGCCGAGTTGGCAGAAACGGAAGGGCTTGTTGAAACCAGCAGAAACTTTTCATATGTCAGCTTTGTACAATGGGAGGAACTGAATTGTATAGATGATGTCGATACACACCAGAAGGTGCACAAAGCACAAGACCGCCGAGGCGACAAATGATCTTTGCATTTTGAGTCAGCAATTGGGCGTGTCTTATCCAGTCTATCCCTGATAAAAGAAAGGATTACCGAAGAAAGACGACCGTTACGACTCTACTTATACATTGGGAGAGGTAGTGCAGTCCTGCGAATAAAGATACTCGCCTACAGTGCGTGATCTTATTTCCTGGAAATCTCCCAACAATTCCCAGGAACATCTTCTTAACTCTACTTACAGGTATACAATGGCGTACCAACAGGTTGGCTCTGGCGGTGCACGTGGAGAGGACGGACCGGCACTTAACATCAGGATGTGGATCTTGTGGGATTTTGGAGTACGTAGAACTTGGAAGTTCCTTGATAGGGCGTGCTGAGCTCTAGTTTGGCGAATAGACCACAGCTTGTTCTGAAAACCCTGACTTGTCATTTATGCTCTCCATTTCGGCATTCAGGTTTTAGCAAGCTTTACGCCAGACATTCGGTATAATGCCGAAAGACTATTGATTCGCCGGCAGTTAGAACCAAACTAGGGAGGCCATATCATCTGAGTTCCAAATTACATGGACAACCATATCAGGCACAGCAATCACACCTGCATTTAGACACCCTTCTGAAGGATAGTGCGCGTTCAGGACGAATTCTCTAATAGAGTGACTAAAACCTAGTAGCCACCTTACCTGCAACTGAATTGGACAGGCAAGCTGCGGCCTGGAGTCAATGGGTTAAGATGAGGATGTTCGTCTTTTGCACAGGCCCTCCAAAGCAATGTGGAGTGACAGTTGAGACATAAGTTAATCGCGTATACGTGTTTCTCATTTAATGCGTCTTGCCCACAGTGACAACCCATGGTTCCAACATTAAACGCAGAAAAGGAGCTATGGGATAGCACTTCTAAAGGAACTATACATTCAGTCACCACCACGCGGCGGCAACAAAACCTACACCGGCTTCAGGCATAACTCATTGATTATGATGGTCAGGCTAGATTTAGGGTCACTCACTGTACTTGAACCACCTTGGCGAGCTTGATGAAGAAAGAGATGAACTAATGCAGAATGAAAGGCTCCAGATTGGAGAGGAGCTGTATGGGCTGTTTAAAGATGATGCAGCGTTCAGGCGTCATAAGGCTGGACTTCGCATGCTGCCAAGGACAGCGGAAACGGTCGAGAAATATCTGAGTGTATGTGACTTATGGGATAAGTCCACGGGTGCACGTCTGACAACATCCATGGTTGATTGATCGTCAGAACTTGCAATCAGTACGTCATGAATTTCATAACTCTTGACCACAGATGGCAGCGCTGGAGTACTCTGGTCTACTCTCTCAGTCTCCTCGTCTTTACATGGCGGCTGTATCCAAAATCAAGGCCCAGTCTCCGCCCAAAGACTCAAAGATGTCGCCATGGCGAAAGATTGCCAAATGGAAGAAACTGCCAGAATACCCCGCCATACTTCGCTTGGATGAGCGCACCTTCCAGAAGATCTACCAACACCTCTCACTAGTCGATCAAGTGTGTCTATCCCTCAGCTGCAAAGAGCTCTTTTACCTATTCAGGAGCACGATAGTACAGCATAAAGACCTCAAATTTCCACGGCTCTTGCGTATCAGGAATCCAATCCTGTGCGTGAACAGTCGGGATGTGCCACGAAACCAACTTCTTCGACTTGAAAACCACCATTGGGCCTACTGTGCACAGTGTCTAAAACTCCATCCCCGGAAAGAATTTCCAAGATATTTACTAAGACGATCTGCGCTGGAGAGATCCTGCACTTACTACGCTGGTATAGCTGACCTATGTCCCTGTATCTCTCTGACAGTTCGAGGTCGAGACCAGCTTATTAAGATCCTCAAACCACCCGCGAAGCCAAAAACCCAATATGGCCTATTCAGGTATGATGTTAGCAATGGAGGACATCCCCGTCTTGGCCACTGCTGTTCATATAGCACTAGGACTGGCTACATTGTGCGAGTTGCTCTCGTTTTATATATTAGGGCTGGCCAGTTGTGTCTAGCAGGTCAACATACTATAAGCTTCTATTCCTCAAATGCTCATCTGACAGCTGAGCCTACCTTTGCTTGTCCTCATCAAGATCTCCTATCTCTTGTCCCTGAGAATCAAGCCGCAAATGATCTTCAGATGTACCAGACTTTGAATTCTTCAAAACCCCATCAAGATCTTCTGTCTCTTATCCCTGAAAAGCTGGTAAAAGCCTGTCCCAGGTGTCTGACTTTGATTACGAAAGAAACTTTGCCTGAAGAGTCTGAAAAGATGAAACAGTCTGTTTTCTGGGTGGCGCGAAATCTAGGAAGCTGTGAATGGCCAGCAGACCGTCCTTGGCTTGAGCAGTGTCGTCTCACTGGAGCACGGTTTTTGCTTAATGAAAGTTACTGGTGAGCTTATTAAAGGATCTACAGAGAAAGAATTACTGAAATTCTCCTATAGGCATCGGTCGCAGAACTTGCTGATGATGATGCAAGGTGTTCACAGTCAGTGGAAAAGAGATTACTACATAGAACAGGAAAGAAGATTGCTTCGACATCGACATCGACATCAATGCATAGCCTCATGAGCTGCTGATAAGGGAGTCCAGATAGCTAGTACCATCCCAGTGCTACTTCTTACAGCGTTGTGTTGTTGAAGGAACGAGAAAAGAGGAAGACTGACTGAATAATTGTTGCTAAATCAATGAGACTACATGTCAAGCTCCAGCATTTCGCATCCAGCATAGAAAGCGGCGACACTATGTACGTGAATTGATCCTGTCACCCTGATAATTAAAGCCCTCACGCCTGCTTAGTTCGCCCACCTCCCGGTGTTCCCGCCAGAATCGAGTCGTACGGCTTCGGCAGGCCCACGTAGAGAAAAAAAATAGGCGAAAACCGAAGGGTAGTGAATGGTGGCAGGTTGACACTGAGCCCATACATTCATATGTCATCAACACAAGGAAGGCCATGATTAAAACCCAACCCACGAGATCAATACCTCAACGGAAAGACACAGAGACGCTCTTTGCTAGGAACTATGCGCTAGACCTGTTTTCCAAAAGGCACCGTTTCCCATCCCTCGGTTGTATGAGTCGGAAGCTTCGAACACCACATGAATTGCTCCTGCCTAACATACTGCTGGTTGTAACGCTCATAGACTCTGCCTTGCCTGTTTCGATCTGCATCACCGTAAAAGTTCTTTTCAATATCGGCCTTCACAGCGGGCATGGCTGTGTTATTGTACCAAGTGGTTTGTGCCGTGTGGTCTTGCTTCCGCACCGGAGTGTAAACAGCAGAGTGGTATGTGTTGTCTGTACCGCTTTGTCCGGCCGTGTCTGTCCAAGGGCACATGTATGTGTATCGATAGTAGAAGTAGCCACCGGGTTTGTGAGACATATTGGCTTTGATTGTATGTTGGAAGGTTATATGAGAGGTGATGATTTGGAGAGTGGTTATCACAAGATGCGGTAGCAAGAAGGCAAGCCGGGGGATTTTGTTAAGATATAGAGGCTTAGCTGCCATTTGGCGCCTGAACATCTCTCATATATGCAACTAGCCAGGTGTCATGTCATGCACTGTGCCATCAATCAGGTGTTTAGTATCCAAGACTCTAGGTAGGCTGTGAAATGGCTGTGCTTTAGTCCACGTTCAAATAGCCTATACAAGCAGCAAACAAATAATACAGCTCAGCATCCACCACTGGCACCACACCCACAGAGAATGCTAGCCCGTAGTCCTGACTACGCGCGGCTGCGTTTGGGCCCTTAATTCTAGTCATGGAGCTGTTTCTCTCCCTGGCTGTGCAAGGCTAGCCAGTTGATGTGGTTCTTTGGACTAGGGTGCCTTGCAAATGCGGAAAGGGACATGAAGGCTGGGTATGTACTGGAACCACGTTTGTCGATTAGCAAGGATGATAAATCACAAGATGAGGATAATGCTCCTCAGCCTCACAGAGATGATAACAGCAATCTCTGGGGCTAAGAGATGGCGCTAATAGCGGCAGATTCCAAACGCAAACAAAGAAAAGCACCGTCTGATTTGCATGAGAACTTGAGAGACTCGCATCGAAGTTGGGGTTCTCGGACTCAAAAGCTATCGCAGTTGTAGACTGCACACTCCACACTCCACATTCAGTCCCACCGAGCCAGTGGATTAAGGGATCGAATGAAGCTGACGAGATATCTGATCATCGGCGTCTCTGCGTTGCTGTCTCAAACTTAGAAATGCATATTCGTCATGTGGAGATCCTCTTGGGGAAATGTCCATCTTCTTTTTGTTCCATAAACTCAGCGTTCCATGGAAGCCTTTGTCCTGAGGCTGGGAGACTCCAGAGGCCGGAAGTGCCCAGAAGGAATACAATACGACCAGCCTGTAAGAATGGTGTCTGTATCATCGATGAATGAATAATCACATCTTATATTCCGCCTCAAGTACATCACATCAATATTTTAGCAACTGCATCAGATAAAGGCAAGATAAATTGGCAATGAAAATGGGTATACACATTTCGATGCAACTCCAGTGTAAAGGAAATGCAACAAAGAAAGGTAATAAGACGGCTCATTCTTAGTCAAGCATCAAGTGCACGTTGGCCACAGTCATTCCATCAAGGAATGATGAGAAAGAAAAGAAAAGACAGGTCGCAAATCACCAGAGTCATATACATCTCGACGCGAAGAAGGGATACCGAATCCATCCACTCCGACTTCCACTCATACGTTGACTGTCGAACAATTTTTAGCCCCTTCGAGAGGATCTTCTCGTTGGCAACGTAGCCGTCTTATCACTGCGTCTGTTCTTAGCCTCGGGCTTTTCTTTTTCTGTCTTCGCGACGGCTGTCTCTGAGGGATCCTCTGGATCCTCTAGTTCTTCCGCTTCACTCAACTGCTCTTCGTTATCTGATTCATCGTCGACTTTCTCTTCGGCGGCGTCGCTGCCATTCTCGCTTTCTGCGTCATCTTCGTTATCCTCTTGCTCGTCGTTCTCTTGTCCCCATTCATCCACTTCCATGTCATCCTCATCGCTGTCTTTGTCCACATAACTGACCCTCTTCGATGTTCCGCGGCTGCTGCGTCTCCGAGCAGATGTTGTCACTTCTGCAGGGGCACCCTCCTCTTCAGAAGACCACCCGTCCTCACCCTTCTTCTTTTTCTTGGGTGTTTTTGAGGTTGTACCAGCAGAGGATCTGCGGGGTCGTGAAGTCTTATCTTTCTCCTTTCTTGCTTTCTTGGCCGAGCCATTGTTACCGTTCGTATCGGCCGCCTCTGGTTTTCTCTTCTTGACTTGCGCGTTACTCGATGATCCGTTCTTTGCTTTCATGACAGACCGAACAAGACGATCGAGAAGGTCTTCGGCGTCTTCAGGAAGGAAGTTCTTTTCAGCCACCTCCTGGGCTTCTTCGTGGCTGTTCATCCGAGCAAAGATCGAGCTTGGCACTCCGACCTTGCCAGGGTAGGTCTGGAGAATGCTGGCAGCGCCAGCGCCCCCGCCAAATCTGCGCTGCTGGGAGTAGATGTCCGCAAAGCGACGAATTGTTGCTTGTGCCAAGTCCGAAAGCGTGTGGAGACGCGTGCTGATTTCGTCTGATTTGGTAATGCCATCCCGCGTTTGCTTTACGCGCTGTGCGACATGGAATATCAACGACAAGTTGTGCTCATTCGCAACGGCCGTGAGATAAAAGAGGATATAGCGCGCAAAATCAGTCAGGTCGCGAACCTGCGTCGCTTCGTCCAGGTCGGCAGACGGGTAATCTGGGTGGTATGCGAGGAGAGAGAGAAGACGAGAAAAGATCGACTCCATGACAGTCTCCTTCTGGCCACTGCTCTGAACCTGCTGTGAGAAGAATGCCGCACGAGACCGCAGCCAGGTCAGGGTGCTGTCCTTCAAGCTAACATTCGGCTCGAACGCAAGGAGGCAGGGAACAATGTACCAGCGGTAGCTCAGATGTGACCTTTGCACAAGTCTCTTCTTGAGCTGGGAAATGAAGCCGCTTCTCACGGCTAAGATGGGATCCTGAGCCACTAGGGCGATGGAATTGAAGTCCAGCGGTGTAAACAGTTGGTCGCATAGACTGATTGTTGCGCACAGCTTGACAAGCGACTTGGCGGCCAAGAGGCGAAGGCGTGATTTCTGTGTGGCTGGTGTGTCCTTCTTCTTCGACAACTCGCCCTCGTTCGCCACGAGTTTATTCAATGTCTCGAATACAGGTACGGCGTGGGCACGGAAATCGTCGTCGCCGTCCGACCCTTTTTTGGCTCGAAGCCGATTGACAATGATCTTGAGAGCCCATTCCTTAGCAGCGGTTTCATCGTCCACAGTATCTGACCAGGAGTAACCGGCATCAGGCTCAGGGGAACGATTTGTTAAGAGAATCTGGTTTACAGCGATCGAGATGATGGCGTCACTTTCTTCATCCGCTTCTGATGGAGCCAGGAGATTCAGCTGAGACAATGTTGCCAGTTTAGTCAGAAAACGATCGGATCCGTATTTCCACTTCGAAACGCATGCTTGGATCAAATCCTTCGCGTACATTTCTTTTTTATCAGCGACCGCCATGAGGATTGAAACGGCATGTTTGGCGGCTCGAGGGGATGGGCTATGAAGAGCATAACTTCTAAGAGCCTGTAGGAATTTGCGCTCTTTGGGGAGTTTATCGGCAAGTTTTCGTGCGAACCCGGAGCAGGCCTTGAGGATCTCTTCGGTCCCGCCGGCAGTGGTAGTTGTCGCCTTGGGAGCTTGCGACTCAAGGTCTTTGCACATTTCTTGAACTTGAGCTTCCAACACTTCTGGGTTCTTAGACGAAATCTCCCGTAGAATCTCGTGTGCCGGGTTGGCGAGACCATGCTCGTCTGTCCGAGAGAGTTCCATGATCGCCGGCGTATGACTTCGGTTAAATATCAGAGAACTGCTGCGGTACAGCAATGGAGTGAACGTCTCGAGCAGTGAAGAATTGTTGGAACTCTGAATGCGTCTCGCCAGCTCTCTGATGGCCTTGACGACAGTGCGATAATCGCTGGTAACATTCATCGCAAAGCGAATAAGCTGGTAGTTACGACGATCGTGAACCTTGGCGAACTTCCACAGATCTGCAGATGCTCGCGACGAGTCTGGGAAGGTTTTGGAGAGCGAATCGATAACTCGAGATAGTTTAGTCTTGATTTGATCCTCATTCTTCTCCACTACTCCTCCCTACATTCGCCATTAGCGTCTCGACCAACTATGAATTCTTTCATCACTTACATTGTACTCCTCGCACGCCTTCAGGTAGAAGTCCACAAAGTTTCTGACAGAGATTTGCCGACCTTGCATCGCGTAGAAGACCTTTTTGGCCTTGTCATCTAGCCCCGCGAGTAGAGTGAGAATGCGACGAACACGTATCTTGTCGATATCGGCATCGCTATCGGCCTCGGCACTTTGTGATTCTTTCTGTTTCTGGGATTGACTGGAACCGCTCCGCGATAGTTTGGGCTTGATCGGAGGATAATTGAGGGGAAGGAGAATTTCGAAGAGCACACGATCAATTAAGATATGGATCTCGGGATCATTGGTATAGTAAGCATCGAAGATCTTTGACGGCCCATCCTTGAGTAGCGAGACCACCTGTTCGTTCCCTTGCTCGACGTCGCCCGCTGCAACGGCCCAGATTCGCGCCAACGTCTTCGTCGCATGCTCTCGTACCTGAGACTTCCGATCTTTGACTCGCTCTGCAAGGACGGCAAGCAACGAATCCGAGGTCGAGAAGCCGCCACCCAATCCGAGTTTGTTCACAACATCTGATAGACCGAACATTCCGACCGCATCAACTGCCGCCAGTCTGACTTTCTCATCTGCGTCCCGAAGCATTGATGACAAATTCTCGATGAGAGTCTGCTGCTCGTGCTCACTGAGACCAGAGCCACCTGCAGATGTCAGTAGAATGCGGCCTATGACAGTGACCCAGGCAGCTCTAACGGAAGCGGATTTGTCAAAGCGCCGGCTGAGAAAGCTTTCATATGTGGAGCTGTGTGCCTGCGAGAATGGCTTCGGGGACAAAGGCTTGACAAGCACGTTGGGCTGAGGGATCATCTGCGCATACTCTGCCAAGGTTACCGGTGGGTAACCTGCAGGATCCATCGGCGGAGGTGGAGGTGGGCCGGCAACTCCAATACCAGCAGTGAGATCACCTATCGTCTGTGTAGCCAGCAGACGTAATGATACTGATTCAGCGGACAATTCGGCCTCTAGTTGGGGAACCACATTCTGCAGCACATCGGGGCAGGCCCGCCAGAGCTCCCGGATAAGACGGTGAGCTTTACTCAACTCCTTGACATCCTCACCCTCTTCGTCGGAATCATCAAGGTTCGGTTTGCGATGATGTTTCGAGGACCCGTTTGTGCCCCCAGAGCCAGAAGCGTCAATGATCACATTGTTAAAGTATTGACTGATATGACTCGTCATCCTCTCTGGACACGCTTGACATATGGCCTTGGCCATGTTATATGCTGGCGGGTAGTCTTTGAGCAGGAGTGTGCCCTGTTTTGAGTCCACCGGCGTATCTGCCTTCTTGCTTCTCTTGTTCAGGGGTTCTAGCACGCGGGGGTCAACGCGCAGAAACTGCGCCACGACGATGTCTACCACGTCGGGCGCGAGGACTGGCGACTCATCGATCACAGTCACCAAGAGGCGGGTCATGTCGAATTCCACATTCTTGGCGATTTCCTCCCCGGTCGAGGCCTTGGAAGAACCGGAAACGATGTCGAAACACGAGGTGAAGAGCGGGATGATCAATGAGTCCGGCTGATCCAAATCGGTCATAAGCACAATGCTCTTCACCTCCGCCAGGGAGTTGAGAACGTAGATGTGTTGAGCATTATAGGTATTGGACGGATCCCCAAGAGCCGGGATGATGGAGGTCACGAAGCAAGTGAAAATGTCCTAGTGATCACAATCGTTAGATCAAAGCCTAGAACATCTAGAGAACATCTCCATGGGACCTGAAAGACAAAAACAGTAATGCAAACCCCGATTCAAAACGCACCTTGAGCTGATTCCCCGTAAACGGCGCGTCAGGCGCGCAAAGACGCAGAACATCAACAATGCAGCAAGCCGTCCAAGCTCGAACTCCTTTATCCTTATGGGCCAGCAGATTCGCCGTCGCCAATTCCTGCGAGACCTTTCGCAGGGATTCCTTATCAATCTCCTCCTGCTCGAGTTTGCGAAGCTCCTGCGCGAGCGTCTGTAGACGTTGAAGTAAATCGGCGATGGGGATGGCCCTCCCCACGCGCCAGGAAAGCGGCTGATTGAATTTGAGACTGCGAAGGCCTCCGGACGTCTCTTCGGGCTCCACGACCTCCGTGACGGTGGAGGGACCTTGACGAGTGCGCGCAGGCATCGTGGACGAAGCGCGGGGAAGCCGGGGAGGGATCAGGGCGTAAGCTTCAGCACACCATGCGCTGGAATAGGAGAGATCAAGGTTGACAAATAGATGCAATGAACAAGAGTCCAATCTCCGAGTAAGTAAAATAAGCGACGGAGATGGATACAAAAGAGATGGTTGGCGACAGACTTGGACGGGGAGGACAAGCAGACGAATCTCGAGGCCCGTCTGTCCGTTTCGAAAGATCGCCGGCGGTTTCGACTGTCACCGCCCTGAAGATGCCGCCCGGGACGCGTCGCTCAATAATAATAGCGTGTTTTTGCTTTGCCTTTTTCTCTTTTGTGGAGCTCTCTCTATTTTGGCGAAGTCACAGTAGTATGTCGGTATCAAAATCACGGATGTTGATGTTCCAATATTGATGACTTTGATTTTTGATTCGCTTACAACCTATAGTTTGATCCTGATGAAGTCTCACCGTCGCCTGTTTTAGCTGCGTCTGCTAGCCACTTTTGTACATGAAATCTCTGACTCCTTGACGTGGACTACACTTTAACAATGTATGAGGTGACATTAATTATATAACTTGAAACCGCTGTCTGAGTGCTCGTGATCGCTGAAATGTATCATGTATCATGCATAATTACCATATGTCCGACCGACCGAATGCAAATGCAAGTGCCCATAATCAACGCCTAACTGAACAACCACGTCTATTTCGGGCATGGAAAAGCAAACTGGGGTATATAAAAGAAAGAGACAGATGACCATCAGAGCTTGGGCGAGTACTTGCTCATAGCCCGGATCTTCTTGCCATAGATATAGAAGACGATGGGAATCGGGATCATCGCAACCGTGATGAAACCAAGCAGACTCGAGGCCCAATTTACGCCGAGCTTATGGTACATCTGCACGGCAAAGAGCGGGAAGGCACCACCGAGACTGCTCCGAATCAGAGTATTGGCAGCAATAGCCGAGTTGGCGAACATCATGTACACATCGATGATGTAGTTGAGACCCTGCATGAAGATGACCAAGATTCCCATGCCGATAGGAATCCCTGCAAGGACCTGAGGCACCCACGAGATATGAGGGCTGGAGGTCCAGCCGAACCAAAAGAGACCAGCCGGCAGAAGCACGGATGCGATCATCATGGGGACCAAACGCTCCTCAGGGACAACGCGGCCGTGTTTCGCCAACTTACGTGCAAACCGAGTCTTGGTCTGCCAGACGATCAATGCCACGCCACAGATCACTCCAACCAAGATCCCGATAAAGGGAAGACCGGCAATGCCTCCGTTGGTCCAGCCGCGAACCTCCATGAACGAAACGGGGTACGCTTCGAAGAAAAGGTACAGAATTCCGTACACCAGTGCCAGGTAGATCGTGATGAGCAACAGGATGGGCTCGAGGAAAAGCATTTGAATAGGGCGCAACAGGTATTTGTTGACGATCTCGGAAGCGGTAGGGCGACTTTCGTCGAGAAGGCTGTGCAGTGCCCAGTTGCCCGTCTCGCGGCGAAGGCGAGCTGCGCGTCTCTGAAGGATGACAGGACCGTAGGTCTCAGGAACAATGAAAAAGGCCAGAGTGCCGAAGGCCGCAGACGGAATCATCGTGATCCATGCAGTCCAGCGCCAGCCGAGATACGACTCGGTGATAAATCCACCGATGATAGGGCCAAGTGTAGGACCAACGAAAGTGGCAGCCGAGAACAAGGCAATAGCCACAGCACGGTCGACGGGATCCCAGAAGTCTGCCATTGCGCCGCCAACAACCGCTAGAGGAGAGCAACCGAAAACACCGATGAGGAAGCGGCAGATCATGATGGTCTGGACATTTTGTGCCACTGCTACCGGAATCTGGAAGATTACGAAGATGGCGTAGCCCAAGAACAGCGGCAGCCTGCGTCCATAGAGCTCAGACATTGGAGCCCACACGATGGGACCAAGAGCGAATCCGAACACGACCAGGCTGGTAGCCAAAGTCATAACCTCAGTTGATACATGGTACTCCTTAGCCGTCACCGCAGTTGCAGTTGAGAAGACGCTGCTAGCGAAGGTGATCCACATGGTCATCGAGGATAAAGTCATCGTCAAGACCCATTTTTTCCAGTGTGGCATGTTCTGCGGGTGCTCAGGGTCGTCTGGGCCATCCCACTGTACCAAATTGGGATCTGCTGCTGGGGGTGTCTTTTCGGCCGGTTGATCGTCTGCGCGTTCGATATCTGTGCCCTCCGTCTCCAGGTCTCTTGCATCAGGGCTCTCGGGCCCCGGCGCTCGGTCTTCCATATCGAAACTATCTTTAGACTTTGTATTCAGATCTGATGTATGAGGGACTGATAGGGTCTCTTGGGTGATGCGAGGAGTCGTCTCGTTGGAGTTGTATACTCGATCGTTCTGTTTTTCAGAAGCCATCACTGAATTTTACCGGATTCAGTATTCCTGGCTCTGTCTCTCACTCCTGAGTGTAAGCTTTTGACAACAGATGAGAGGCTGACAGCACGAGTGATAAGGGGAAAGATCAACAAGATCTAGTAGAGCAGTCTAATCAGTAGAGGGATAGAGTACGCTGCATCTGATATCTGCGTCCCTGAATTCCCACGGAGGGCGTGTCCAGACCTTTAAGGGAACCATCTTGTTCCCAAAGTGGGCCTACAGGGAAAAAGCTGATAAAGCAAGCAGGCTTCTGGAGATATCATGGGAACCCGACAGAAGAGAGCCACTAAGCAAACTAGTATGTAAGAGATGGAAGAGTTCCCCCCCACCTTTCGCACTGGGTCCCTACGGAGTAGTCCTATGGTTATGTCCGATGCCGATATGCCGATGTTAAATTGATACTGGACAGGGCCCCGGTGACCCTGTTGCCACTGACTGATTTGAAGGGAAAAATAAAAGGCACCATTTTCGCACATTATTGATTGGTCTTTACATCCCGAGTACCTTGTGTTGTGGATTGATAATCACATCAAATGAGGTCATCGCAGCGTGGGAAAACGCGAGCCCTTAACTCCGACTCCGTCCATGTGTCAATGTGAAAGGAAAAGATTTTTGTGGCTTGGAAATCTTCAAATCGTCAATATTGGATCAGTGTTCCATGGACCTATTATTCATGCCTGACGGTCCACGGAGCAAAGCTTAGCGTCGCGACTACCCGCTCTTTTCGCTCTTCGGCGCCACCGAACGACCGACCGAGATAAGTTGGGCGAATAAGAGCAGGTGATTGGACAAATATTCAGAAAATTCCACTTGTCTCGGCCATTCAGCCGCTTGATCTGGACTGACCTTGCGGCCGCCGACAACTGACTCGGTAGATGTTGATGCTTGCGCTTCCGATCGATAGATGGATTCGACCAGGCCGTAGAAAATTCCACCGACGCCTCTGGACCTCATATGACTTGTATACGGAGTTAGTAGGCAGCTACGTATAGTGTCCATTCTCCCCACAGACTTAATCCTGCACTAAAGTCTCACGTCAGTTTGTGTACATTATTTTATGAAATAACGGTTCGCTTGATCCCGTGGTTAGCTAGAGGCCTGTGTCATTTTTTGATAAGAGGGTTGAGGAGCAAGGCTCTCATTTCCTCCAACTCAATCACAGGAGGTGGCTTTGTCTGTGAGATTCTGACTTGCGCATAAGATGGAGTGCTGAGTGATTCGTTATTTTCTCAATGTGGCCTAGATCTTCTGTATGACTTGTGCAACTCATCCCAAGCCCTCGGCCATTATGCGCATATACCCAAAGTACCCGCGAACGTCCTTAGTATCTATCTATGATGGTGAGGGGAGTGGGTATCCATTGTAGAGTACGGACTTACAACATATGCATAAACCACGGACTGACCACAAACCATGACATAATTTCAGCAGTGAGAGAAGATTAATGAACGGTTCTGCTCCGTACCCATGATGGACCTCTGGTTGGAACTCACCTTCTCCTTCCACATGGCAGAGCATTGATCTACTTAATACTTTAATACTTCAAAGTAATACAAGAAACCTCACGATGGGTTGAGGGTTCTTTACTCGCTTCTCACTTGAATAGAATACCTTTTAATATGTTAAGAATTCTGTTCAGTCATATATGTACCAGCTATCGAATGAGCCAGCAATTAGGACATAATATGCTCTATGCTGTCGCTGAAGATACATTGAAAAGATATGGTGAGAGATCCTGCCCCCAGTGTAGAACCATCAACATGTCCCATATTCCTAAGCGGATATCCAAAGACGCTGCGCCGAGTCCCATTGTGAAGATGAACGCCTCGCTGTATGCTTAATTGGCAGAACAAATAAATCGCTGCATAAACGCCGGTAGTTGCAAAGCATCCTCTCTGCCCTTAAGAGCTACTATCCGCAAGGGAGTCTTCATCCTTTGCTCGGAGACCATCGATTGCCTTTTTGACCTCCTCGGTGGCGATTTTTCCAAAGCTATTCTTGGTCTCGGCGTCTAAAGATTGCGCATTCCCCACTCGCTCGTATAGCATTCGTGAAATAGTACGGTTGATATCCGTGTACTGGTCCTTCGAGACCACCTTTGAGCGATAATACGGTTTGAGTGCTCCTCCAACCAGCTTTTGAATGTCAGATTTGACCGTTAGAGATAGGCCAGGGCGAGTGGGCGAGCTCTCAGTTGACCGTGCTGTCAACCGTAATGCTGCCCTAGGAATTCGAGAACGTGGGCGGCTTGACCCAACATGCGATGGTGTCGTTTCTCGGACATCGTTATTGGAACCTGATGGTGACACAATCGGCGAGAAGGGAGGAGACGATTGTTCTGTCGGCGACGCAAGTTGTACGGGGGAGATAGGCCTGCTGCGAGGATAGGGAGGAGGTGTCGTAGACGAAAGTCGAGGCGAAGATTGATTGGAAGGAGCAGGCGAAATTGGGGGAGAAGATGGACCGATACTGCTGTGGTCCGTGGGAGCAACCGAAACGGGTGCAGATGGGCCATGCGAATTGCTGCCGCTAGGATTCGATGCCTCTTCTACTTCTTTCAGGAGAGACTGAAGGAAGCTGGGCTCGCTGGAACCTTCATTGATTCGAGCAGAAGCCTGAGCAGCTGCTCTAGAGGACTCGCCGTTTTGGAGGGCTAGAGCCGCTAGCTCTTGCGGCCTACGGGTCCGAGGACGTTTGAGCTTCCGCTCCGGCTCGGTAGGTTCTGGCGAAGGGGATAGTGTTGGTTCCTTGCGCTTTCTTGCTGCACTGGGGTTGTTCTCTATCTCGCGAGCTCGTTCAAAGGCATTCCAAGCCCTCATCTCTTCAAGAGATTCCGGTTCAGGGGTCGGTTCTCTTGGGACGCGAGGTCGTGATGGTCGTGGCGCCTCGATATCAAGGAGAGCAGCAGTGTCCCGAAACCGGTTGCTGCCGCCTTGCCGCTCAGCAACCTCGAACCGGCGCTGCCAGGCTCGAAACTCTCGTTGATTGGCTTCCTCTCGGCGCTGTTGCTGGATAGCACGCGCAGTAGCCCCATCATCGTCGAATGGAAAGTCCAGGTCCAGGTTCAAATGATCCCAAACTGATTGCCACACTCGCGCCCAGTGGAGAGAGTTCATCTGATTCCTGCTTTGAAGTCTACGCTGCTGCGCTCTCGTGCGACGAGTTCGCCTTTCATGCGTCCTGACAGGTCTAGCAGTATCTGGCGACAATGCTCGGGCACGTTGGGTCTGGCACCGCGAACAGTACCAGGGTCCAGATGGTACCTCGTCGAGCCCCAAGCAGTAGGTATGCGATGGCGCATCGCAGCCATCGCAAAGGAGGAGCAGCTCTTCATTGTCCGCATCCCCACAAATAAGACAAGGTTGAAAGTCGGCCAAATCATCGTCTACGTAATCGATGACCATTGAGGGATCGACATCGGCCACTTGAACTCGGTCCTCTACCGCATATGATGAGATAACAGGACCTGCAAAAAGGCCACAAAAGCCCCGAAGATTAGCACAAATCTCCAAGAATCAAGATACCACCTCAAGTGAGGGTGAGGTGGAAGTGAAAGGACATACCTCCGAGACGATCACTCAGCTCCACGAGGTTGAAGCTGCGACGACATATGGGACAGCTGTTGGCTCTTTCGACCCATGGTTTTAGGCAATTATTGTGTAGAATATGACCGCAAGGAAGTAGCTGGGCGATTTGACCTGCGTCCTCATTGTCATCAACGCCGCCCGTTTTGGTAGAAGCGTCACTTGACTTGCCTTCTACTTGAAGGTCAGGTCTTGGCACGGCCTCGGCGGCGATGGCAAGAGAATCGCTGGCGCTTTCGCCAAGGTCTCCTAAGCACACAATACAAGTGTCGGCCATGAACAGAGGAATAAGTGCCAGAATTGTCTGCAGGAAAGCTGTGAGAAGGCATGAAGAGCAACCAGCAGGAAAGATTAAAGGGTAGAGGCGTAGAAGGAGAAGGGGAGAGAGAGCAGGTCGAGTGATGTGGGGAGAAAGCAGGCGGCCTTTTGAAGGTGGACCTAAAATCCGATCTAACGCAAAACAGCCTGGACAGGAACGTGACCGGCTACCCACCAGGCGAATCAGCAGACAGAATAACTGCTAAGAACTAAGCAAAACCTCCTCATTATGATCATGCCGGCGATTAATGGTGCTTGGAGGATGCTCTGCCCTTGCAGCTCAGCAGAATGCGAGGATCCCCTCTTTGCGATCTTAGTCTAGTTGTGCAACTGCTTCCCTTTTCGAGAATCGGTAGAGCTCTGAAGTAAGCTAACGAAGTGATACTTAGCCTTCATTTCATCAGGACTTTGTAGTTCAAAATTGATTTAATTTACCTATGTAATGAGGGCCTATTCGACGGAGGAAATAGGCCTCAAGCATGATTTATTTTTAAGGCAGATCATCGCTAGTCCGGTCATCTCTGCCAGGATTTTGAGCCAGTCGGGCCAGAGAAAAAACTCAAATTGGTTCGGCGGTCAATCAGTTTGGTTCTCACAATTGGCCAGAAAGAGATAAGAGGGAATTCATCTACAAAGTACTCCAGAATGATTTTGGGGAAACACAGGCTGGACGTCCGCTCGCACCTATTTCATGGACACTGCTAGAGCGGTCAGGAGACTCATCCATCATTCCCATTCAAGTGAGCTTCTGAATCACCATGGATCTGATCTAGCGTTCTGCATGTAGGACGTGTCATGATGGAAAAGAATTTCACGTGGTGCACGAGCGGACCCAGTTCGTCAGGTGGGAATCTTATTATTGAAAAGTCTGATTCGACGAGGCAAGTATGCTATCGACATCGACAAGTGGTATCCGTTACGAGAATGTGTTCTTGCTGATTCTCCAGTTTTGAATTTATTTTGATTTTAATTCAGACGTTAAACAGAAAGAGAATCCCATCATCACATTTAAACCTCCGCGATTTCTCTGAGACGACGGATGGTCGAGCGGGTGGCAGCGGCGGCGGGTGTGCTGTAGTACAATTACATCGGTCAGTATCCGTGTCACAGTGAATGCTCCAGGCTTTTCTTTCACCAGTCTGGCCTGTTCCAAGGCGCGACGACAGAGAATGCTAGGAACAAGGGGGAGCGCGAGTGGTCGACTTACGAGACGGTGTAGGCACCACCGGCAACGGTCTTCTTGCAGCCCTTGCACTCCCAGATACCAACAGCCTGGCGCTTGACGGTGTTCTTTCCGCAGAAGGTGCAGACGTAGCGGGCGTGCTGGGTGATTTCCATCTTTTTCACCTGCTTACGCAGGGAGGCACCGTATCTGTAATGAACAAGCCATGTCAACCAACCATTCTAGCTCTCCTGAATTCGATATTCCGCGCTTTGGATTCCGGTTTCGATGGAGCAGAGCGAAATGCAGACGACTTCAGGTCGATTTTTCGATGTGAGAGGGCGAAAAGCATACCTGGTACCATATTTACCCGTGATACCGACCTCTAAAAGCATGCAGTCAGTATTTCTATCATTTTTTCATCCTTTCTCCGTGGTTTATCTCGATCAAAATCACTCACTCTTAGTGCGCTTCGTCATCTTGTCTCGTGTGCGGCTGTTGAGGTCAAAGATGGATACAGTGCGGTAAGACGAAACTCGAGCCTGCGGCTTTCTTGAGAGACTGGTTGTGGGTGGGCTCGCTTAGGGTTCGACTCTTGGCGAAGTTTAATCACGTGATATTCGGTCCATTCTGACGTATGATTCCCAAGCGCATTAAGGAAACTAAAGAGTCGATGAGTGATACAGAACTAAATGGATTCCTCTCTGAAATCTGTCAATATGATTATCTCAATTCCGGCCGATTGATCATATATTCAGTCGTCGTTTGAGAAAGCTAGCGCGCAAGCATTTCTACTACTGAAGGTCTGCGGAGTGGTGCAACCCAAGTAGAACCAGGTTCTTACACGATGGCGGTGACTAACGAAGGATTTATGGTCTTGGGGCTAGTTACATATGGATAATCTGGCTAGAGTCTACCCTGTTGTCAAATTGATCACAATTATTATTATTATTATTATGGTACTATCACTTTACATCTGGTCCCCACAAGGAGTTCACCTCTTGCTTGTAAGGAATCTTATCGTCACATGATCTTCGATAAGTCCTTTCTACTTGCGGTTAGCCCAGAGAACCGAGGTATGACGATAACAAATGGGTACGCGCGGATGTCCCATGTGTTGATCATTAAGGACGTATTCAAGATCGATGCCTGAGAATTGACATTTATATCCCTTGGACGTCTCTAAAGTTGTATCTATTTGATGTCACATAGTCAAGCTTCTTGAGTTTTCAGTCCATAGTATATTACCGTCAAGGTTCGACAGCCCTCGTATAATAACAGACATGGAATCCGAAAAGGAGTTCGACTTGGTTCTTGTTGGTCCTACGGGTTACACTGGGAGACTTTGCGCAGAGCATATTGTCAAGGACTTGCCGACGAACCTGAAATGGGCTCTAGCAGGTCGCTCGGTGCAGAAGATTGAGGACATCGCAAAGGAGCTCAGTAATCTCAACCCTGACCGCACCGCGCCAGGTAACTGAAGACCAGAGCATTGAACGAAGTCATCGCTGACGCACCTTCAGAGATTCTTGCTGTACAGCTAAATCGGAAAGAACTGGAGCCCCTCGTCCAGAGGACTAAAGTCATCATCAATTGCGTTGGCCCATACCACCTGTACAGCACTCCTGTTGTTGAAGCGTGCGCCAATCATGGAACTCATTATGTGGACGCGTGAGTGTTACTGCAATGTTATTTGAAAGATTGCGTGGACCAGAACTAAGATACCCATTGCGCAGCACTGGAGAAACACCCTGGGTTAGGGAAATAATTGAAAAGTATCACGATGTCGCGAAGTCTAACGGAGCTATCGTCAGTTACATCTTACCTGAGAAGCACTGCGACTTGTTCTGACTTTATTCTAGATTATCCCATCTGTCGGTGTTGAAAGCGCCCCAGCAGACATCCTAGCTTGGTCTGTTGTTAAACGAGTTCGGGAGGATCTCTCCTGCGACACAAAAGAGGTGACTGGTGCAATCGAGGAGATGAAGTATGTGCACCCTCACCTGCATGCAGTCGGATTGATCCCCTAATGGCCCTATGTAGGAGCTCGGGACCAAGCGGTGGCACCCTGAATACGGTGCTCACAATCTTCGACTCCCTTTCCTTCTCCGACATCCTCAAATCCACGGACCCCTTCGCTTTGGCCGCCTCCGCGCCCCCCAAGAATGTCCCCAGCGAGCCACTTGTAGACAAGATCCTAGGAGTTAGGTCCGTTCGGGACTTGGGTACTCTCACTACGTCGCCATCGGCTATGGCAGACATCACCATTGTGCACCGCAGCAGTACCCTGATGCCGGAATTCTACGGGCCACGCTTCTACTTCCGGCAATTTGTCAAAGTTAGAAATGCACTTGTCGGCGTAATCTTTCATTATGCCTTCATCATCGGCTTGTGTCTTCTGATACTCCCTCCCGTTCGCGCGCTGGTGCGGAAGGTCGTCTACGCCGCAGGTCAGGGGCCGCGCAAGGAAGATTCAGTCAATGACCGCGTCGAGTACCGTGCAGTAGCGACAGCCGATCAAAAGACAGCTGCACCGCAGCGTGTTTTCGGCAAATTCAAGTATGAAGGGTCGATGTATGCACTGACTGGTTTGCTGCTTGCCGAGGCAGCAATGGTCATCTTGGAGGAGACGGAGCGAGTGAAGAAGGTGTCCCGATGCGGCATAGTAACGCCAGCAACATTAGGACAACCGTTTGTTGACCGATTAGAGAAAGTTGGATGCCACGTTGAGACTCAGGTCTTTGACTACTGACGCCGCCACCGTTTTTGATGCCTTGCTTGCCTGCTGTCCCTAATGAAGGATGTTTTGTCTATTGATGTTACGCCCATCATGTTAATGAAACGCCAGACTTATGTAAATTAATTACGCACAGTTTTCGATAGTGGGTTGAGATCCAAGTTTGACCACAATACTCATTTGAACAAGCTAATGACCTTGGCTGTGTAAGCACCGCAACCCAAACAGTAAACCCAGACGCCTCTCATGTTATGATCGAAGTATCACACATATACTATTACATACAATCCTGTAAATAATTCACAACTTGAACAAACGGGGATCGGTGAATACCACTTCTTCCAGCCACCAAGCGATCATCTCATTCACCTCCTTAGGCTTCTCCCACAGAGCCCAGTGAGATGTATTGACCTGTTTGTAAGTCAAATGAGGGATGGTCTTTGTCATACCCTTGCCCAGATGTGCCGGAAGAGCGGCATCTCTGAGTGCTTGAATAAAGAGGACTGGGGCGGTGATGCGCCGGTCAAGGATGGCTAGTTCTTCTTTGTGGTTCACTTCTCTCGTCCGGTACCAGTTAACTGTAGTCCCATTAGCGATCTGTCCTGTTATGCATGAGATACCAAGTGTCTTACGTGGACCCCGAATGCCAGTTCGCGAGAACTCTTTAGCATAATAGTCAAGTTCCTGAGGTTCCCAGCTATCAGCACCCTGAAAACCAAAAATAGAGGGCGATCACAAAAGAGAAGAAAAACTGACCTCTTCACTGAGCAGCTTCGATGGTTGCACCTCGAACATTTTGTCCAGGAGTATTCCCAAGCCCGCGTCAAAGGCGACTTCTCCCTTTTCAGTACGACCGCCGTATAATGCGCTGAGGAATTTCTTGATAGCGTCTTCTGTACGGATGACTGGTTCCAAGTCGCCGCTTTTTAGTTGCAACTGATAGGCAAAATGCGGCGCAACCGTTGCTACAAAATCCTCCAGAGGATAGTACTTCTTAGTCGGGGGGCTATATGGTACGCAGACCGTGAACAAATGAGTAACGAGGTCTGGATACCAGAGGGCAACTCGGTACGCAAATGCAGCACCCCTGTAAAATATGGTCAGTCATAAGCACTCTCAGAATGTAAAGATTGAAGTCAGGAGGAATGTACCAGTCATGTCCTCCTACGATGATCTTGTCGGCACCAAGTTGTAATGCTAGCTCCTTGATGTCATCGGCGCACTGCTTGTGAGAGTATAGCGAAATATCCTCTGGAGCATCCTACCACGTGGTCAGCACATTTGAAATATTAGAACGAGATAGATAGTTGTATTAAGTCCATACTGTTCGTCCATATCCCAAACAATCTGGAGCAATAACCCGCAGCCCCATATCGATCAGCATGGGGATTTGATACCGCCATCCCATCGACAGGTCTGGGAAGCCATGGAGCTAAGAAAGAGTCAGTTACTCGTCAGTATGTATGTGAGTAAGGGCTGACTGACAAGGAAGATGGTAGCTCTGTACGTGCCTGTTTTTGGTTCGCTATAGAGGTAACCTGAAGATATATAGTTAGTGAACGGTCAAGATATGATTTGCGATGGTGCTTCCAGCATAATCTGTCCGACAACACAGGAGTTCTGGTCGCATGCCAGAAAAACGTGCACAACGTGCTGAAGTGACAAGATGCATACCGTATTGCTTGCCATTGACCCTTGCTTGACGGAACTGGACCCGAGGGTCGCCGGTGACGTTGATCTTATCAACAATCATGATTGCAACGCCGACCGGACAATTTCAGATATCCGAATTTCGTTTATGCGAACGCGCTCTTGCAGGAGGAATAGAGAACTACCTGGAGATCAGGTTCTACCGACTTTTGCTCTTATTTATGTACAACGAAGCTATGGATCCCCGCCAGCTGTCTTGTCACGTGCGTTTCGAAGCTGCCGAAACGTATTGGACGCCTGGACAGAGATGACAAGGCTACAAATAAGAATGGAGAAAGCGCCTGAATTACGAAGTACGGAAACCTCAACGGGATCAACGGATTGCCGATATCATTTCTGTTGTGACGACGAGCAGAGCCGGTGTGTCCATGAATGCGGTTGCCAAGTCCAGCTCTTGCCGCCGAATTGCCTCGGTTGGAGTTACTGCTGCCTTTCCCCACAAATACTTGCGGCTGCTACATCACTGACACTGACCATGAGGGATTACGAAGAGTATGGTAAAAGGCAAAGCCTAGATAATCAAGAAGATAAAAAGGCCCAACATGACATTAATAAATCACCGTATCCTCATTGTCCTCGACCACCTCTCCCCCATCGTCATCAGCCGCCCGATGGTCATCTGAACCGGTGTATTTGACTGACGCCGGAACGTCGTTGACAGTTTCGGGTACAGAAGCTTCAGCGTTCGCCTTGTCTGAGCTTTCCTTGGTCGTATCTTTGGGCTGTTGGACATCGGTGTCGGGCTGCGGAGCTTCTTGTTGATTACCAGCTTGGGTCTCTGTTTCCTCCTTCGACTCACTTTCCTCCTGAGGAGGATGGCGTGCTTCGAATTCAGAGCGTTCTCGGGAGATGGTAGCTTCTGCTTCCTCAATCTGGCGGCGTATTGAGTCCTCATCCTCGGGCCGCAATTGCCATGGCTTGTAGTACTGCAATGAAAAGAAGGGTTAGATCAATCACGATACCGGAGCCGCAACATTTGGAAATCCTGTAACATACCAGCACTGGCTCCGATTCTGTCTTCAAGAAATGTGCCATTGCCAACAAATTCGAGTGCCGGGTTCGCATCTATAAACATCAACCATAAGCTCGCAAGCTCGTAAACTGGGAGCAGCGGGCACTTACCGATTCCTCTTCGTAGTATCTCTGTTGCTTCTTTCTGAGTGCGACTCGCTCCTCCCTCTTCTTCCTTTTCAACTCATCGTACTCTTCGTCTTGAAGTTTCAATTTATCTTGTTGCTTCCGTTCAATGTCTGCTCGCCGCTTCTCAGCTGCTGTACTGGACCTCTGCGAAAGCGTCCCGAGTAGTGCTCCGAATAGTCGTTGTCCGCGCTTCCGCTCCTCATCGCGACCATTTGCTTGCCGACTGGCCCTTCGGCCCGGCCTCTGCTCTGGTGTATCTGAAAATGAAGGCTTGCGATCCGATGCTGGATGATCCTTCTCCTCTTGGGTACTTAATCGGCGACGCTTGCTATCTGGATCCGGATCTGTAGTAGATGAATTTCTTCGCTTGAGGGTGGCATCTGGAGATGGAGCAAGGATGTCGTGCTCAGGCACTGCGACTGCAGAAGCAAGCGTCCTAAGCAATCGTCAGTCTTAGTTAGCGCAAGAAACGTGCACAAAAGACCGTAGAAGACGTCGTACCCTTCTGCCATATCTGGGGCTGCGAATTCTGACGCGATATCTGAACAGTCGCAGCGAATGCCAGAAAACAGCTTCAAGACGTTTGGTAATAAAAAGGTGAGAAGAATTAACAAGCGACTGCGCTTGGATCATCCACTGTCTCGTCTAAAACTCCAAAGTCAGAACGACCAGTATCGTAAGTCTAGTCGCGATATCAATGGCGGGACTCCAACATCCCGTGCACGGACCATTTTGCCCGATCTGCTGCACCACAAGGCGTTGCGTGGAATCTTCTTTCTTCTCCTTCCAACGCCTTCTATCAATTCTCTCTTGATTGATAAACTGCCAACGCCGGTTCCCTCCTGGCCACCTTAAATTTGCGTCCAGAACCCGAAGCTCAGAAGTCTTACCGATAATATCTTTGTCGCTTGAATTAGTGGCGATATTCAGCAACCTCCATCTTTAAGCCTTTTTTCACATACCTCCCTGTTCAATACAGCGCCGACGTCGCAAATTCAGCAGCCATGTCTCGCCATCACCCAGATCTCGTTATGTGCCGCAAGCAGCCCGGTATTTCCATCGGCCGACTCTGTGACAAGTGCGACGGCAAGTGTCCCGTGTGCGATTCCTACGTGCGACCTACGACGCTTGTCCGGATCTGCGATGAATGCTCCTTCGGCAACTATCAGAACAAGTGTATTGTCTGCGGTGGTGAAGGTATCAGTGATGCCTTCTATTGTTTCGAGTGTACGAGATTAGAGAAGGATCGAGACGGGTGTCCCAAGATTATAAATCTGGGAAGTTCGAGGACAGATTTATTCTACCAGAAGAAAAGTTTTCGAAATCATTGATGTTGCGGCATGCCTTTCCTCGTTCGCCCCATACCTTAGCCGATCACGGTGCATTTCGGTGTCTGGGGGCAAGGCATCTTCTACCCTACGCTTATATTTCTCGCACCTTCCGCAAAATATGTCGGCTTCCGGGCGATTTTTCATATGTGAGAGCTTAGAAAGGGTGGACATATTTTGACAGTGACTTCGGGGGCTATCTAAATATTCTAAGAAGGTGCCCGGAAGAGCCCTACAGCCAATTCTACCTTCCAGGCCGCTTTGGTCTGGCGAATCCTCGTCTCAGCCCATCATTCTGTTGGGGCTGGACCTCCTCCTGCAATCTGTCTCCTGAGATCTCGTCAGGAGAAGATGCCTCGATCTGCATGTCGCATCGTTAGATGGTAAAGAATCAATCATGTGGTTGTCACGCAAAGCATACCTTCTTGGAAATCTTCAGGCCCTGTTCATCGGCTACACGAAGGGCATACATCCGAGAGCTTGCGTAAAGCATGCGCTCCTTGATCGACGAGCCCGACGGGCAGGTATAAATGAAGAAAACGGTATCGGTTTCAGGATAGTGGTAGAAAGTGTACCGAGGCGAGGATGAAGAGATGTGCGTCTGAACGGAGTTCGCGTCAATACCGGACTCCGCAGCAGCGAGCTTGAACGTTTCCGACGGGATGTCGATGGCCTGTATTTCGCAGAGCTCGTAGTTAGCAATCACTGAGATATCAAAAGATTTTAAGCTTCCGAATTCAGTTCCAAACTCCAGAGGACGTACCAGTTGCACCAGCCCACCATCATGTAGTCCTTCAAGAGCAGACTTCACATCATCGTCCACAGTCATCCGCATCCCAGACTGCACACCAGAGCCGAAACCACCCCTCGCGAACGATCCACCAATGCCGATGTCCCTACCAGGAGTACCGCTTCTAGCCTCCTCCTCCGCCCTCCGCACAGCCTCCAGCTCACGCTCCTTGTCCCCCATCAAATCCTCCCGTCTGAAATCTCCCTTGCCACCAGACCCCTTCTTCTCCGCATCTCTCTCGCGCCACGCCTCCTCGCTGGTGACTTCTTCCTCCTCTGTCGCAAAGATGGTAGTCGCAAACTTCTCGCTGCCTAGTTCTCGCACCAGCGTGGCACGGGTCGAGGCGAAGAGCGTCTTGGCGCGGACGGGGGCATTCGATGGAATGTATGTCAACGCGCACAGGGACGAGGAACCCGACTCGGGGCGACGGAAGAGCAGATAGAGGGGGGTTTTCGGCTGCAGCACGGACGAGAGTTGCGAGAGCGAGGGGTAGAATGCGCCGGGGGAGGAGAACCGGATAGGGGAGAGGGGGGTCAGGCTCTCTGCTGTGATGGTTACAGGGAGACAGAAGATGGAGGAGTCTGAGGAGAAGTCGTTGAATGCATCATGCAGCTCGGACGAGACTGGGAGACAAGTCAGCGTTTCTCTCTACTCTGTAGTCGGGATTGGGCATGTCGTATGCAGTATGCAGTGCAGTGCAGCAGACTGAGGGGTTCGGACTGTGGGTGAAGTGTGCTTACCTGCAATTCCTGACTGCATTTTGACTATGTGCAGTTGCGGCCTGGTATCTCAAGAATATAGAACCTAGCAACTGCTTTTGTGTGATGTCCTCAATGTTTAAGAAGTGTTTACAGCTGTCAGAAGCGGTGTAAGTTGGAGGTGTTTAGCGGGGTAATCCCGATTGCCCAAAGTGGCTAGAGTGAGGGAATTGCAAGTGGCCTGTTCCCCAAGGCATTTTGAACAAATCGTAGATACGCCATTGGCATCTAGCCAACTGCGCGACAGACATCATATGTTATCTTTCAGACTTTTGATTCTATATTTAAGATGTGAAAGGAATTGGTATACTAACAGATGGCGAGACCAAAGACAAAGAAAAGAAATGTTATATACAAGTCAACTGTGCTGTTTTCAAATCGACAGGCCTCACCCATAACCAAAGCCCAGAGTGCGAGTGCCATCATCAATTCGAAGCTAATAACCCAGAAAAATAATGCAGTGAGATCGCAATGCAATCGAAAACGCCACGTTGCTCATGGTATCAAATACTTTCGAAAACACGCAGCGGCCGTTTCCTCAACCTCGATTGAAGACAACCGTACTTATTCCTCATATTTGCCACCCACGAAGGCCCAGTTTGACTCTTCGAGTTTGCCCTTGAGGAACTCGTATACCGTGAAAGTCACAGCCTGACCAGGAGCAACTCTCATCACACGAGGAGTGATACCCTTGTAGAAAGCGCGCGCACCCTCCTGCTTGAACATGTCCTTGGCAATGACCATGATTCGGCTGACGGCGGACTGACCAGGTTCAGCGCGTGTCTTCTGGAGTCTGGTCTTGATGGTGTCAATGGGGGCGTTTGAGAAGGGACCGACGGCACCGGAGATCAATCCGATGAGCGTTGTCTGATATGAGGGAAGCTGCGAGTTGCTGTACTCGGGCTGGGCTCTTTGAAGGAAGGCCTTCAGCTCGGTGTATGCGGTGAAGTTGGCAGCTTGGTTGGTACCCTGGCGAAGAGCTGTCAGGGAGACACCGCGATATAGGGTGCTAAATCCTTCTTCCCGGATCACGGTGAATAGTGCGTGGGGTGCGCTGCGGTACTTGGGGGTATCCAGAGGGTCCGCCAGACTGTGATGCTGCGCTTGTAAACGAATCTTAACGACTTCCATGGGGTTTACCACAGCGACGGCTTCGGTCACACCAGCAGCAAGACCAGCTAGGTCGAGATGTCAGTTCATACCCAGCTAAAGACACAGTGACCGAGGAAGGCATTGATCACGTACCAAGGAAGGTGGCCTTGCTGGTAACTGCACCAGTCTCCTTATCCGCAAGCATCTGCTTGTACCACTCATAGGAGGTGAAGCGAATAGCCATCTTCGGGATGATACCGCCTAGAACAGCTCCCAGACCCTTGTACAATCCCAGGGCAGTCTCCTTCTTCACGATCTCGACACCGGTGGTGATAAATCCACGAGGTTTCGCCTGTCGAAACAATGAATTATCAGTGACCGCACAACTGAGTAACACTTGCGGCTTAACTTACCCCGGGGGCCCTAGCCCGTCGCGAGAGCTGCATTCTGACTTTGATGGTATCTGGGAGATTGTTAGCCCGGCTTTCAGAGCCCGATATCATTGAATTATAGCCATACCAAGGGGATGGCAGACGAGAGCCTCCATCATACCGGCACCACCACCAGCTGTGTCGCATGTTAGCATCACCGCCAACGAAATGTCCGCGCACCACAAAAGCGTCATCTTACCGATCAAGTTCACAGCCGCGGAAGCGGGCTTTTTGCCCTTGTTTCCCTCCACAGATTTGGCGGCCATGGCGAATGACTGGGTTTGTGAAACGCGATTATGCGGCTTTCTTTTCTTTTCTGTCAATTGAGGTTCTAGCTTCCTTCTATGACGATGGCTGACGGCGGTGATTGTTCTCGAAGACTAAACGGGGAGAATGACAGAAAATTGGCAAGAAGGGAGGAAAGGAGGTAAAAAAGGAACGAAGTATGACTCAATTGGGCCCGATATAGAATTAAAAGGCTCCAAGAAAGCGACGATATCGGATCTTCACAGGTGCGCAAGAAATCCGGGGAGTTACGGAAGTATGGAGTTCCCTCGGCTCAAATCAGAGCTGGTATTTAGATTGCTGAGACACTCTGGGGTCACCCGCTTATTGAAATAAAACTGATCGATTTTCGGGAAGGGGGAATCGCTCAATGTTTCGGGATCAGTGGCGGCTTTGTTACTTTGTTCTGTCTATCTTATTCTCCTCGCTCGGGGCCGTGGGGAAGCTATGACGGGGAAGCGGAGGAAGCTCTTCTGGACGAGCGGAAGAGATGCCGCCGCCCGCAATGTAGAACTGAAGGGTAGCCGAAGCTGTAGAAGAATAGAGATAGAAGAGCTGTATTGTTAATTCAGCGATGTGCCTTGCGACTGACTTATATTTCTCGAGCTTTGTCTAGCGATCTAAGTAGAGTTTGCTCATGCCTACAGCGGTTATTGAAGGAGATCTACTGCCGTCGTCTTTCACAGCATCATCCCGAGGCATCGGGACAAGGCCAAAGCTGTTGCCCAGTGTCCAGAGTCCAGTGCCCAGAACCTGCCTTTACTCCGTAGTTAGTCCCTTGGTTGTCCCTTAGATCACCTACACTAGATTTGCCAGGTATGGCTTGAGTTCCTCCCAAGAGCAAATGACTACTACATCACACCCACCAATGATGTTCGAGAACCGTTCTTCACATGCTTAGAGTGACACGATCGATGCATCATCGTCATTACGCATGATCTGAGTGCTTGTGATTCCATACTTATCCTCCCTTAGTCAGGATAAGTCTCGTGCATTTTATTGCAGAAACACCTCCTTTATCCTTCATAGGCGTTTACCTTGGCGTCGTTACCCAGCTATGCGGAAATTTCCGGCTAAGCCCCTCGAATCTTCAGCCGAGGCTTTTTCCCGATTCGGACAGCCTGCGCCGTATGTATGGAGACAGTCACTAGATGCATGCTTTAACAGCACTTGGCTGTTATTGTGACTGAGGAGTTTGAATTTCGTGATAAACGAGTCAAGTGACGTCGATTTAAATAGGATCGAAGACATCTGCACGGTAGATATATTCGTTCTTCTGCTTCAGGGAGGAACCGAGATTTCATACTCCCCACGCTTGATACTAATTCTACGGCTTCTAGTTTATCTATGCTCACTACAAGAGTGATGCAGGCTCTCTATTTGAAAATATAGTACAGTTT
Organism: Aspergillus fischeri NRRL 181; assembly: GCF_000149645.3. NCBI lineage: Eukaryota > Fungi > Ascomycota > Eurotiomycetes > Eurotiales > Aspergillaceae > Aspergillus > Aspergillus fischeri. Next base: position 5,906,751 of record NW_001509762.1, read on the forward strand.
ATTGGTATATGGCCATGTGTACTATTGCCTTATCGCGCCACGGGCCTCTTATATGTTATTGATTCTTGCTGAATACTGTACATCTGGTTATATATCATAGAGGAAGAGGTCCTGCAAGGAGATAAGAATCGAGGGCAACCACTCACAAGCAAATAGATCCAAATTAATCTGTGTACAGCCTCTGTTCCTGGCGAAAAGCCAATTACTATCTATCAGTATCAGGAATCAGTTCAGCCTGATGTTAAGGCAGTACTTTTTACCCCACACAAGCTATTATCATTTATCAAGGATCATCGGATTTGATCCGATTTCCGTCTTTAACCCCATGAATTGGCATTCCGGAAAGGGGACTGACGGTAAACATGAATCAAACAAGCATTGCTTATTTGAAGTTGATTTGCCTTTGTGTGCTCTACATTACGGTGTACTCACAGAAGGGACTACGACCGACTGATTGCCGAATAACACTTTGCGATGAACCACGGCATAGCCGAAAATGACAGTTCTGAGCGGCCGCGTCCCTCGAAGGCATGGAGCTTGAAGTACATCAGCAAAACGATCTTAATTTTCCTTCTGCACCAATGGTTGCTCATAGGTATCGGAGTCGCCTGTGTTTTGGCATACTATTTCCCCAACGTAGCCAAGCATGGCGGCGTCATCAGAGCTGAATACAGTATCCTGTACGGAGCGATGGCCGTCATTTTCCTCACGTCGGGTCTAAGCATCCCACGCCAGAAATTGTTTACGCATCTTCTAAACTGGCGTCTTCACTTCCTTGTCCAGGTCTTCTCATTCATTTTCATTCCCGCGCTCACACTTGCGGTTGTTCATATCATATTGGCTGGAGATCCGCATGGCCATATCGACCGGGCCGTGCTGGCGGGTTACATCTTCACCGCTTGTATACCGACTACCATCGCTTCGAATGTCGTGATGACCCGATCAGCCGGTGGAGATGATGCAGCTGCTCTGGTTGAGGTTGTCATTGCCAATTTCCTAGGTCCCTTCATAACGGCTGGTTGGACTGTCACCTTGCTCCCCACTACCGCTGAATTTGATCCATGGAGGCAAGCGAGCGGAGATTTAAGTGAGATGTACAAGGATGTATTCAGACAGTTAGGTCTCAGTGCACTTTTGCCCCTGGTAATAGGACAGCTGGTGCGTTGGGCCTGGCCAGAGCAGACGGAACGGGTGATGCAGACATATCGTATCGCGAAGCTTGGATCCGCTTGTTTACTGCTGATTGTTTGGTAATTATTATGATCATGTCCCGAAGTGAACCAAAATATCTGACTTTGATAACCATGGCAGGATGACATTCTCCTCCTGCTTCGCCACAGGAGCACTTCAAACTCTTTCCGTGCAAAGTGTCCTGTTCGTGGTCTTCTTCAACATCGCTCTGTACATTGCCCTCACTGCCATATGTTTTGTTCTTTCACGGCCACCGGAAGTACTATCGGTCAATAGATTCGGCATGCGACGCATCTTCAAGCGCATAACCCCCGAGGAGACGGTCGCAGTATGTTTCTGTGGTCCCGCAAAGAGCACCGCGCTGGGAATTCCCCTGTTGTATGCCATGTGGGCCCCAGTGGACCTGTACACCAAGGCAAGGACCTCGGTCCCTGTGTTGCTGTATACGACGGAGCAGATCTGTATAGCACACTTTTTTGTTCATGCCCTGCAAAGGTGGCATAAGAATCTAAACAAGAAACAGGATGTTGAGACAATCGGCGACCATGGTAGTTCTTCCAGAATGACTGTGCTTTCACTTGCGGACGAACCGTCAGACCAGAGAGGCGTGGGTAGATGCAAGACAGTCCATGATTAGAATGATCAAGTTCCTTGTTTGATAAGATGAAAAGTTCATAACCAGAATGTTTATCGGTAATCCCTTCTCTGCCTTCACAGAGATCGATGCATGCATTTACAAACGGAAGAGATCTTATATAACATAATTACCAGCGGACTGGCCTGGGCGTCAAAGGAAAGGCAAGCCAGAGGTTTCGAAGATATCATGCGTAAGGCAGAGGGCTAGGGGGGAGAAGCAAGGAAATAGTGATAAAACCGACACCTCGTCAAATATAGCTCACCTTCACTCCCATCCCCACAGTGCCCTTGATCTTCTGCCAACCCGACCCAGTGATTCTCCGAATCTTCTCGCGGATATTCTGCCTGCTTAGCGCCACGATAATGCCTAGCATGAATAAGAGCGTGCGAGCAATTGACAGAGGATTGCCAGCCACGGTCTTTGAGATGTACTGCAGAATATTGCGCAGCACATTTGCCAACGCTCGATTTGATCTGGCCGGCTTGTCGGTTTTCCTGACATTTTTTGACGACGCAGGAGGTGAAAATGCAGTGCGTCCTGAAGGAGTTGACTTGCTACCAGACGTTTTGTCCGTGGGCTTTCCCACTTTGGCTTTCGAAGCGCCATTGGGTCGGCTCTTTTCGATACCAGAATCGACCTTGCTATTATTGCGTCGGTGATTCTTTTGCTCCAAGCGTTCGGCTGCTGCTGCTTCTTCCGCTCGCCGACGATCTTCCCCACGCATTTGTCTCTCCAGCTCAGCGTCTTTCTCGCGCTGGAGCGCCGCTGCGCGCAGTTCTCCTTGTTCCTTCTCTTCCTTAATTCCCTCGAGGGTCTGTAGAAAGACATCTTTTCTTTCCTCGTCCAGGACCTCACTCATATTGATAAACTCTCTGGCATAGTCCCATTCCTCATTACGGGGAAGAACGTGAAGTGTGAAGAGCTCAATGATCGTAACCCGCGCTGCCAAATCTTTCGGAGTGTCAGTGCCGCCGTTCGGTCTGGAATGAGAATGTTGAGACGGAGAATTGCGCAGATGCTCTGCGATGTCCAGGTTGGGTTGGCCGTATGAGGACAGGTAGGTTTCAAGTCGTTGCTGGTTTAGCGATTGGGAAGCAGAGTGTTTCAACAAGAGGGTGGCTCTGTTAGTCATAGTAGTCAGTGTCAGTGCAGGAGATAATTGGTGGAGGCAGAAGCTTAACGGACAGATTATAGACGACCTCTGCATCGACAGACCCCTCCAACCCTCTGTAGCCAGTCTGAACTACAGTCTCCCAAATCTGCCCATCGCGCACCTGGGACGAGATGGACTTCCACTTCTTCTGACCGAATTGGTTTTTCCCTTCCTCAGGCCCCAATTCGACAATGGAACTCAAGAGAGTGATATATAGATTCCATACTTTGATTCTCCAAGTACTTTGAGCGGACGCTACAGGCGGCGTTGAGTCGTCACCGTTAACGTATCGCTCGTCATGAGGTTGCGCAACAGTTATAGCAGGTTCAAGAGCGGCCAAGGCCTCTGGCAACCGTCGTGTCAGATAGAGTTCCCGAGCATTCTTATATGTCTTTGAACAGAACTTCGAGGGAGACAGGGACGAGGTGGAGGATGAAAGTTGCGACTGAGACGTCGTCATGTACGATCCATCTTCGGCCATTGTTCACCGCCAGCGGAGAATGCGATCAGCGAGAAAGAATCAAGGTGAGGTCAGAAGGAATGGATAGTAATTGTGAGAAATTTCAACAATGGCGGCAGGAGTGATGAAGTCGGATAAGTATCATAAATTGAAGCTGTCGCAAGGATGCATGAAGCTTGTGAGTGGTAGTTGTTAGTCGCTAGACTCCGATTGAACCCAAGAGTTGGGGTTAACTGCTTTCCCTCGGCTCGGCCATTGCCTCAGTCTGGGGTCTCGCTGATGTCACGGGATGCGGATCCGTAAAACACGGAGTACTGCTCCGTATCATGATCTTACCTTGATTATCGAACTAACTATCAGGAGACTGATTGTTTCTAAACATTGCGACTGTAGAAAAAATATTCAACCATCACTGCTGCATCGAACATATCTCTGCGAGGACTCACCGATGATGAAGTACGCGGAGCTCACGAGACTTGCTTCATTACCTGTCGATCGGGGCAAGTGTTACTTCATTCGTCTTCCCACATGCTAGCTTCGATCAACATTCAGATTAAAATCAGTTGGATATATGCATCACTTGCTCCTGGGGCAACTTCTTTTTTTCTAATTGAACTCCTTTCATTGTTTCTAGCTGTTTTCGTCTCTCTCAGCTCTCGATCTCATATAGATCACTGCCAAAGCTCAGTGGACCACTGAGAAGATGGATGTAACAGCTCAAACATTCCCTTATCATCTTCCCCGGATCCTGGATGATCTGGCAACATGCTGCTTTGTATCAATGGACTTCGAATTTTCTGGGATCGCTACTACTTCTTCGAACCCAAACAGGGGATCCCAGACCCTCCAGGCTCGCTACGAAGAAGTGAAAAACTCAGCCGATAAATATCAGATCTTACAGGTTGGGCTGACAATCTGTCACGAGGATACCGAGAATGGTCAGATCTTCAGTTCTTGCCCTTCATCGTGGGTTCCGGCTATTGACTTGGACCTTCGACAGCTTCGTATACTTTGAAACCCTACAACGTAAACTTGAATCCGATTATCGACCGGAGACTAGAGGTGGAGAGAGGCTGGTCCATGCAAAGCAGCGGTATGTCCAGTCGATTGCCGCCTTAGTTACAGACATAGAAACCTGAACAAATCTGCCCAGCTATTGAGTTCCTACTCGAGAACAAGTTCAGCATCGACTCCATCTTGAAACAGGGTGTCCAATACCTGTCTCGGGAGGAAGAAAAACAAGCTATTGCCAACGCCATCGAAAGACGTGACCGCGTCGCAACACACACTTCGATCGACGTCAAAGAGACTGAACACGAGTCGTTAGCCTTCCTAAAAGCCGTTCGCCGTCTCGTAGATGACTGGCTTGCACTGGGAGCCGTAAGATAACCATCACTGGGTTCTTTGAGGAAGCTAATCATTGTACCAGACACGCGAAGAGTACCTGAACATCCCACCGCCAACCCGCCTTGGTGTTTCTCGATCATCCAAGTCTCTGCCCTCGGCCTTGAACAGGTTTCAGAAGAGGCTTGTTCACCAGTTGATAGAGGTGGAATATCCTTCATTGGTGACAATCAGCAGACCCGATTTCATCCAAATCATCGATTACAACGAGGAACGTGAGAGATCAGTCCGCGAGCAAAGAGTGACGAGGGTACGGGAGCGCACCTGGAAGCAGACAGGCTTTAGGTGGGTAGCTGAGGCTTTAGCTGGAGGAGATCTTACCAATCTGGATTCCGGGTACTTCATTGGTATCATGGCGAGCTCCGCCGCTGTAGAACCCAAATACCCTCTCAACGAGTTCTCAGACAAACTCAAGCAGCGATTGAAAGAGCATAGGCCTGTTCTTGTTGGCCATAACCTTTTCTCAGATCTTATCTACTTTTGCCGTTGCTTTTTTGGGCCTCTTCCAAGCAAAGTGGAAGAGTTCCAGTCGATGGCGCACGAATTGTTTCCGGTTTTGATGGACACCAAATACATGGCCACACATAACTGTGGTTCCATCAATCCCAGGTCGTCACTCTCAGAGCTCAACGAAAACTTGGCTAAGAAAGCATTTCCGAAAATCAGTGCGCATGACTTCCTTGATCGTCCGCTTGAATTGATGGCTAAGAAAGACAACAGGCATACACCCGCAACATTCCAAGTATACTACTCAGAAGATTGAACATGAAGCAGGCTACGATAGCTTGCTAACTGCCCAAGTTTTTATCAGGCTATCTGCTCAGCTCCGCGAGGGAGGGGTAGAACTACCGCAACAGAAGTCCACTAAGGATGCTCAGGACACCTCGAACCTCCAGCAAACGTATCAGGAGGTTGCATCCGATGCCTATGCTGAGGGCAGATTGCAAACAACATCTGGAAGCGCACACAAGACTTTTGAGCAGAAGTCAAGACCAAGCAGCACAGAATCTCCCAAAGCGCCAATGACCAGAGTCCTCGGGACCAGATTTGATCTACTAGAGATTGAAGAGGCCATGGATGAAGTCGACAGTAATATACCTATCGATGACCGTAGATTGTCATTGGGTCCTACCGATTCTGTGGAGGTCATGCAGAAGGCTGCTAATGGCGAGCTCATCCCTCGACTGGGAGCGGAGTTCTGGAAAGTATACGGGAACAAGTTGCGAGTCTTTGGCACATTGGAAAGAGTTTGCGTGATGGGAGCGTCGTGAATTCCAGGCACCGGTACAGGTCCAACTACGCGCAGCTCAAAGCTCTCTTGATTGTACACAGATATGTCATCGATTGGTAACAAGAACAACCGCGAGGGCGTCACCATACCAAAGCATAGTGGATTACAATGACCCAAAATTGGCAGTGTAGCAGAATGTACGCAGCGTCTATCTAACAGTACACCTTGATTTAAAGAAGGTACCGCTAGCGAAAAAAGGCCGCCTACTCTCTCTGAGCACCACTAAATGATCGACTGGTTGTAGAAGAATCATAACGCAGTTGACGATAAGGAAAAGGTGCTGTGAGAGAAAAGAAAGAAACAGGAGAGACGGAGGACGAAAAATGAGAAAGAAAAAGGCTTAGGTCACCTGACCTTCTAGCCTGTGCAGGTCTAGCGTGGTTCGGCGGGAGACAGGTGACCGCCAACTTTTCTTTAACAATTATCGGGGACGGACTGTGTTGACGAGGACAGAGTCCAGTGGTTGCATTGTAAAAATGTCTTCAGGACCCAATGGCGCCAGGCGCATAGCGTCCGTGTTGAGTACGCAAAAAGCAACTTGTCTGTACATTGTCTAAGTCGTTTTCTGACTTCTTTTCAGGGCCTTCAATAGTCGACTCCCGAGTCTGCAGAAGCTGTCAAGAGACACTCGTTCGCCGCAATTATGCCTCCACTGCTGCGCCTAGTTCAGCTTCAGAAACCATTTCAACTCCTGCCTCTACGTTTCCCGTCGTCAGACCTACACACATCATCAAGGCCGGCGTGGCCCTATCCCGTCCTCCGCAAATCACCCGCGATCTCACACCGTTCGAAAAGGCGTACTTCTTCTACCAGAAACGGCTGAACGAGCGACTGGCACTCCCATTTACAAAATACTTCTATTTCAAGCGGGGTACCCCGGCCGATGAGGACTGGAAGCGTAAGATTCGGGAGCGTCAGACGCCTGCACGCGACATCGGCAAGTATAACGCGTACTCGAAGGAAGCATGGAACGACGAATTGCTCGTCGGAGCTGTCGAGTCCGAACCAGAGCATCAGATTGAGATGCTTGTGCGGGATGCAGAGGCTACTGTCAATGCTACTTCTCAAGATACCAGCAAGAAAGAGGAGATTCCCAGACCGTTCCCCCGAGTGACGGAGGCGGACCAGAAGAACGACCAGAGGAGCCTGAACCGGGCTCTGCAGAGAACCCTCTATCTTCTTGTCCAGACTAAGGAGGGATTCTGGAAACTCCCCAGTTCGCCGGTCGAGACGGGGGAGTCCCTTCGCGTGGTGAGTAGTGTTTGAAATCGAGCGCATGACCATTCTGGGGTACTAATTGATCGTCTGCACAGGCCGCTGAACGTACCCTGGAACAATCTGCTGGTGTGAACATGAACACCTGGATGGTTGGCTATCACCCTGTTGGCCACCACGTCTACAACTTCCGACACCCCAAGACCGACCCCGCAACTGGCCAACAATGGTTCGGCGAGAAGACATTCTTCATGAAGGGTCGTATCATGGCCGGACAGGCTGACCTGTCCGCCAACGTGCAGGACCTGCAGGACTTCAAGTGGCTGGCTAAGGAGGAGATTGCCAAATTCGTGCTCCCCCAGTACTACAGCAACATCAAGAACATGCTGGCTGAGCGGTAAATGCCTAGGTTCGAAGTACACAGAATCCGTCTATCGCATTTATGATACTCTTTACTGTTGGCTTGACTGGAGGAGGATTTGTATCGATAGAGCTGTTGCGCACCATTTCCTTTGGGTTGAGGGTGACCGTTTCCACTTATAGGTCACTGAATTGCATATACTGCTGTAGTATGAAATGTATAACTAGCTTTCTGAATTTCAATCATTTTTCAGCTTCATGGTCCCAGTTCCTTTGGAGTATTAATAAAATCAACCCAAACGCCACGCCTAACATCTATCCCAAGTAAACCAAGCTGAAGAACGGACACTAAAACACTCTGCATCACTTCAAGTTGAACTTCTGCCCCTGGACCACGGGCTGGTCCTTTGCAGTTTTCCCAGCCAGACTCTTCCCACACATCGGACAAGCTATCGGTCCCATCAGCAACTGCTTCAGCACAGATCAACCCAGGAAACCAAAGATAAAGAACTTACCATTCTTCTGATAGGCACACCGCTGACAATACTTCCGCCCCTGCTCCGTCTTGGTCTTGCACAACTCACAAGACGAGGAGTACGCCGCATATGGATTCTTGGCCTTGGAGCTGAGCAGTTTACTCTATGCTTCATTAGTTTGATCACTTAGATAGCACTGCTCCTCAGAAAGAGATAGAACATACCTTTCCAATACCGGTATTCCCCAACGTCGGTTTCGATTTCGTAGCAGGGCCAGCTCCAGCTCCGCCACCACCGCCTAGGGTCGTCGCAGGCGAGCCATAGTACATTTCACTCTTGCGTTTGACGCCTGGGGTGACCAGTTCCGTGGACCTGAGTTTCTTTTGGCATTTTGCGCAGACCATGGTTTTTTTTTTTGTGTGGCCTATTTCCTTTTTCGTGTTCGTGGTTGTTAGGTTCTGATGGTTGTTGCTTCTGTTTGAAGAGTCCGTCGGTTGGGTGGCACTTATTTGGGCTTGATGTCAGGGTGGAGACTTGGTGGGTGGCACTGACTTATAATGCACCCTGCGGGGTTGGTTTGTGCGGATTACTGTAGTGGGTATAAAGAGGTACAAGTTATTGAGAATGCAAGGTCTTTAAGATTATTCTATTATATGCATAGCGTGCGTTTCGTAAAGACTGAGACAGGGTATGTCGGATTCATCGCTCAATATCACAGAGACCTGGAAACTCAACCCGAAAAATATCCAACGCAATTGGTATCATCAAATAGGATAGGAAAGTTATTCTTGCGGAAAAAAGTCGACTGATCTATTAATATCCCTCCTTTCACGCGTGAGGATGGTGTTGGTATTGTTGGTTAGATGGGAGCCCATGCGATCCAGCATCGCTCTCACTGTGGAGCTCTGCTGGAGGAAATTGTCCGTTGCCGTTCGCGGGGTTCGAGTAACCATTGACGGGGCTCAAGCCACCATTCACAGGGCTCGAGTAGCCGGAATGTGCTGAATGGCTAGGAGGCTGTGGTGACGGCGGTTGATATGGCTGGTATGAGGACATAGGAGCGTAAGGGCCTGGAGGGGGAGGAGGAAGAGTCTGAGCATACTGAGCATGCTGGGCATATGGGGCATGCTGGACGTTTTGAGCATGCTCTTGAGAATAGATCTTGCTGGCCTTGCACCATTGGATACAGCAGAATATGAGGCCAAAGTATATGCCGATTGTGCAGAAGAAGGAGACGATTGAGGTGGCCAAGCTCAAATACGGCGGCGGCATCTTCGATTCGAAATTGTACATGATTGTCACGATCAGCTGCTCGAGGTTAAGCACAAAGAGGAAGAAACCTGCCAAAGCAAGGGTTATAGATCCGGTCTGATCAAAGGCTATTAGCGAACAGGCACAAAGTTAGACGACAAGTCGGCTCATACCTTGCTGCTAAATCTCGACTTCGCAATGATGAAGATTGTCCACACGAGAATCTCCAGAGACATCAGCCATGAGACGATGATGCGAGCCTCAACAATCCTGTTGTAGTGTCCGACTATTTGCCGTTGGCTGCTTCCGTTCACCTCCATGACGAGGAAAGCAATATACATGGCTGCATTGACCACCATGAGAATCCCCAAAACACCCAGGAGAACCCAGTGCAGTATGGACACGGGAAGGAATGTCTTGCCGCCGTTCGCAATTCGGTTGAGATATGCTTGGATGACTCGATAGAAGACGTAGAACATGAGAAACATGGCCAGAAGCCAGAATATCGTTTGGAGCATTAGCATGACAACATAGCTCTGCTTCACTGTGACCTCGCAAATATAGAAGAACATGTAAGGGATTACAAGGAGCTCGGAGCTAGAGGAGAAAGTTAGAACTTGGGTTCGGCTTCTTGATTTATCTTCCTTTGCGACAGAGAATCGGTCATTCTACTCACAGGATATAGCTCAATATCCCGAAGACAAGAGTCTTCTTAGGGAGAGTCTTGGGTAGCGCCTTAGGCTGTCTGATGAAAAAACAGCCAAAAAGGAAGAGAAATAGCACTCCCAATGTGAGGAACTCGAACGCGAGCTGCGCAACGAAGTACGATCTGCGTCCATACACGCTGTACATCGAAAATGTAACCTCTTCGTTCCATGGCGAGTCGTTATAACTAGAGTAAGAATAACCACTGGACGAGCCGCTCCTAGACTTTCGTGGTAACAACATTATGAGTTTCGACACACGCTCCTTTTTGAGGACAACCTCCCAAGTCAGGTTGTGGACAATTGTTGGAGGATGCGGCACAGAAACAGCGACGGGGCCTCATTTTCAAGTGTTCAGATAGGAGTTGGGCTCAAAAAGTATGCTATTTTGTGGCTTGCGATGGTTTCTGTTAGCGACGAGCATGATGAACAGCTGGAGGCTCAGCCTTGGGGATACGAGGTGCTGGGGGGCTAAGCACAACCGTTTATTGGGCCATGGAGAGCATGAATTCGCAAAATACCTCAACACAATCACGCTTGGGTTGATTCGGGTCTAGTTTAGCGACTTTACGGACATGTTTGGCCAAATTTAACAAGTCTTTCCCGAATCAGCCTCGTTCGAAGGTTTTTTTTTTTTTGCTTGGCGGATAGTAAGGCGCTCAGAAGTCTCCAGGAGACTAGGAGCTAAGAGTCAGACGAGTCATTGCCAGGCACGCTCGTCATCCCATGAGTCCGACAACAGTCATTGTTGATATGAGAGACGAATAGAAAACTGGTTGATGCTATTCGTCGATTATAAGTTGACTTCAATACCTCTGAATCTCTATTGGTCTTGGAGCGCCCCCGTCTCAATCTCCCATCTCCCTCAAAAGGCTTCTACTGGCTAACTTAACGTTTTCACCCGATATAAATCATGAATCCGGGATCCACTAGGGAAGACCCTCATATTTGGAGTCCCATGCTGTTATTACTGGAACAGCGTGCAAGAATTGTGAATTCCTGAGTGGTGTATCAATTAAGGCTGTGCTCAAGTACTCCGAGATCGGCATGTAGTTTAGTCCCTTTGTTAACAGTGAGGGGACTGATTTCTCGTTCTGCTGTAGCGATATATATGCGGCACGAGTGTCGGACTCCTGGTCGGTCATGAGATTGCATGCCCGCAGGGTAAGCAAGTCAATGCATTTCAAGGATCAACTCCCTGCCTCTTTAAATCTGACTGCACGTGCTCTGGAGAACATCAAAGCTTGAGTCCGCGCATATATCTCGCCTCCGTGAAGCGCGTTTTCTGAATCATCTCTGAGAGACAGAATACATCACTGTAGCATGCGTATTAGTTGAAGCGGCCTGGACGTGTTGCTATAACCACAAAAATGATCCAGATAAATAGAAGGCCGTTAGTAGCTATTTTAGCATAAATCGGACACAGGTAGCCGTTCAGTCTTCCGGGTGCTCATCTGTGTGCTGAGAGCAACCGAGACTAGCAAGCCCGCGACAGGTTGAGGAAGACACACAGCTAGATTTTCAAAGACTGGACACCCTTGATGAGAAGACGAGGACTCCGATTGCTAGATACACGGATCCGCTCTTGTGGTTAAATGCTTCATTGTCCTCCAATCTCGATTGTGATCTGGTGTACTCGTCAACTGTTTGCTTTGATTGCTCGGAAAAGCATGCTTATGTTCATCGTTCCAATTGAGGTTTCGTGCATGATTTGACAAGTTTGATCCTTGTACTCGCTCATTCACAGGCATGTTCCTAGAAGGAGAGATGTAAGCATGCAGGACAAGCCACAGAAAGTGTCCCCTTGGCAATGGCTGTGCTTCAGTGATGGCGATGACGAGGTAGAAGGAATGGTTGAAAAATTCGACCGTCACCTGTGGCGTAAGACATCATGGTAAACAATCAGTCTGACTTCAGCTCTGCGCAGATAGACACGATATATCGCCAACTCCGAGTGGCAGAGGGTTGTGTTGGCAGTGGCGAAATAAATAAATAGGAACTAACACCCTCCACACTTAACACCTGCCACTAGATTTCCTTCTCTTCTCTCAGCTTGTGCCATAAGGTCCATAAACTGGACCACTCCCTGGCTGTTTTACTTTTTCAGCTGTTCAGGATCAGACCGTTCACTCCACAACTTATCACTTGCGTAAATCTGCTGGGCTGTTTGCTGTCCCAAGAACTGTAGCATGAACCGCCACTTGTGAACCGCGTTGCAGCAACTGAACGGCAGAACTACACATGATGGCAAATCAGCATCTATAGAAACACTCACACTCGAGTTTGTATCAAAATCTGAGGCGTGAATGGAACCAAAAAAGTGCTGGATAATAGCACCCGACATGTCGGGACCAACCAAGCAATGGTTTCTTGTACCCAGTTAAAGGGGGCGAGAAAGAGGGCATCTCCCCCGACACTATAAGTTGGCTATTCTCTGCATTTCGCGTTTCCATGATGACTCGCGTTGGATATCTGGGAATCATCCATCATCTGCTAACAGACGTTCGAATTGTCGCGAGCCTCTGGCAAACATCGCGTTGCGAATCAAGGTTACTATTGAGAACTTGAGGTTCATCTTTGCGTTGGATTCTGACTCCTTGCGCGAGTTGTATCGTACTGTCGAGTACACAACCTCAGTATTTTGTCTTCGTTCGTTCGGCATCCAAGAGGCCTGTTCGGTCCATCTTGCTTTTCCTCGAAGTGTCTCTTTACTTTTTCTAGCTTGATTGCTTCATTGCGCCCAGACTGGGTAAGTCTGCACTCTTTGTTCAACACCTGTCTTGATCTTCACTTTCACATATACCATTGGGATCCTTGACCCGCATCGACTCGCGGCATGGGATGGCCCCGTGGAGAGAGAAGTATAGCTCCCTTGCTTCTTGCTGTGATGAGAGATTTACTCTTTTTTTCCAAGATAATGCGATCATCCTTTGTCTTCTCTCTCTTCGTGTTTTTCTGCCCATCACTGTCTTACTTGTATTCAGAACGACTTCCAGGCTATTGCAGTTTGAAAACTCATATTAGGCAGGAATTTCCATGCAGATTCGACGCTTGCATTGAGCGACTGCGAGTAAAACGCTCACAAGGCAATCTTCCCTAATCTGAAACACTTTCGCGCAGGCAGGCAGCTCGCACAATGCCTCCTCATGGTTCTTCGTTTAGTACGTTGAATTTGCCCTCAACATTCTCACTACCGGAGTGTATGGAATATTTTACTCTTACTGCCGGTCCTAACACGGATCTCTGGCGGAAGCCGCCCAACGGAGACACTGCTACGGCACCTATTGTTTTTACCTCGTTACGAAACCCTTTCGTAGTCGCCGAAGTCACTGTGAGTGCGGACTGGGAGATGGAATCAGATCAAGGCGGCATCGTTGTTTTCGCCGGAGCCGCACCTCAATCCTTCTCCTCAGAGAATGTGCCAATATCACCAGTGACGCCTTTTATTCGTCACGAAATATCCCGGTCTCTGCGGCCGTGCAGATGGGTCAAAGCTGGCATGGAATTCTGCTCGGGGACAGTGAACGCATCCTCAGTCAGTGCAACGGCTGACGGAGCTGACTGGTGTGTCTCGCCCCTCTGTCTGCCTGACAATGGACCGACGACTGTGCATTCTCTGCGGATCAAGTTCGAGCGCGTTGGTCATTCACTTGTGGTCTGGTATCAGATTCCAACACTGTCCCCATTTGCAAGGACGCCGGGTGCTGTGGGCAGCACGTGGAAGAAGCTACGAGAAGTGACATGGTTCTTCTACGGGGTAGAAGACAAGTTTGTCCATGTGGGTGTGTATGCTAGCCGGCCGGCCAATATCTCGCGTAATAGCACCGTGTGGGCGATGATGAACGGTCCGATGCTGGGCAGCAGCGCCACGGCCGGCTCTGAGGAAGGGTTGGTGGTGGAATTCGAAGATTTGGAGATATATTGACGTCTGTTTGTTTTTTGCTCTCGAATAGCTTTTCAGATACCTTCGTCCTAATCTCTTTCTGTTTATGTGATAGCAGCCTGCAGTTCTTTTGCGTTGATTTTCTCAGGCCTCCGGTCACGGTTTTATGAGCTGTTAAAGGTGTGCATCTGTGTTTCTTAGATGTCTTGTAATTGAATTCTGTTCCAACGACCTAATTTGCATGATGGAACATCTCGTCGCTGTCCTGATGAACATTGGTTAGTCTCTTTGTGGTTTCTGCTATGACTTCATTGCATTGCTCTCTAAAATTGAGGTAAATGAAAGCTTAACATGGTTCAGAAGATGTCAACCTTTCTACGTATTATATTCTTAAGGGTGTTGGAGAGCTGCATTCTCTGTTTAGTCCGCACCCTATTTTCTACCAAAAGTCAACACCTGCAGCATGTACGCGAAGATCGACAGCGCTAGAGCAACCAAGATTGCTGTTGAGGTCATGAGTTATCTACCAGAAAATAATAGATAGGCAGTGCCATCCCGAGAAATATAGAGTCTCTCACTTCAACCGACCAAGTACGGAGTCAGCCACTCTGCACTCCACGGGTAGTTGTGAGTAAGAAGGCTACACGGACCACTCTGTCGGTAGGACAAATAACCGAGGGAGCCGTTCCATGGCTCGTGAGAAATCCACGACCAGGACAGTATCGAAGCCCACAAGCGAAAAATAGCAACAAGGATAAAGGAGACAGGAGGTGATGAGACTATAAGATGTTGGCTGGAAGTTTGACCCGCAAAGACACCCCTTTATTCGTAAGAGCACATAGATACAATGGAGTATTTTGATCGCAACTGAGTCTGGAGGAAGACGAGGGTTTCATGCTCTAGTGTTGCATTGCATATGCCTTACTGAAGTTGCTTTCCGCGAACCATGGTTTACTATCGTAGGGTAAGGTGGTTCAGGGACTGGTCGAATCAAATCTTTCCATGCTTGACTTCAAAGATCCTTGGATAATAACTGGACTCTCGCATTTTTGAATGGTAAGAAATAATAGCACGAAATTATCTCATGACATGACGGGCGACGGCGTAAACGGAGAGGGTCCTTCAAATGACTAGCAGTACGGAGTACAGATGGGACTGTACTCCGTATGGCGCCACACACTATTATTTTGCTGATACCGAATCCACTCATGCCTCTCCTTTTCTTGAATGCAGAGATTTCTGATCCTTGGATTCGATCATTGTGCACAACATGCCGTAGTGAAATTCTGTGCAGGTCATGCTGAGATTGAGAACCAGACAAGAGTACAGCTAAGAAGCAGGAAATGATACAAAGCAACTTGATCTTCTCAACTTGGAGCATGTAAAAAAATATTACCAGGGATATGATTGGCAGCAGGGAAGCCGCCAACTCACCGCATTTTGTGCTCTGGCGCCAGTCCCGAGCCTTCATGGTTTAGTCTACACTCTACCTTAAGGATCTGCGCAAAATTATCAGTAACCTACGTACCTGGGAAAGTTTGTATGGATACAGAATCATGCTACCTTTGGTATCATCATCGTTCATTGAAGCTGGCGATGACTCTATGTCTGCTGCCGATCTCTGAAAGAATGCAAGTCAGTCAGGATCCAATTCAAGATGTTCCCATTCCGTGTCTTCCTTATCCCCTATCTAGTCTATATAGCTACAGCTCCATGACTGGTATCAAAATCACCTCGAAAAAGCCACTAGCTCGAACTGGCAGCACCCAAATCACGGGCGGGGGCCTGATCACTGTGACAACTGCTGGTGCCCCGCTAACTAAGTAGATAGTAAGTAACTAACGGCCAGAGCTATGCCACTTTCTTTGGCACTATGCCCGAGTCGTGAGGGCTTCTAACCGTCTTTGACATACAGCTTACACTTTGACGACTCCATCCGACCTTTGGCTTCCGTGGGCACCACATATTTTTTTTTTCTTCCTTGTGAATCACCTGCACTCCGGCTCCTAGCTCCTCCTCCTCATCCATCGGTCTCCTCGAGTTGATCTCCTCATCTGACTCCCCTCGATTGTTTGTTTTCGCAGTCTCCCAACTACCTTAAGTTTTCCTTATCGGACCAATCTACGCTTGGTCATACAACCCCTCTGACGATACCTCTCACAACCTCCCACCGTTCCATATTCCTGTCTACTTGTTCATTTTGAGAGGTTTCTGTCCGATTCGACTACCGCCTTCCTGTATACTATTTCATCTCTTGCTGTTTGAGGGGTACTTCGTTCAATCGTTGGAGACTCGATTCGATAAAGACCTTTGCTTTCCAGTCCTGTTCGCGTTTGACCTCTTTCCTGTTTTGTTTGTCTGTGATACCTTACGACTGTTACGACCTTTATGACCATAATGGCTCTCACCAATGGAGAGACCGTCACTATTTCCATCCGTCGTCCAACTGAGACCCCCGCCATCTACGTTGCGGGGACCTTCTCGAATCCCAAATGGGAGCCCTTGGAGCTCAGCGCCAAACCTGTAGAGCACAAGGATGCGGACGGGAACTCCACTAAGACCGAATACCTCTTCTCCAGAGATGTTGAATTGCCCGAGGGTCAATACCAGTATCGGTTCAGGGAGGGTACCGACGGTCCGTGGTTCCATGATAAGGATGTGAAGCATGGTACGAAACTTAATCTCTGTGTCGGGTACTGTTGACTTGGAGCTGACCATTTCTGTGATTGCAGCTGCCGACGACGAAGGCGTCGTCAACAATATCCTCACTGTTGGTTCGAGTTCATCCGCTGCGGCGCCTGTTGCTGCGGAAGCTAAGGCTGTCGAGAAGGAAACCGAAACTCCTCTTGAGAATGGCACCAGCGAGAAGGCCGAGGAGATCGCGAAAGAGTCCGAGGTGCAAACCACAACGACGACCGAGGCGGTGAAGGATGAAGTGCCAAAGGAGACTGATATCCCTGTGGTTGTTGAGAAAGTTCCGCACGCTGAGTCGGAACCCACGACACAGGAGGTGAAGCCGGAGCTTGTTTCCGAGATATCCAAGTCGAGCGATATCCAGGAGGACGCCGAAACACAACCTGCCTCTATCGCAGCCGCAGAACCTAAGACCAACGGCACACATTCTACTGAGCAGATTTCTGGATCACAACCTGATGATGCTGTTGCGGAGAAGGCGGAGCCAGTGGAAGAGAAGGCAGCTGAGGCTTCTTTGACAACTACAAAAGACGCCAAGGAAAACAAGCCTGAAGAGATTCCCAGCACTTCACCTGAGGCCGAGAAGCCTGAGACAAAGGAGGTCGAGAAGGCTGAGGATCAGAAGCCGCAGGATGTTGAAATCGTTCCTGCTGCAGTTGAAGAGAAGGCGGAAGCCGCTAAAGAATCAGAAGTGCCAGAGTCTGCCCTCGAAAAGTCTCGGGAAGAAGCTGCGCCCGCGCAACCAGTTACGGAGGAAGTGCCTGTTGTGGAATCTAACCTAGTGGAGCCATCTTCAGCCGAACCGACAAAGGCCGAGAATGCCCCTACAGAGACAGCCACTGATGAGGCGCCACTTGCCGAGAAATCCTCCGAGAAAACAGTGCCTGCGGGGCCTATCGCTGAAGAGAAGGTTCAAACGACCATCGGGGATGAGTCACCCTCTCTGAACAACGTGGAGGAACAGCCAGCACAGGAGTCTGTCGAGGCGAAGAAGGCGGCCGAGGAGCCAGCCGAGGCTTCCGGTGTCGAGCACTCGGCTACCGACGAAGCCGCTGTTGAGAAACCGATCAAGGAATCCGCCCCTGAGGAGATTCCTGAAGATTCTAAGAATGAAGTTGCTGCAGAGGCCCCCGTCGCGGAGGCATCGACGACTGAGAAGGACGAAGAGACCTCCCCTGACGCTGAGAAGGAGCCAGCTGTTGAGGGATCTGCCAAGGAACCAATCCATGAGGAGATTTCTGAAGATTCCAAGAAGGAAGTTGCTGCAGAGACCCCAGTCGCGGAGTCATCGACAACTGAGAAGGTCGAAGAGACCTCCCCTGACGCTCAGAAGGAGCCAGCTGCTGAGGAATCTGCCAAGGAACCGATCCACGAGGAACAGAAAACCGAGACGGCTGTTGCCGAAGAACCGGCTAAGGAGACACTGGTCGAGGCAGTTCCTGCAGAGGAGCCTGAGGTGAAATCTGCCGAACAGCCTGCCGTCGCCGAAGAGTCTGCCAAGGAGACTGTCGCCGAGCAGCCACCTGTTGAGATTGCTTCCACAGAGGATTCAGCACCTACTGCGGAAGTGACAGCCGCCAAGGAACCCGAGGCGCAGGCAACGGAGGAGCCAGCCGCTAATGAATCCATCAACAAAGAGGTTGAGGCACCAACGGAAGAGCCTACTGCTGCCCAAGAGTCCGCCAAGGAGCCTATCAGCGATGAGCCAGCAATCCATGCGCCTCAGGCCGAAGAATCAACAAAGGAACCCTCTACCGAATTGGCAGCCGCAGAAGAAATCACCGGCAAGGAGGCTGAGACACATACGGAGGTGTCTACCGCTGCTGAAGGACCTGCCAAGGAACTTGTCAATGATGAGCCTGCTGTAAAATCTGCCCCAACCGAGGAGACCGAGGAACCAGCTAAGGACGATACCACTCAAGTGGTAGCCGCCAAGGAACCTGAGCCACAGGGAGCCGAAGAAGCTGCTGTTGAGGAGACACCTGCCACAAATCTCGAAGCACCAACGGAAGAGTCCACTACTGCAGAGGAGCCCGCTAAGGACCCAGGCAGCGAGGAAACGCCGAATCAAACTCTTCCTGCCGCGGAGCCTTCCATGGAAGCCAAAGCTGAAGAGGGTGCAAAAGAAGAGTCCACAACCGAAACAGCGCCAGAACCCGCTGTTGTCGAAGCAGATGTTAAGGGACCTGTTCAAGATGAAGCTGCGACTGAAACTCTGGCTGAGGACAAGCCGGTCACCCAGGAGTCTGTTGCTGAAGCGGCTCCCAAACCATCGGAAGTGAGCGAACCAGTAGTCGCAGAAGTTACCGCTGAAACTCCTGCGGTTGAAGAGGCTGCGTCGAGCGAAAAGCCTGCGGTAGTGTCCGAGACTGAAGAGCCAGGGGTTGAGGAACACCCCGTTACCCAGGAACCCGCAAAGGAGTCCGAGGCTGAAGCAAGCGAGAAAAAGGCTGCTGAGTCCAAGGACGAAGCTCCTGTTGCTCCCGAGGCGCCAGAGGCACCGGCTGCTGAGACGGCCGTTCCTGAGCCTGCGAGCGAATCTCCCGAAGTCGAAGCTGTAGCTAAAGAGCCGGCCACTGTTGAACCGCCCCAAGGACCCACCACGACCACCGGAGAGCAAGCTAAGGAAAAGGTGGCCATCAACGAGCCCACCGAAGCTACTGCTACCGAGGAAGCAGTTCCTGCGGAAGTATCTGAGGTAAAGGGAGAAATTGAAGAACCTGTTGCCGCTACTGAGAAGTCCGAATTGCCCGCCGACGAGCCTACTCTCTGCAAGGACTGCGGTCCCGAGGAGACTACAACTGAGGAAGCCGCTGCCCAGGAGACCAAGGCCAGCGACGAGGCTGTTGAAGAAACCAAGGCCACTGAAGTGACTATCGAAGACCCAACTGCGGCAGAGACAACTGAATCCGCACCGGTTGAGGAGGCAGTTGAGCCAGAGACAGTGAAGGAACCCGAAGCGGTGGCACCGGTTGCTGAAGAACCTGTTGAAACCGTGGTCGCTCAAAAAGACGCTACTGAGAAGAAGCCCGCTGAAGAGACAGTCTCTAAGGACGTGACAGCAGAGGAACCCTCTGTTGCTGAGGAAGTAGTTCCTTCGAAGCCCGCGACGGAGGAACCAGTCTCAGAGCCGCAGACCAGTGAGGCGACTGAACCTGCTGAGCCGGAAGCCAGCACTCAGGCACCTGCTCAAGATGAAGTTGCCGAGGTGGCAGCGACTGAAGAACAGCAGGAAGATGTGACCACCGACAAGGAAGCCCCTAAGGAATCAGTGGCTGAGAGCGTTGTCGAGGAGACTGCACCGGTAGAACCTACTGTGCCCGAAGCGGCTGTCGCCACCCGTGCTGTTGATGAACCTACAAAGAATGAGAGTCCCAAAGATGTAGTGTCTGAAGAGCCCTCTCAGGAGTCGACTTCCGAGGAACCAGCTGTCCAGGAGGCCGCCACTGAAGCGGTTACTGCTAGCGCCTCGGCCGATCAGCCTGCTTTGGAGAAGCAAGTCGAAGCCCCGGCTACGGTCGAGGAACCCCAAGAAGATGAGAAACCCGCGGAACAGCCCGCAGTCAGCGAGCCACAAGAGGAGCTCGCAGCAGAGCAGGTCCCCACCAAGGACGTTACTGAGGACCCAGTCGCTGAAGAAGCGGCCAAGCACACAGAGGAGACAGTGGCCACTGAGCCGGTGGTTGAATCTGCTGTCGAGCCGGTCGTCGAACCCACCACTGAGCCCGTCGAGTCTGTCGCTGAGCCGGTTGAGTCTGTCGAGCCTGCTGCTGAGCCTGTTACTGAGCCCGTTGCGGAGCCCGTTGCGGAGCCCGTTGCTGAGCCCGTTGCTGAGCCTGTCACTGAACCGGTTACTGAGCCTGTTACTGAGCCCGTCGCCGAGCCCGTCGCCGAGCCCGTCGCCGAGCCCGTCGCTGAGCCCGTCGCTGAGCCCGTCGCTGAGCCCGTCGCTGAGCCCGTCGCTGAGCCCGTCGCTGAGCCCGTCGCTGAGCCCGTCGCTGAGCCCGTCGCTGAGCCCGTCGCTGAGCCCGTCGCTGAGCCCGTCGCTGAGCCCACCATCGCACCCGCGACTGAAAAGCAAAGCGAGGCTCAAGAGGTTGAAGTGACTACCGACGAAGCGAAGCCTGAGGCCGTCAAGGAAGATTCTGCTGAGACAGCAGTAGAACCTGAGGTCAATGGCGTGGTCAGCAACGGTGGAGAGGTAGACCAACCTCCAACTGGTGAAAAGGAGGCCGCTAAGGTCGAATCCGAACCAGTAGCCTCCGAGGAACCCAAGGCTGAAGAGCCGGCCCCTACTTCCAATGGTGACTCTTCGGTTGAGAAAGACGTCGATCCTTTCGCTCAGCCTCCAGTTCAGGATGCCACCCCCGAGCCCACCGTGGAGGCCGCCAAGGACTCAGAAGAGAAAGACTCGATTGTGACTCCTGAGCTCGTTGGAGCTGGTGCTGCAGCTGCCATCGCTACCGGTGCTGTTGTTGCTGGAGTCGTTTCCAGGTCTCACAAAGAGCCTGAAGTCGTTGCTACACCTAAGGACGATGTGAACACCAAGGAACAGTCTCGGCCTAATGACGACAAGCAGGAAACTTCCCACCTCGTACCTGCACCCCAGATCGCCGAATCCTCCACTTCGAAGGACATGCCCACACCCGAGCCTGAAAGTGATCCTGCTCTCGCAGCACTTGCTGGCGACCGCGAAGCTCTGCTCCGAAAGCTGGAATTGCCATCCACAGAACAGTTGCCTGCCGAACCTACTTCGTCCACCAAGGATAACCAGGCTGTGAAGCCAGCCGGTCACGACGAGCACGCTCCTGCGTCTACTGACGGCCCCTCCGTCGCGAGCGAGTCTCCTGCTCCTACTGAGAGCGATGCCGGCAAGGCAGTTGCTCCCAAGAACAACGAGGAGTCTCGTTCTCCCAGTCAAAATCGGTCAGTCACTGCTGTTTCCTTGAACCATAAGCGAGACAGCTGGTTGAGGACTATTTTGCGTGCCGTCTTCGGCAATTTCTTTGGCGCCATCTTCTCGCCCTTCCGCCGTCGTGGAAGGACGAACCAGTAGATGGTTGCTCCTACCGCTTGTCCAAGAAATTATTCTGCTCTACAGAGTCTCTGAACTCCAGGAGTGATCAAATAATCAATCGCTTAATCATTGTCAGTGCCAAAGCTAATGAGATTCAGGAATCTGTTCTTGATGACCGTTTTCGCTGCACCCTTGCTGGCTATTATTTGGCGTGCATATACCCGATAAGTCTGAATCTGTTGAAAAATTGATTATCGCCGCTCATTTTTTACTCGACTCGATTCCCCTGTATTTGATATTTGTGAAGTTTTCGCTCTCGATTTGTTAATATTATCTCCCTTACTCTACTCTCTAACTGTCGCAACTCTCTCACAACCTTGGAAGGCTGTCTGACCTTGGTAACAATCGATATGACTGGCCGGAAGTTTGCGGTTGATGTGATCGTCTGCCAGTGTGTAATGATGTTTATGTTTGATGATTATGATGAATGAATAAAGACCTCTCGATTCTCAACAATGCTCCTTACTGTAGAATATCAAGCTAGTCTCGTGGAGTGGCATTACCCTAGCCATAGTCAGGATTACCTTTCCGCCAAATTCGATCCCTTTACCCTTAAGAAGTGCAAGAAGGTAGCAATATCTGCAGCCCAGTTAGAATTCTGTCTGACAAATGTTCAGACATACGTAGCCTCTTCCCACAAGCAGACCTCTCTGACAGTGTAGAATGTTACCTCCCTTAGCGAGAAGCACCCCGAACTCCTTGCCAGGTCTCTTGGTAACGGTACAGTGATATCGCCTGCTCAACCCGGACTGGTTTACCAACTTTCTCAATCAATACAGAAGATTATGTACGTCATATAGTAGGAATCGCAATCCACACTCGCAGCGTAGCTTTGGATACTCCATGAGAGAATCAGTTTGTACTAAACGTTGCGTATTCTGAATCTATGGCTTGCCTCTATACAGACCCAGCTATGGAGGCGGCATCCTGTTCGATCACAGCTCCTACTTAGGGATAGCTACATGTACTTTAAGAGAAGAACTGAATAGTCCTAAGCCTGATATCATTCTGCCTGCCAGAGAGAAAGAGAGACAAATGGTTAAAGAATCTAAGTACATGCTGCAGTTCACGCTGAGCACCTGAGTGACGTCTGCTCCTCAGGCGCTAGCAAGCACCAACACCAGCACCAGCAACACAAACAAGAAAACATCACTGAGCAGATATTCCGTGAAGTTCTGTTTCCTCGCTAGACGCGCGGTGCTCGCACACACAAAGTGAGATCTCAAGCGAGCCCAAACACCCTCCCAAGCATTGTAGCTGACCATCGATCAAACTCTCTTCATATCCATAGCAACACTTCCATAATTCTTCCATTTTTGCTCTTATTCAACCATCGTGATAAGCACAAGCTTCTGATATCATTGCTCGAGAATCCTTTGAAAAGAAACTGCCTACTACTTCTGCTACGTTGCCATGGCTTCGCAGAGTGGAAACGCGTGGGCGCAGATGAAGGCTCAGGAGCAAAAGCAGCAGCAGCAGACTGCCAACACCAACTTCGATAAAGGTAAGCAGGCATCCAGAATCCAGTGTCTCCTCGACAGGGGTCCACGAATGCTTTTCCCTGAAGACGGAAGAACCTTGGTGCTAATATGCTCGTTTGGTTGTAGTCGCTCAGCAGCAGACTACCAGCTCCGACAAAGGTAAGCAAGCGTTCAATATCTCCTCGACAGGGGTCCACGAATGCTTTTCCCTGAAGACGGAGGACTTGATGCTAATAAGCTCGTTCGTCGTAGTCGCTATACCTCGTAAGGGTCCAGTCATGGGTGCCAGACCAACCACCTCACGCAAGTCGTCGGGTCTCGATTACGACGCTGAGCTGGCCCTTCCCATGCCAAAGCCACGCCACCTTCCTGTGGAAGATAATGGTGAATCCGTCGAGGCTTGCAAGTCGGACGTCATGAGCAACCCTACCATGACTAAGAAGCGTTCCGTCACCGAGCCAGCTCGGCCCGAGGACGTCGAAAATAATAAGGTGGACAAAAACAGTCAGAAAGAAAAAATGAAATCCAGAGTGGCTGCGCTCAGGTCCAAGCTCAGTCTCAAAGATCTTGCAAAGGAGTTCCGCAGGGACAGCTCTAAAAATGAGCCAGCAGCGGGCAATGAAAGCGGACAGATCTATGGCGTGGATACTCAGGACTTCAACGAAGAGAAGCTGTATGTCCCTAAGCCACGAGACCCGGGAGTCTACCCATTGTCTGCACCAACCTTTCCGTTTAGGGACATCAGCTTTGGACAGTTTTCGCAGACGAGCGTTGAATCCTGTGCTGTGGCTCGTTCCATGGCAAACGATCAGCAGCCAAACAACGAAAAGTTGAGCCTTGGGCCCTTTGCGGGCAGAAACGCCATGCAGAGCCCTGTCGAGCGAGAGTCCGAGAGGAAAGTGCAGCTTGATACCCTGCTACTGACTGGCTCTTCTCCTGTGGCCCGCGCAGGCGAGCTCGAAAACAGTGGACAGGCGCAGGTCATCAGAGAGCAACCAAGCATTCGCAGCCTGAGAGCGGAGAACGATCTGGGCAGCCCTGCATCGACAAATATCTCGTTCTATGCGGTGGAAGATGAATTTGCCGATCCGATCTCGCCGTCCATATACGACAATGCCAGTGCCGAGATGACCCCAGACCTTCCAAATACCGCCCACAGACGGGGACGAGTTCGCACGAATGAACATAGATTTCCTGTGATGCTTGCGACTGATCAGCCAAGCTATCCCGCATCTTTCAATCATGGTCACGGGGGAGTTCAGCCTACCGTGATGACAGCATATCAGCCAGCACTCGAAGAGACGCACATCCAGCATTTCAATGCTCAACCTCACGCTGCAGTCGCTCAACACCCCTTCGCTGGTGTTACAAGTCACGGAGGCTACGCTCCTCCTCCACCAGATCCAGACTATCGGAACACAGCGGACCTGGAACAGCAGCTCACGTCCCATATCGAAGCAGTCCATGCCCATATGAACAACGTTGTTCATAGACTTTGCAGGGTACTTGAGAACTCGAACAATTGGTCAAAGGATCAGATTCTGCGACAGACAGACGCCATGTTCGATATTCTGCGTTTAATCAATGCCCGCACGGCAGGCCAGAATGAGGCCGTGTCAGACTTGCACCGCGGTATGACCAATCTTCAATGTCAGGTTGGAGCAATTGAATTTCAAATGAGGCGTATGGAAGAGAGGTTGTTGATCGGTGTCTCGAGCCAAATCAACAAACTGAGAGGAGAAATCAACGCGTCAAGAACGTCGCCTCAGAAGGCGTGTGCCTCCTGCAACTCAGCACCCGATCCGAAGATCACAGGTACTGAGTTGCAGGCGCCTGAAATTACTCCCGTTGTGACCAAGGACAGCGAGAAACAACTGGATAAAAATGGACAGCGGTGTGTCAAGAAGGGTGAAATGGAAGTAAGCAGGAACCAAGACAGGAAGAAAGGAAAGGAGAAGGAAGAAAGCAAGAACGTGTCTGGGGGTGAGGGCTCTTTGACCCAACACAACAACCAAGGACCCGCTCAAAACATTCCGTCCACTACTGTGCCCTTCCGCAGCACGCCTTTAGGAGAGAAACGCCGAGAGATCACAGACTCTCAGGTGAAGAGAGGGGTGAGAAGAAACCCTGCTCAGGAGTCCTCAGGCTCTCCTGAGCCTAAGGCGCCCAAGCTTAGTCGTCAATCTGCAGCCAACTTTGCTCCTGAGAATGGACAGAGTTCACTCATCCAGAACTCACACCTTGACACCAATGAAGGTGTGAAGACCCCTCACAAGAAGGGGATGTTTGGATTCCGCCGCCGGGATGACGGTGAAAGTCGTGCTGGCGGCAAATTCTTGCACACGCCCCGTCGGAATAAGAAGACCAAGAATTCTCAAGGACAGAACGGCCATTCCTCAACGCCTTCTGTCCCAGCTGCTGCAGTTGGAGCCTCACAGCCTTCGACACTCGCCGAGGAGAGCCCAAGCTCCATCCACCCCGCTTTACGCAATGACAAACAGCAGCAGATCATGCGTGATCGGGAGCGCCTCGAACCTCAGCCGCGTACGCAGACCGGACAGACGACCTGTGCAACGGAGAGACCTACCCCGCAGAGACGCGGATTGAAAAATCCGCATCCTCACCAGAACATCGGCACCAGCACACCAACCGCCAACCGCTTGCCCGCAAACGCCTTCGCTGTTACACCCTCTTCGTCTTCGTCACTCAATAGGGATATCCAGTTGCGTCCCCCTGCGGCGGCTGCGCCCCCTCGAGCACCTCTGATGCGGCCGAGCTATGCCGGCCAAACTCCGCATAATATACCTGCTTCCTTTCAGGTTTCTGATCCTGTCTCTGTCACTGCCTCAGCTCAAACGGGGACACAGGACTGGCAGGCTGCAACTTGGTGTCCGGCAGCGCAGAGCGGAGCCTCGCCTGAGAGTAATCAGAGCAACCATAATGCTTAGATCTCAAATCCGGATGAACTTCGTTGAGTATTCGTTTGTTGCGCACCAATCATTGAGATATGTGACTGCCGCTATGGGGCTTTTAGTCCAAACTGAAGTTGGATTGGTATTGTCGACGATAAGACCTGGAGTACATTTCACTCAATGTTTTGCCGAAGCTCAGCGTTCCTATTTGAATTCATGACTGGAAGCATTCCTTAGGACCTGACGAATTTGGTTGCTGGCTTTATTACTTGATGAGGGAGTGATGGATTTGGGTCTATTTGCACTAATGATGTGAGGAGGACGGGAGATTCTTAAAGGACCGTGCGTTCACGTGCTCAATTTACCTACGGGTATCTCCAATGTGTCGATGGCTGAGAAAAAACGGAAGGCCAGAAAAGCACAAAAAAAAAGATATGTGATAGGCTGCACTGGAGAAATGCACGAGAAATTTGTGAAAGGATCATAAACTCAAAAATAAGACTGAAGTCTGGTATTGTAATCGCAGCTCAATTCCGGCCCACAATCAACTTTTCTATATCCGCTGCCGCATCTCTAACCTGAGGGCAATAGTGAAGACGCAGCAACTCGCCTTCCCATACTGTTCCCGCAAATACGTTGGTGGTCTCAACGTCAGCGGCGAAGGGGCTGAACACTCCGTCCCCTTTCCGTTCCTCGCTGTTCCACAATGGTGCGATCCGGCGCGCATGGTGCTTGGCGACTTGGTTCAGAAGCGACAGCGTCGCGAGTGCAGACTTCTCAGGTACCTGGAGAGAGGTTGTCATGAGCCGTTTGGTGAAACTGCCAAGTCGAATGGTAGGTGGCGTTCCATGTGCGCGGGAAAGAAGCGTAGATTGGAGACACCGAAGGAGGAGGACAGTGGGTGTCTGGAAGTTGACTTTGCTCTTGGATCGATGTGTCGAGCCGTTTGCTTCGTTTGAGTTTGGATCAGGCAGGCGAAGTGCCTTGGTGGGGTTGTATTCGACATCGGGGTTGACAGAGAGGGAATAAAGGGAGCGGTAGAGATGTTTGACGAAGAAGCTCAGGTCGAGGTGAAGAGATGATGCCGCTTTGCTAACGTCTTGCCCCTCCAAAAGCGCAAAAGCAGTGATGGTACAGAGCAGAGCCTCTCGTTGAGCGTCTCGCGACGTCGATTCGCTTTCCTCCTGTGCTTCCTCCTCGTCACCATCTTCTACCTCAGATTTATCGGCGTGGCCGATCAAGTCCTTCAACGCTTCCAGCAGATCACCGAAAAAGTCTTGGTTGATCAGGTGTGCGTATTTGGCGAGACCTTCGAGGACGGGACCCATGAGGTTGGGAATGCGAAGCTTCAGGATACGGAAGTAAGTGCCGAAGACAAGCTTCAGTGTCTCCGCTTGGTTCTTGTCTCTTTCTTCGTGGGAAACTAAAGCGTCCGCCTCTTTCATGTCCTTTTCCACGGCCTTTCGCTCCTTCTGCAGCTTGCGCTCTCGCTTGGTGCGGAATTCGCGCTTCTGTTTCGGTTTCTTGCCGTGGAAGGTATTCTCCTCTTCTGCTGGCCGGCGGTCTACCCTATCCCTCGAGCCCTTTGCCGAAAATTCGGAGAGAAGTCGTAGATGGAGGAATGTGTCCAAGACACTCTCGTGTACCCTGAAATCTTTGGCTTTCATCATCTTTGACAGCAGACGAACAGCTTCCAAAGAGACTATTCCATCATTATCCTTCCGAAACACCTCTTCCATTGTTTCTCGACACTTGACGAAATCAGCATCGATCTGCCTTTTTGCGAGACGATTCACAAGGATTTTCAGCAGCTCTGTGCGGAAGTTGAAGTGGGGTACGGAAAGGAGGAGGTTGCAGGCGCAATTGATCGCGATGCTCTTTAAGCCGGGGTCGACCGCTGCAGTATCGCGCTTTGAGGATTTTGTAAGGTCCAATAACTTCTGGACGTAGTGCTTATACCCAGACAATAGCGATTGTTCAAAGCTCCGGAGCTTGCGCACTTCTTTCGAGACTTTCGCGGACATGTCTTCTTCGCTGAGAGGACGAATCCTGTAACCGGGAATAACATCCTTGTAGACAGCAGCCTGCGCAGCGAGGGCCAGCTTCTGTATCGCGACATGTTGGCCGTTCACCACCATATCAGCCATCGTCTTGAAGGAGGAAATGTGCTCTTCCGGGTCCTCGTTGATGATTGTCGCCAGTCTCGCAAGCTCTTCCTTTGTTTGAATAATCTGCAACTTTAATGGAACTTTCGGAGCTTCCTCTGCAGCTTCGTCGTCATCTTCCATATCCTCGTCGTCAAAATCGGCCTCATTTTCATCACCGTCTTCGTCGTCGTCGGTACCGAGAAAACTGTCAGACTCTTCCGCCTCTGGTTCAGACTCGACCATTTGCAGCCCTTCTGCCGTCTTAATGGGCAACCTAGTGTTCTCTTTGTCTTTCTTGCCTAGTTTGCGCGGTCGGCGCTCGTAGTCCTGTTCGAGATCCCATTCGGCAGCATTGCTGTAGAAATCGTTGAGAGAATCACGCGAGGGTCGGGAGGAGCTATCCTCCTCGTCACCGGGAGGACTTAGTCGTCTCCTCTTTATCGTGCGTCCAGGGGCCATAATTTCTGTGCGTGGATTGTTCGAAGTTAGACGGCAATCGTCAAAATTCGGAGTTTGAAACTTTTTTTCTTCCTTTGAATTTTCCCCGAACGCCAAGAATCTCACGCTAGAGCTCCCGCTCCACCTTGTCTAGAATTTTTGTTCCCGCGGAGCTTCAAGAAATTTTTATTCTGATCAAAGCAGAAGCAAAAATGCGTCAACTTACGGAGCAGGAGTTGCAGACACTACTTGCCAAGTTGGCAGGCTATACCGGACGGTCACTCAACAACCTCATCGTGCCCCAGTCCGATTCCGAGGAGGAGCGCCATGTCTTCCGTCTGCAGGGAAACCGAGTGTACTACGTGAAGAAGTCACTGGCAGATCTGTCGACGAGTTTTCCTCGGGACACCCTTCTTTCTCTCGGGACTTGTATCGGCAAGTTTACCAAGACTGGAAAGTTCAGAATCCATATCACAGGTTTGTTTCTTCTGTCACGCATAAATCGCAGTTGCATGGCTCGCTAACGAAGTGGCATGGTTAGCGCTCGACGTAATTGCCCCTCATGCGAGATACAAGGTCTGGATCAAGGACAATGGTATCATGCCGTACCTCTACGGGTCGAATGTCGTGAAAGCGCACGTCGGAAGATGGAGTGAGGATATCCCAGAGCATACAGGAGTCTTGGTATACGACTCGAACGACACACCTTTGGTATGGATGGTCTGCAACGCAAAAGTTTTCTGGATAGGCAACTGACTTGGCTCAGGGATTCGGTGTTACTGCCCGATCCACCGCTGAGATCCGCAAGTTGGATCCCACTGCGATCGCGGTGTTTCGGCAAGCGGATATAGGAGAATACCTGAGAGAGGTACGTCGCTCCGTCTTCTTGACGAGGGCTATTTGGGATCATATATAAATGCTAACCTTTGTGTAGGAAGATACCCTGTTTACGACGTGATAGAAGTCCTTTTCACAGGCAGGATCATATATGGTGTTCGCATACTAGATATCAAGGGATTGTCGCAGGAGTTTGGAGTCTCGCATCTGTTCGGCTACAAAAGTCTTTTCGTCTCTATGTCCAATATCAACTATCATCTTCCGTTCTATATTCTGCTTTCTGCTTTCCGACTCGCCAGTAACACGCCATGATTCATCGGCCTCAGAGTCCGACAGTAGCGCACTATAGCCCTCAAAGTCCATCGGTCATTAGCTCCCATGATGAGACAACCGCGAAACTGTGCTGAATATAGACGGGTAGGCTGGCAGTAGGTAGTCGCGTAAGCTGTTTGCTGTTGAGAAGTCAAACACACCGCCAGACACCCGAGACTGGAGATCTACCTATATATTCCAGATTTTCCACCGAGAAGTAGATCGCAGATTGCATTTCACTCGTAAGGCGACAACTGTATAACCTCATATCGATTTCATGGCTTCGTCGGACTCATACAAAATAGGTGCAGTTGGGCACGTGCCCAGCAGAACATCAGTCAGCGCCTCAAATAGCGAAGATGGATCCTTCCTTGTGTGGACCAAGCATTTCTAGTGAATCCCTTCAGTTATCTCTCCTATAGATTCGGCTCTTTTACTCAACTCTGTTGGCCGCGACCGGTGCCTCGAATCTCACTAGATACTAGCTCAACTCTCACGCTCTCCTCTCGTCTGTCGACTCCACCAGATCTTAACTCTCTCCTAGACTATCGCCCGCCATCACCCCGCCATGCCACCTTACTCCGGAGTACAGAAGCAACTGATCTCTCAGTTTGTGAACTTCACAGAGGCCAAGGATGCAATAGCAGCAAAGGTATGTTCTGCAGAAATCAGTCCAGCTGATCATCGAAACCCTGCCAAAGTTGTCACTTTTTGAGTTCGGATCACGTGAAATTTTACATTGTCCATCATCGCTAATCGTCGTGGGCTTTACAGTTCCTAAAAGCACATAGATGGAATGTAGAGGAAGCTATTGATGCGTAAGTATTTGAATCTGTTCCTTTGCTTTGATTCTTTTGTAAAGATTCCTGTTATGAGTTCGTTCTTTTCTCCATGCTCGACGTCTGCATGAGCTTCACCGAATCTAGAGCGGTATCTGTTGCCTGGGCCCAAATGTGTGGTACATAAGAAGTGTTAGTACTCCTTTGGAACAGGATCAGTTGTGGGCCACCGCTCTTTGGATCATACTCTACCATCGCGTCGCGTCCTGCAACTTGTTCCGGAGTATCTATAGGATGGGTACTCGTGCACTCAACTGTACATCTAGAGACATCAAACTCAACGACGCCATACCCGATGCACGTCATACTGGACGAACGCTGAATCACATTCCATATCTGCTGAATGGGATGTTCTGTGTGATTCAGCAAGCAGTGGGAAGTGTATGTGTGTTACTGGTGCCTTTCCTGCTCTCAGATACGTACATAGTATCTTCCCGCTCTGGCTAGCCCTATCAGTTCTTTGCGTTGCAGCCAGTTGGATCTGGAAATGATCAATCACGCTATGTTGGTAATTTCAGAATGGCATGCATTATACGCAGGTATCCACACTACCTTGCGCTGTCAAAGCCAAGGTCCTATCATCGAGCGACAACTCTTCCTGAGTGAAACAGCTGCTTCCGTCGTGAACGTCGAGCTTCCGAGCGACTTGCAATGCGCGTCAGATGGACTGAGCTTAGAGTCGGCCGACAAATTCCTAGTATCCGTGGTCTTCTTCAAGTGTGCTCATTGAATCAGAATGTTTCGGCGGATCTTGACTCTATTTTATCCGCGATTGCTTCTTTGTTTGAATCTTGAAAATTTGTCTCTGAGCGAAGACTAATCTAATTGTCAGTTACTTCCAGAGCCCACAAAGCAACGGAGGAAGCACTTCTGCCCTCAATAAGATTTTCGACTCGTATCGAGGTATTTCCTTGTTGAAGATCCTGACCCCAGCTGGTCGCCGTGCGATTTGCTAATTGAAGCTTAGATGCACCTGAAGAGAACCCTGACGGGATTGGTATTGAAGGTGCCATGAAGTTCCTGGGGGATATCCAAGTACAACTAGACGAGGTGGCATGCCTGGGAATCGCAGAGCTTCTCAAGTCGCCGTCCATGGGTGAGTTCACAAGAGAAGGCTTTGTAAATGGCTGGAGAGGCGTTGGGTAAGTGAACAGTCGACCTTAGTTGATCCCGTCCTGCACTCGTGTATTCAACTAACATGGCGTTATAGATGTGATAATCTACAAAAGATGATTGCTCATGCTGCGGACATTCGAGCTCGTATCCCGGCTGAACTAGACCTCTTCCGCCGCGTTTATCGCTACACATTTCCTCTCTGTCGTATGCAAGGCCAGCGGAATCTGCAGTTCGATATTGCCGCAGAACAGTGGAGATTGTTCTTTACGCCCGAGCACGGTGGCATTCAGTGGAACACGCCTACGACTCCCTGGTTGGACTGGTGGATTGAATATCTGGAAGAGCGCGGAAAGCGACCCGTGAACAAGGATCTGTGGGAGCAGGTTGAAGTGTTCCTGCGCAAGACCCTCGAGGATGAGAACTTTGGTTGGTGGAGTGCTGACGCCGCTTGGCCGGGGACCCTGGATGAATTTGTGGGTTGGGTGCAGGCGAAACGGGGCAAGTCTGCGGAGGAAATGGAGGTCGAGTGATCACTGGCAAAGAATGATGGAGTGCATTAATCAGTCTTATTAGGCATGGCCTGATCACCCTCCTCATCAAGGTTGTGTGCCATCCTTCCTACTCCGTGAAAGTATGTGTAAATGAGCAATTCAACTTCTCTAGCGTCGACAAGGTCTCACTATGTTGCTGGAGGACTGCTGATCTATCATCTAGTAAAAGACAAGTCCGAAATCGAGCTGAAGTCCAAACAACCGTAACAGATAAAAAGAAAAGGCATATCTTCATCTCGACATCAGGGGAATCACTGGGTCGAAGAGAGATGTCACATGAGACATGTTTAAGAAATAAATTGGCATGCATCATATGCATGCAAAGCAGTCCGCCAGCCGCAAGCCCAATATCCGAGGATTCAACAGGTCCCCAAATCTTGGTCCTAGTTTATCGCGCGGCATGGGATGGTCTGGCGAATCGCTAGATATATTCGCATTATTTACCGGTAGTCGCCGCCCTTCTCGTACTCGCTGCCGGGGCCACGGCGTTCAGCGTAGCGCTGCTGCATATTAGCGGCGGGGCTCTACTTGAAAAGAGAAGATGACTGTACCTTTCTCAGAGCCTCCAGGCGCTTCTTCTTGGTGTGAGTGTTGACGTAGGTCCCGATGAAGAATCCGATAATGTTGAAGAATGGCACCCAGGTGTGTTCGGGAAGGAACTTCTGGGCGAAAGCGAGCGCCAGAGGTGACGTGATCCAGCTGACCTTCATGACGGGCATGAAGCCGGCCTTAACGGTTGCGCGGACCTGGTGTAAGGTGCGCGCGCCGGCGATGATAGCCATCGACGTGAGGTAGACTGCGTTTTGAATGGGGGAGACCTGCAATTGCGATTGCAGTTAGCATTTGCCGCGCTGAGTGACATGCACTAGCCGTTTGGCGAGTGCATAGGACATGTATGACAGAAACGTACGATCAGGTTGCTGGCGAGGATCTGGAGGATCTTAGCCTTCAAGCTGGTGCGACCAGCAAAGACTTTCTGGAGGATGCCGACGAGCAAGTGGCCCAGAGGCGCACTGATGAACATGCCGTAGAGGGTCATCTTGGGCACCCGAGCGCTGAAGTAATGCCCATGTTTGCTGACATCGTTCGCAATCCAGGAAGCTAGGACTTCTTGGAGACCGGAAAGCAGACCGGATGTCAACATCTTCGTGCGCAGGGGATTCGACTGCAGTTGACGCAGATAGAGCTGTGCCATGTTCAAATGCCCGGTCAGCCATCGTTCCGCGCAGTACTCTTCCGTGTCGATCAGCAGCAGGTTAAACATACAGCGAGGTAGCCTGTCTGAGCATTTCCACCCGTCAACCGCTCCCCGACCTTATGCGCCAATTCCTTGGTATCCGCTCGGATTGACTTGGTGACCTCTTCCTGAAACTTGACCGACATGGTTGCTGGTGTTTATTGGAACTTGCGGGTCGGTAGACAGATCGGGTAATGGGGGCGATAAGAATAGCCGATAGCTATGCGCAGTGAGAGAGACGAGTCAATCACAGAGGGTCAGGAATGAGAACGACCACAATTGATAATCGACGGAACGAGAAAATATGAGGGAGAGGTGGGTAAGGAGGCCGCTAGGTTGGATAGGAAGAAAAATCGTGGGGTTGGACAAGAGGACGTTTAAAGAGAGCTAAAGGGAAAGGGGGCCGGCCGCTGTTTGTTTACGTGAAGAGGAGGCTGGAGAAAGACAGAGAGAGACGGTTATTGATTGCACCAGGGAGCTTACCGAGGCAGCCTGGCCCAGACCACGACACAACAACAACAACTAGGATATAGCAAGAAAGGAGAACAGAGGAACCAAAATGTCTTACTTGCAGCAGCTCCGGAGAGTTATGTGCATGCAATTGATCGAGATATAGACAGACAGGATGTAATGGGGCCCAAACGCCGTTCCTGAGATGGAGATAGATAAATAATATCGGTTATTAGTTGCTTGAAGGTGGAGGGGGAAGATGCATCTCCGATCTCTGAGAACAGCTTCTTATTCGGCCACGCGGTCGGCAGATGGCGGGTGAATCCTTACAGGCCAGGCAACTTCGGGCACCTCCGACATCTGGGGAGCTCTTCCGATATGGTGTTTCTTGGGACCTTTTTGGCTGGAATTAGATTTGTTTGATTCTGCTACAGGTGTCCATCAGTCTATGCTGTTGTTTAAAATAAAGGTAGCGGTCTTTCAGTGTGCATAACACTGTTGCCATCATATATCACTCTGTTAGGCATGTCTTATTATGCACAAAGTAGAATAAAGAGAAGTTACAATGAGAAATAAAGATAGGGAAAACACTACAGAGTATAGTCAGAAGACATAGTAGAAGGAGAATCTAGCCATCAAGCTGCTGCTTAGGATGAGTTAGTGAACCATGTCCCTGCCTCTATGCTACATAAACAACAGGACCTCAACCAAAATAACCATCAACTATGATGATATCTAGAACCAGAGAAATCGCTTCAAGCTCTTTATAATCTCCTAGAGCTCTGAGACAATATGCTTAACTCTTTCACTCATCTATCCGCCACAGTAGAAGTTATGATATAAGGATGGTCTCAATAGGAAAGCACCTACGATCAACTGACTCACTGCAATCAACATCACCATGGCATCGTCGCCGAGAACACCCCATTCACATTTTCCCTTGGAGTGAGAAAGCACACAGTACAATTTCAGCTGTCATGCCTCCTCCTAACACCCCACTTCTCTCTTCATAGCCAACATCTCACGCATATGCAAAGCCATGGCGGACAATGGAGAGGGGAGCTCGAGACCTCCTGTATGGCACAGCAGAGTCCCCGAAGCGCAGCCTCCGCGAGTTCCATTCCCTCGCATCAACCCGCCTCCAGTGCCTAGGCCTGAAGACGTCCTGCCTGATATTTTTGAGCAACGGCCGGACATATACCCAGGAAGTACATGGCGAGGATGGCGTCTTCGAGCACCCTTTGGCCTGAAACACAACCTTCCGCAGTATGAGATGAACAAACAGTGTACTCATGGCATTATGGTTCGCCGGTTTGTGGACGATCGTATACTTTGTCCCAACTGCGCTCGCCAGCCCCTACTCGGATGGTTGCTCCTCTGCGTCGAAGATCTCGATCAACCAAACGGTCCGGGGCTGTCCCGAGGAATTTCCAGGGCCATGATAAACGGTCATTACACTTTCAGAGAGAGAACGATCGTCAGGCAACAGAGGGCAATCGTGTTGCAGCATATGGAGCAAGAGTATGGGCCGGCAGCAGCTCCGTTTTCACACATCGAAGTCATCCAGGGAGTCGAACCGGGCGACGAGGACGATGACAACGGCAACGATGGACTGCCCACAGAGAGAATGGAGGGTATCCGTCGGCAGAATCAGGTAGAATCAATACCTTACCCGGAACAACCTTCCAGGCAGCCGCGTCCAGCTTGCCGATTCTGGTGCTGCTACCATTGTATGGATCATATCCCTGAGCGTGCCTTCATCCATCTTGACGGCTTTCTCAACGATCCATGTACTGCGATCACCCTTCCATGGGAGCTCGGCAACAAAAGGGTTTCCGACATTAGGGTTGTCCGCAACTTGGACAATCATTACAAGCAGAGGGAGCATTTCTTCGGGCCGCCGACACCTTCTTATACATCATTCGAGAGCATGAGTCTCGCAATAATGCAGCCTCAACTCGTGCGCTTTTGCGCAATTGCCTCACGAATTGATCTGCGTAGTCTTTGCGATCCCTTCGAAGTCAGAGAGATTCCAAGCGCGGGTCTTATTGCCGAGCTGAGTGACAGCGGATTAGGACATTCCTTTTTGAGCGGCGGCTCGAGAAGCATCTTGATAGCTTATGCCGAAGAGAATGCCATTGAGGCTGCTGAAGTACGGAGCACTCATGAGCGTGAAAGTGACCTTGATGTCGAAGTGGGCGATGATGATTATGGTTTGGAATCGCTATTTCGCAGTACGACTTTTGACATTTGCGATTCGAATGATCACGCCAATCAATAGCCAACCAACTCACTGAGCAGAACAATCTGATGCGGGAATGGAGCCCAAATCTGTTGGATAGGTGAATCTAACTGCCCTTGAGAATGCTGTTGAAGCTGTTCATAAGTACCTGAAACCTGTCTGGTAATCTTATTCATTGGCTATCATTGTCATCATTCATCTTTGGCCAATAAATCACAATGCAAGGATTGCTTGGGAAGAAATCTTGGTTTCCTCCACATTCGGGTCAAGCCAGGGCTAGGGAGACCTCTGGAGATACTACTTGTACTCAGTTGACCTTATGTAGTAGCTTCGAACGTCACGAACCGACCTCTGCAGATCGAATGCAGATTGAATTATGAGTATTTCGAATGCACCGTGGACTTGTGATTTTCCTTCTTGTTGAAGTTGGACGTCTTCGATTTTATCGCACGCTACCAGGTGTCCAGCTGCCTGCGCGCTCCGAATTCCGAGCCTCGGCTGAAGCGCCGTGAGCATAGATCCTCATCAGATGCTCCATACTACTAATCTCCTTAAATCTCAGAACTCAGCCACGCGACTTTCTCCACAACTTTTTCTAAGTATAGTCAGACAGTCAGACACCACCATGACAGACTCAGAAAAGACACTCGTTTCGTCAGAGCCCCCTGTGGCACATGAAATTGAAGCGCCCAGTGTGGGGAAGCCTGTCAGCCCCGCGGGGATTCCACCGCCGGTGCCGTCCTCTTCGGCGAGGAATGATACTCAACGCAAGCTGCTGGAAGCTCTCAAGGCAACAGACTACAATATTGAACGTCTAGACCGGTAAGTGCATGTCAATTCCAACGCCCTCTGCTATTGTCAAAGCGATGCGACGCATATGTGACTAACAACGAATACGCTCCGTAGACTCCTTTCCACAGCCTACGGTCAAGAAAGAGTCTTCGCAGCTACCGGATATCTCACTCATGCACTTCATCATCTCATTACTTCTGCGCCATGGATCGCTGTACAAACGCGTCTGGGCCTTCTCGCCCGGTTGAACAACCGTACGAAATCTACACGCAACACCACCGCTCCGTCCTCGTCGCCGCAATCCCGGCTCCTCGCCCTTTCCTCTCTCATGTCTGAGACCCGTTATACCATCCGGCTCTTGGGTCTAGTTCCCCTCTGGACATGGGGATCCGCTACTCTGAAGTCACCACCTTCGGATCCCATTATTCGCAACTTGACCCTCGCCCAGGTGGCTGTGAACATGGTATACCAATTCCTCGAGAACGTGGGCTACCTGGCATCCAAGGGTGTCATCTCGAAGAAATGGATTGATCGATGGGGGGGCATTAACAAGTGGTATCTGTGGAGTATCCGGGCCTGGTTCGGCCATATTATCTTCCAGTTCTTCGTGCTATGGAGACAGGTTGCCTTGCGGAGGAGGAAGATTGCAAGTGACCCGGCCAAGGCGCAGACAAAGGAGGGCCAGGAGGAACTGAGGGCAGAGATTCGTGCCTGGAAGAAGGCTCTGGTGAACAACGTTTGCTGGGCTCCGTTGTGCCTTCACTGGTGTTTCGAAAATGGCGTTGGCATCCCCAATAGTTTGTCGGGTGTGATCAGTTTCATGGCTGGCGCTTGGGGATTCTACGATCTTTGGGCTGCGACTGCGAAGTCATGATCGCAATTCGGTGATTCACTCGTGTATGATTCTGCTCCGTCTTCTTTGGTTATATAGAGAGGTAGATATCATGCATGCAACTCTGTAACTTTGCTATTAGTCCAGTCTCTGTGGCTGTTGTTGGATTTTAGCTTTATCCAATCTACATTACCTCGGCGGGTATACGACCGACCAGCTCGTTCCTGTATCAAGAGCGAGAATGCCCCGTATCATACATTACAATGGACGGCACGATAATGAATGCATGCCAGCACCAGGCCTGGTTCACTGCCAAGAACACTTGTTCCTATATTGATGCCTCAGGCACATAGGCAATGTATGCCCTGCGGCTGTCTGCCAGGGTGGCAAACCCATGCATGAAGCTTAGCATCTGTGAAGAGCATTGTCATCTCAAAGGGAGAATGAAGACTGATAAGGACACGTAGTTACGCAGCATGGATTTCAAAGCAAATCTCCGTCCCTCTGGTGGTTGGATACTACCATCTTCCATTCGCTTCTTCCTTTGGGCGGTGGCGGCATCTGTGGCTGATGAACCTGAGGCGGCTTAAGTCATCAGTCCGACAGGCACCGAACCTATCGTCACCTCTTTAACTGGAGCTGTTGCTGCCAACCTCCGAACCTCACATCCATCTCTCTTACATCCAACTGCCACCTCTCTTCACTTCCCTTCGTCCCCCAGACACTTCATCTCGTCTGTCGGACTCTACAACTCTCTCGTCGTTTTCTTCAATTTCCCTTTCTCGCTTTTTTTCGCCTACTTGGCAGTTGAGCTCACCCGAGCGACGTCCTTGATACCTGCAGATCGTCTACGTTGCTTCAAGAGCTTGTTCACACAACCACTGTATCTCAGTCTTCTTCGTCAAAATGAGCGCAGAACCAGACCACGCTCACGATAAGAAGAGGGTGCACCTCCAGTACGTCCTTGGTTTCTTGGTTCTTCGTCTTACAGGGTCCTCATGCTAACGAGCTAACAGCGACGCCTCGGGCGCCGAGAAGAAAGAGGTAAAGTTCTAGTGGCGTCGACAAGCGGTCAACATTAGTACTGACTCTTCAAACGCAGGAGCTCGATACCTCTACAGCCATCCTCAAGAAGAAGAAGAAGCCCAACTCGTTGATGTAAGCGCACCGCACGCTGATGGCTATTGAAGTGGCGGGCGTGGAAACTGACTTAATTTGCCTAGTGTGACCGATGCCGTCAACGATGACAACTCAGTTATTGCCCTTTCCAACAATACCATGGAGACGCTCCAGCTTTTCCGTGGTGACACAGTCTTGGTGAAGGGCAAGAAGCGGAAGGATACCGTTTTGATTGTGCTTGCTGATGATGACCTGGATGATGGAAGCGCCCGCATCAACCGTGTCGTGAGACACAATCTACGTGTCAAGCACGGTGACATTATCACCGTTCACCCTTGCCCAGATATCAAATATGTAGGCTTGCCTATAAATATCCCCTCAAAGAAAATGGAAAACTAACCCTTCATTTCTCTGCAGGCCAAGCGGATTGCCGTTCTTCCCATTGCAGACACCGTAGAGGGTCTGACTGGATCCCTTTTCGACGTCTACCTCGCCCCATACTTCCGTGAAGCCTACAGACCCGTGAAACAGGGAGACCTGTTCACAGTACGTGGAGGTATGAGACAGGTGGAGTTCAAGGTTGTTGAGGTCGATCCCCCAGAGTACGGTATTGTCGCACAAGATACCATCATCCACTGCGAGGGCGAGCCCATCCAGCGGGAGGATGAGGAGGGCAACCTGAACGAGGTCGGTTATGACGATATCGGTGGTTGCAGAAAGCAGATGGCGCAGATCCGTGAATTGGTCGAGTTGCCTCTGCGTCATCCTCAGCTGTTCAAGTCCATCGGTATCAAGCCGCCCCGTGGTATTCTGATGTACGGTCCTCCTGGTACCGGTAAGACACTGATGGCTCGTGCCGTTGCGAACGAGACTGGTGCCTTCTTCTTCCTGATCAACGGTCCCGAAATCATGTCCAAGATGGCCGGTGAATCCGAGTCGAATTTGCGCAAGGCGTTCGAGGAGGCCGAGAAGAACTCTCCCGCCATCATCTTCATTGATGAAATCGACTCCATCGCCCCTAAGCGTGAGAAGACCAACGGAGAGGTCGAGCGCCGTGTCGTCTCTCAGCTCCTGACTCTGATGGACGGCATGAAGGCTCGTTCCAACGTTGTCGTCATGGCCGCCACTAACCGCCCCAACTCCATCGACCCTGCCCTTCGTCGTTTCGGCCGTTTCGACCGTGAAGTGGATATCGGTATCCCCGACCCCACTGGCCGTCTTGAGATCCTGTCCATTCACACCAAGAACATGAAGCTTGCTGAGGACGTCGATCTGGAGACCATTGCGGCTGAGACTCACGGCTATGTCGGTTCCGATCTTGCCTCTCTCTGCTCTGAGGCCGCTATGCAGCAGATTCGTGAGAAGATGGATTTGATCGATCTTGACGAGGACACCATCGACGCTGAGGTGCTTGACTCCCTTGGTGTTACAATGGAGAACTTCCGTTACGCCCTCGGTGTGTCCAACCCCTCTGCTCTTCGCGAGGTTGCCGTCGTCGAGGTTCCCAACGTCCGTTGGGAGGACATTGGTGGTCTGGAGGAGGTCAAGCGCGAGCTCATTGAGAGCGTCCAATACCCTGTGGATCACCCCGAAAAGTTCCAGAAGTTCGGCCTTTCGCCATCTCGCGGTGTTCTGTTCTATGGTCCTCCTGGTACTGGTAAGACCATGCTTGCCAAGGCCGTGGCGAACGAGTGTGCTGCCAACTTCATCTCGGTCAAGGGACCTGAGCTTCTGAGCATGTGGTTCGGTGAGTCTGAGAGCAACATCCGGGACATTTTCGACAAGGCCCGTGCTGCTGCCCCTTGCGTCGTTTTCCTTGACGAGTTGGATTCGATCGCCAAGTCCCGTGGTGGTTCCGTCGGCGACGCTGGTGGTGCATCTGACCGTGTGGTCAACCAGCTTCTTACTGGTAAGTTTGACAAACCCTGCGATATAAATTAACTGTGACTAATGAATGCTTTAGAAATGGACGGCATGACATCGAAGAAGAATGTGTTCGTCATCGGTGCTACCAACAGACCCGAGCAGCTCGATGCTGCCCTGGTCCGTCCTGGTCGTCTCGATACCCTGGTCTACGTACCTCTGCCCGATCAGGCTTCTCGTGAGAGCATTCTTAAGGCTCAGCTCCGCAAGACCCCTGTCGCGCCCGACGTTGATATCCCCTTCATTGCCAGCAAGACCCATGGATTCTCTGGTGCCGATCTTGGATTTGTCACCCAGCGCGCCGTCAAGCTGGCCATCAAGGAATCCATTGCCGCTGATATTGAGCGCCAGAAGCAGCGTGAGGCTGCTGGAGAGGATGTCAAGATGGAGGATGAGGGCGAGGAGGAGGACCCGGTGCCCCAGCTCACCCGTGCTCACTTCGAGGAGGCTATGAAGTCGGCTCGCCGCTCCGTCAGCGATGTGGAGATTCGTCGTTACGAGGCTTTCGCTCAGAGCCTGAAGAACTCCGGTGGGAGCAGCTTCTTCCGCTTCCCCTCTTCGGGTGAGATCCAAAATAACGACACTTTCGGTGAAGCCGGCAATGATGATAGCCTCTACGACTAAATGGGTGTTCTCTAATGAGCTTGGTCCGTTTTCATTTTACAGTCTCCTATCCTCTAGTAGCTAGATCTAGCCTCGGCCTATGACCCTGGGAATGTTGAACGGGATTCACCTGTTGACACGAATGCGTATCTATTGTTTTACATTTTGCTTACTTCTTACGATAAAGATTCCTTGAGCTTGTATCTCCCGCATACGCCTCATGTATGGGTGGACGAGGAAGATTGATACATTTGAGCTTGAGCAGTTCATTTTTATAGCTTAGAACGTAAATGAGAAGGTTGGTTCTTAAACCTTGTACAATGATCGGATATGGTATCAAGTGACAAAAATCCCATCCCTCTAGACTCCCAGAAACTGCGACTGAAAAACCGTAAGCCATGACGAACGCCTGCATGAGCCAAAGTAAAGGTATCCCCAGGAATGGAAGCGAAGAAGTGACGTGGAGCAAAACGTAGGTAGGACAGAAATCCTTGAAGCAACGCTTCATTTGACCTGTTTCCCCGTCTTGGGCTTCTTCTCCGTCTTCTTGGTCGGACTTGTATCACCATTCTTTACCGACGGCTCCCCGGCCTTGGAGATCTTGGATTTCTCTTTCTCCCCCTCAGCCTCTAAGCTCCCCTTGCTCTCCGACACATGCTCGCTCTGATGCAGGGCGTTCAGATCCGGATCATCCTCTATCATAATCA
Organism: Aspergillus fischeri NRRL 181; assembly: GCF_000149645.3. Lineage (NCBI taxonomy): Eukaryota > Fungi > Ascomycota > Eurotiomycetes > Eurotiales > Aspergillaceae > Aspergillus > Aspergillus fischeri. Next base: position 5,949,085 of record NW_001509762.1, read on the forward strand.
CCTCCCTCAAGACCTCCTTGATGGCCCGCACCCCCTGCTCCACCACCGCCTTCGGAATCCGCACGTCCACCTCGTCTAGCTCGGCCCAGTCATCCTCGCTGTTGTTGCTGCCATTGCCATTGCCGTTCCCGTTCTGCGCCGCAGCGGCCGGCGGCTTTATCCCCGCGGCGGAGGCGACCACCGCCTCGACGACGTCGTCGAAGCGGTCGCAGCGGCCGGCGCGGAGGAGCTCGAGTGAGAGTTTGCGGATCTTTTCGGTCCAGCCGAGGCGTTGGAGGGAGGAGAGGAGCGTTGCGTGGAGGTCTTCGAGGGCGGTGGTTGACGCGAGGTGTGTTAGGAGGTCGGTTTCGAGGGTTTCGGGCGTGAGGGTGTTGGGCGAGGAGGGGGAGGAGGTGTTGGATGGTGGTGGGGAGGTTGTCGACGGCATTTTTCCTTTCTGTCTCTTTCTTCCTCTGAGGGTGTGGTTCTGAGTCGAGCTTTTCTGCTGTTGTTGTGGTTGGATTGTGGTGACGCTGTCGGGGCTGAGGAGTCGGCGGACGGTATCTAGGTTATTGGATGGTAGGGAAGTATTTTCGGGTAAGGTGAGGGCGTGGTTGACGACGATGGTCGTTCGGTTACTCCGTAGTATGGTGGATTTGCTTTCGATCCGTCCGACTGAGGGAGATGGGTCCCTGCCCTTCCTTCTTTGCTGCGGACGGAGTTGTATACCGCCGTGCTGGCGCTGGCGCTGGCGCTGCGGTGGGGAGGTGGTGATGCGACGCTGTTCCCGCGGCGGGTACGGAGGAGCTTGCTGCAGGATTGAATTGCGCTTTTCTGTGACGGCGTCTTTTTAGCATTGAACGGAGTTCATGGGGCTGTTGCGATTCGTGCCTTGTCAGGTTGACTCTTACCTTGGGTTCGTAGAGTGCGTGTCGGCGACTACCGAGAATTGATGACGCCGATACTTCAATTCCAGAATTTCGCTGTGGGCAAGGGAGGAGAGATTGGGACTAATTCAGGACAGACTTGAAGTATAGTGAAAATGATAACATATATATATCCATGCGGAAAGAAGGTTTTGTGTTATTGAACAATAAACGCAAGCTTTATTGTGTTCATTCGAAGTGTAGGAGATCTCAGAGGACCTCGGTGTTGGAGGCCAATTCCGCCGCATTTTTTCCCCGGAGCGTTGATGGAGGAAACAAGTTCCAGGACAATAGGTATGAGATTGACAATGTTTACTACTAGCATTATGGACCATTCTTGAAGACTTCTTTCGCATTATCATGTTAACATTGTCGATCTTCAAATCCATGTGAGGCTTATCTGGTGTTTGAATTGCCACGGGAAAACGGGGCCTCATATATCACGACCAGTGACTCTATCATGATAAGGTACATTTCTGAACTCTGAGGATAAGCATTACAATGGCTTTCGAGTATCAGCGCACTGACACTTATATAGTCCAGAAGCTGTATGCACTATCCATCCGTTGTTGGCGCTTTGAACAAACCGAAGCGCCAGAGTGGGTATCAGTCGCATTGGCATTTCTATTGACAATGCATCTACGGAGCATTGCACAGGTCATTGTTATTGATCGAGTCAATGGGAAGATAAAAGTAAATTGATGACCATAATGGAGCTTCTTTGCTTTTGTTGGGGAGACTGTCAATTAATAGCAGATCTGGTTCAATAGTGAACAACAATATATATCATGCTGTTTTTCACTCCTGCCAGTTGACAGCCAAGGTGCACCACATGCTCATACAACATCTGCCATGGCTGATATCAACTGTCATACCTTTATCCTTAGGGGGGAATCTGCCGATTATGCTGAAGAAGGATCGGACCGCTGACTAGGCGAAGTCGCGAACTGCTGATTCATCTGTATTCTGCACTAAATACTCCCCGAAGAGATGTTGAGGCCTGTCGACCAAGACTAATCCCGAATTTATGAGCCGGGCAGAACCTTGCTCTGTAGTCAATTAGCGCATGGAAGAGAGTCAATAGTCAGAAAAATTCCAATTAAAGAGGCATCAGAGAATAGCCCGGAATAGAAATGCAATATTAGCACGATGATAGCGGAGCATTGCGACTCTTTAGGCCCAAAATGTACAGGTCCCCGGCACTATTGATTTTTGACAGCGCCTATCACGAATAACATTGAGCATTATTGAAGATTTTATACTCTGTGGATACCATCAACGTCAGTAGACTTTTGCCCCTGCGTACTGATGGAGATTGGACCTTGGACAATTGGGGATGACTGAGACAAGAAGATAGTAGTTGGACTTGTGCAATAATCATTGACGGTGTAACTCGACCACTAGTCGCCGTTGATAGCTTACTTGCCCCTTTTCCGATGCATTGACTCAAAGTACTAATGATCAACGACTAGAGTAACTACTGGACAGACCTGAGTCGGAGAAGGGATTGTCTTAACGAGCAAACCACCTGGCAGGATACGGGGGAAGCTCATGGAGAATGTGACATCGGAACTCGGTAACTAGCGAAGACCACGATTAAATGAGTCATCCAGCAAGCTTCATCGGCAAGCAGAGTAAGGTAGTGTCAATCATCACCGTCATCGGTGCCACTTTGTTTGTTCCTTCGTCCTCAGTCAGGAACAACTTAATCAAGCAGCAAGGGGGTCCAGACCAGGATCACGTGCAACGGTCCAACTTTAGAAGCGCTGACCAGTGCCACTCCTTTTTCGGATTGGTCATTAAGAAGGTACCTTGGCAAGGAAGAAAAAGAGTTACTCCACGTCCCAGATCATAGATAGATTGTTCCTTAGGTCTTAGGTACATACTCGAGGAAGAAACTATCATCACTCTCTATTTTTATTTATTCCTCTTCCTTGAGATCTCTTCCTCTTCACCTTCTTCTTCAATTCTTGCTCGTGGAATAAATACCACTCCTCTGTTAATTTACTGTTCATCCCATTTGGGAGAAGATCCGCTGCTCCCCCCGCTCTCTCTCACTCTCCAACCACTACTGCCTTGGTGGCCTCAGGAACATATTCTTCATCGGTCCCAACCTCGACTATACCTCTCATCGTGACGAAACTCGCTATCTCGACATACTACCATCTTATGAAGGACCTTACTTCAGTCGCTGACCCTCACGGACCTACCTCCCTTCCGTTCCGTCCCCGCATCTCGACGATTCCTCGCTGCCTCTAACCGCCATTGTTCCCCGTCCATGTGGCTTACCTGCTTGGCTCAGCTGCCCTCATCACTTGCATCACCCCCCGACCTCGCTTAATCGCAACTCTGGATGACCTCGACTGCGATCTTCTAAAGCAGACCAAATACTGTCTCATAATCTATGCACCCCGTCTTCTCACTTTGCAGTCACTCTTCACAGTAGTGTTGCTGCAGAGCAGACTCTCTGGGCCGACGTCCACTCCATTCCTCTTCGCTCCCGTGGACGTCATTGTCGGCTCCCTAGCCTCCTTCCATAGACATGTCTCTGCATACATCCTATCATGCGGACTCCGACGCGGATGATGAGTACGAACGGAGTGTGATTACCTCCCCTCATCTAGCGACCGACTCCGAGGCCTCTCCCTCCGACTCCGAATTCCCTTCAGCCGAACACACTCCTAGGACATTTGCAAACCCCGAGGAAGACCCTCGATCACCGAAGACTATCATTACAGAGTGGACCGCTGAGGAATGCGCAAACTGGCTTGCCGCCCTCGGTCTCCGTCAGTACTGCGCAACTTTTCTTGGTAAGTTGGCCGCCTAACAGAAAGAACAATTGGGACCATTAGACAGAGTTCTGGAGCGTGGGGAAAGCTACTAACCTGCCTACTCGTTGTAGAGAACGAAATCGTCGGCGAAGCACTGATTGCGCTCAAACACGAGGAATTGAAAGAGATGGGAATCACCAGCGTTGGGCACCGATTGACCATTCTGAAAAGTGTATACGAGACTAAAGTCAAGCAAGACATTCCCCTCGACCCTGACCACTACATACCTCTTTGTAGGTACCCCTTCCATGCTGACGTGGGTGTTCGTTCTAACTGTCTGCAGCGGCGGACCAAAGCATGAACGAAACCGCCACACAAGAGGATATTGCTCGTTTGATACAATCGATCCGGTTACGAGATGAAAAAATCGTCAGTGTCGAGTCGGAGTTGCGGCGCGTTGCAGAGGAGTATCGCCGGCTTCGCGAAGAGCTTCTTCCTGTCTTCAAAATGGCCAAGGATCGATCGCAACCACTGCCCCCTCCATCATCAGCTGGCCCAGGAGCCGATGGCCACTACGAAGGCCAAACCCTTGTATCACCCTCCGGAAACACCTTGATTGAGCGTGCAGCGTCCGGAATCTCTCGGACTTTCTCCAAGCGCGTCTACACTGGGGGTTCCACACCAAAAAACAACTCGCCTACGCATATCCCTCCATCGATACACGAAGGACGAGCGTACAACGACAACGGTGGACTGGACCCTTCTGCTGCCGCGAATTCGTCCCATCTTAGCGCTTTGAATGGCAAGCCACAGTTGTCACCGGGCATGCCATCGCCGACGTCTCCTGGTGCCCACTACGGTGCTCATCAGACGCTTGCATCACGTTCTTACACACAACCGAATTCGGGTCGCACAGGCTATGATCATCCCGAAGATACTCCGACGGCACAATCACGTCCCGATCGGTTGAATCCAACCCCCACACAAGCGTCACGCCCTGATGTTCCGACACGGTCCGATTCCCGAGCGGGTGCCGATCCACCTAGCGTCGAGATCTTCAAGTCATTCCGTGTTTCCATGGATGACCCTTGTCATAAGGTTCTTCCCGCCGCACTCAAAAAGTACAATATCAATGCCGATTGGAAGCAGTATGCATTGTACATTGTGTACGGTGATCAAGAGCGATGCCTAGGACTTGAGGAGCGGCCGCTTATTCTCTTCAAGCAACTCGAGAAGGAGGGAAGAAAACCGATGTTCATGCTACGAAAACAGCTGCATCCTATTGACAACGCTTACACCAGCGGGGGCTCTGCCCCCAATAGTGCAGGTTTCGAGGGCAGACAAGGCCAGATCAACCTGCCCGGCGGCGTTCTGTGATGCAAACGTGCACGTAGATCTGCTCGAGGAAGAAAATGAACCAAAAAGCGAGTGTCGCGTCGTCCGAACTGTTGCTTGAGATACCCCCTTCCCCTGATACCCTCCTTGACGGCGATCACGCTTTCTACTATCTTTTCTTCCAATTTACAATCTTCATCTCGTCTTTGGCACCCTTTGGGCTTGGCTTTGTTATATAAGCGGTGTTTGGTGTTGCAGGGAATCTGGAAAGGTAAAATAAGCCGAGGGCTGGTTTGGCATGGTTCAGCATTCTACTACACCACATATGCATCTTTGTCCCTTTTCTTCTTGAGTTTTATCTTCTTGGTCTTTCATACAGCCTTTTTTCTACATAATTATCATTATTTCTTGTTCACTATCCATTCTAACCTACCCTCTCTAGCCATACTCATCTTCCCTGCGCAATGAATAATGGTTGCATGGACATTGTTTCTCTCCAGAAAGGATCTTATCTCTGAACAGAGGATAAGCCGTAAATCTATCCGACTCGCCTGCCTGGACCTCCTCGAATTGCCTTGGCCCCCTTGCGGTATTCAACAACTTCTCAGGATGAATTGATAACCAGTCTTTTCCTCTGGGGAAAATGCTCTAAATAAGCATGGCCTGTCCCATATTTACCTGCTTGATTCGATCTGAAGCCTTCTAATATTCCCTTGAGCCAGAAGGCTCCAAAGGCAAAAACGGTCTCTCAGTAGAAATAGCACAGTGCATGAGAAAAAGCTCTCGGGACATGGAGACAAACTCCATATTAAACGATATATGGCAGCTAAAGAGAAAAAGCGGCAAAACCGTCTCAGTACTGTACAATGAATGGATCTAAGCAGCTGCGTCCCAGAGATGCAGGCCACTCTAACTCCACCCAGTGGCCTTTGCTACCCACAAGTCGTGATTTATCCGGAATTGGAGGGTGCGGTCTGATTGATGGATGTCTTCATTTACCCTGACTTCTCGCAAGCAAGCGATATGCAGGCTACCACTACTCTAACTATTTTGTATCTCCAATGTACATGAACCCACTTCTTAAGGGCGAACTTTGTGTCTGGCTTAGGGCCCTATATTGGCCGTTTGCCTATAGTTCTGTTCTGCGGGGTCCCGTAAGCCCGCAAGTACGAAACCATAGTGATCCACCAGCCTGACTCGTTGCTTGGGTTTCTGATTGCCTGTAGGGCTGACATGTTATGGCAGAGGATTGTTACTGAGTCCTGTTCTATTGTTTATGTAGCTTTTTGTCTCATGGCATGCTATCTTATGGACCATGGACCAGGCTAATAGTGTAGTCAACGCTAACCCGGTCTCCCTTTATTGTCTCCACCGGACTTGGGTAATGGTGCAAGCCACTATAACACATCCAATTGTCAAATAGTTAATACAAGGCAATTAACATAATCACTTATAGTTGGGGTTGTAAACTGTGATTCCGCAATCGGACAAAGAACCACTTTAATCTGAACTAATGGACAAACATTGTACAGTGTACTAGCTCTAACGTTGTTGAATACAAGCATACTACGGAGTAGCATAGTAGGGCTATGGTGGCCGAGGGCTGTGCTGCGTGATCTCATGGTTGCCTTGTTCTGGCAACTTGCTAAACTATGCAATGATATTGTGAGATCTTGGATCACCACCGGTTTGTCTCTCCGTCCGCTGCGCCACACATTCCACTGGCTGTCGTGATATGACACATGCAGCAGTCTCTCACCATTTATAGTACAGTAGTGGTCATTTCCCGGGGAAAATAGTTTCATATAGATATAGATCATTCCACCAATTGAGGATTTGAGTTCAAGTCTCCGTGCCCTAAAAAGATTTAACTATAAAATGCCATTGGATGCTGTGAGGCTACACTGGTATGAATTGGCTTTTCAAACGACAGTCATGGAGACCAGGGCATGGTTTGAAATGCTTCGCCCCACTGTGCTTCGGTTCGGCCAGAGCCGCTGCCCCCGCAGCCGCGCGAGGCTGAACCTTCAAAAAAAGGGGATAAGCCACGTCCAGTGGATATGGAGAATGACATTGGCCGTCGCAAAGACAAGTGGGAGCGGGGAATTGCTCGAATATATCCAGGCACTGGGCATGTGATACCGGGAGCTAGCCCTTGCGTTAGGTCTCCTGCGAGGACAGTCTGAGTGTACTCAATACAGCTCCCTGAGAAGTTGGTCATTCAAGGAATCTGCCGCGCTAGATGATGCCGCTCAGCCGGCTGCTGTGTCTCAATCCAACGGCAACACCGGCGGCGTAATCGTAGTGATTCGTGGGTTATGTCCTTGCGCATTCCCGTCACATACAACTGGCATGGTGGCTTATTTCAGCCTCGTGCTCATGCGCAATCGATGCGCTACCAGCACGAAGGCCGGAGGGCCTCGTTCTCTTTATAGGATCGTTGACCACTCTCACTATGAAAAAAAGGAAGTGGTCTTCTCTGAATTCATGGAGTTCGAGCAACGACCATGGCAGGAGAAGAAAATCAGCTTGATCTAGAGCCACCACGTACACCCATAAAGGGCCCCGCGCACCAAGCCATGCTCAGTGGATGTCAATCACCCCCGGGCAGCGCTTCGAGCGCTGGTGTCATTTCATCCCCTCCCTCGCCAGAGGAAAGTCCGTTCAGTCCCACACAGTCAACCGCCACCGATATCACGGATGACTATGGCTGGCAGACTCCAATCAAAGGCCAAGCATTGTCGACGGCACTAGATACAGACAGCCTCGAGTCCTCCCAAATCGAAGAAGAGGACGACTCCGCGGGTGACGATGATCGAGCCGGGCAGATTGCAGCCTTCAATGCTCCTTCCCCGACCAAGCCATTGGAACGGTCGAAGAGAGCAAAGAGCTTGAGACCCCGACTCAGCATCTCTTCTCTACGCTCAGAGGATGCCACCAAGCCGGTGTTAAGCAAGCGAAAGGAGAGTTCAACTTCTCCTGTCGATACTCTTGCATGGGTCTCCGACCAGGGGAAGTTCTTCGAGGGAATAACATGGCCGTCCATACAGATCGGACAGAAGACGCCGAAACGATCTCGGCATATCCGGCCCGAGTATTGGACATCCGAACAGGCGAGCAGCATCAATACGAATTTTTCTGCAGAAGGGACATGGCTCCTAAGACCGAGAGCAGCCAGCGAGGTTGGTGGCGCGAGGAAGTTCCATTTGGATCCAGTAGTATCCTGCACGCAGGATCAGAGTGCTGACCAACCTTCCTCCCCCAATTCCATCGTACCGACCATCACCGTTTCCCCTCCAGAGGATGACCGGATTGACTCAGCCCGGATTAAAGACGACGAAGATGACCCACGTAGCAAGAGCAGGTCATCGGGAGACGGCACAGTCAAAGCCGTATTGACTCTCCTCTCGATTCAGAAGGCTTCCCCCTCTGGCGATGCCAAAAATACCACTCGAAAGTCGCTTCACACTATTATACCGCTTGAAATTCGGGAGCGTTTGAGAGAGGACGACCAACGCTGCCCAGCACAGACATTGAAGGGCGTCCGATGCGAGAATCGCCGCCGAGCCAATGTCCCAATCATTATGGAGTCCTTAGACAGCTTGACTACCATCAAATCCAGTGAAGTGCTCCAATGCTTGAAAAATCTGATTACTGTTGCTTTATGTCCTTCGGCGCACCAACGTGTCGCCCCGAGAGAGCTAGAAGCCTGGGAAACAGACATCGACAAGCTCTGCGATATTCAGCAAGATCAAGGGCACGTTGCCTCGCATACAAATTATCGCCTTTTAGCCCTTGCCGACTGGATCAATACTCTGAGCGGTGGGGAAAGTTTCTTGGAAAGAGTAGAGACAACCTCTCCACCAACAACTCAAGAGAGCATTCCAAGCAGTATTCCAGAAGTGTCTACTTTGATCCAAAAGTTTGTACCCTACGTCACCAAGGCCTCCGTACGTTTGTCCGTTTCGGAAGCCCTCGAGAAGCTTCTGGTCAAGCCCCTCATGAAGGGCGAGATCGAGAGGGTAGGAAGCGTATATGTCTACTGGCAACCAGGTAATTTTGGGCACCTCAAGATCGGCTATACAAAAAACGAAATTAGCAAGCGTGTAATGGAATGGAGCACCAAGTGCCGCAAGCCGATGGAAGTGTACTTTCCACAACGGGGGAGTGACGAGGAGCATCTACAGGTCAGCCATGTCTGCCGCGTGGAGAAGCTAGTGCACACGGAGTTGAAGAACTGCAGGCGAATTGAAGAAAAGTGTCCGGGGTGTAAAGGGAATCACATTGAATGGTTTGAGGTCTCACGCCAGCTTGCGATAGCCGTGGTGCGCAAGTGGACGGCTTGGATGCAGACATCTCCATATGAGGAGCGATCATGTGGAGGGAAAACCGAGTGGGTATTGAAAGATGAACAAAGGAGGAAAATAAAGGAGCTGGCGCAACCCCTCCAAGAGATTGCAATTTCCCACCAGGATATGGAGAAGAGAGGGAGGAAAGCCTCTCTGCATGCTCAACATCTATCAGTTTCTCGTGCGGGTAGGGCAAGGTCTCCACACAAGAGAAGTAAATCAATGTAGCTGCGACAGCGATTCAAACTTGCATGATCCTATATCTGGTTATTTATATATCTGTTGACTTATTTTGAATCCCTCATATATTGTTGGTTTTGTCGCCCTGAAACTGATATTGTTATCCTAGTGTGCATGCTATTCAATACTCATGGGGGTAGCAGCACTCTAGTTAACAGAGATCAGCGAGTAATCATAAAAATATGAGATTTGGCCTGTTGTGCAGATTGTCTCCCCGTAAGTGATCAACATCCGACACAGCTGGTATTGAATTATATGACCGCTTGCCCGATTTGGAAGTGATTTGATTCCACCGAGCCGTCCCTTGGCGATAATATTCGGCGGTATTCGCCCAATATTCGGCATATATTCGTTCATTAATAAGCCGAACCCCTGCCTCTAGTGGAAGGCATAAATAGTAGCTAGATAGTCATTCGTTTAGAAGAATCAGACCTTCATTGGTTTTCAATTGGCCATATAAATTACTAGTAGTTGGCGAATTGAACTAGTACTATTGATTTCAACAGCTGGCAAGTATTCTGCCACTCATATTTATTTCTCCATAGCCTCGACCATGGCTGGTTGCCGGTGTCACGCTAATCGCTAAAATAAGCTTCGTCGGCCCTATTCGAGCATAGGCCGAGATGCATCCCCTCTGACTGACGGGGGTACAAGCCCTTGATGTTCTTAGAACTCAGTTGCAGTCAGACTTCTACTGCTCCTAGCTAAAGATGGGCCCAGTATCTACTGCATATCGGCCACTTCTCTCCGCGCTTCCATCCGCCTCTGTTCATTTAGAGAAACCTTTCAAATACTTGCATCGATCTATCGGTTAGAGGGCTGGCGCAGCCTTTTCACTCAAAAACAAAACAACAACAGCAAATAAAAAACAAAAAAGGCCGATAATGACGGACGCAACAGCAATGGAAGGTTCAGAATCAGCCTCAGCAGACGAAACCATGCGCCTCGCCATCACCCGCTTCCGCAGCAAAATGGCCGACGCAAACCGCCGGTTCCTCCAGGACCGCATCAACGAAATCAACGCAAAAGATCTACCAACCGAAGAGGAGAAGCGCCGCTTGCTCTGCCAGTACCGATGGATGGACGGTCTCATCCCACAGGACACGGCAGTTGCTGATGTTGACATCCCTGCTGTTCTCAACGCTCTACCAGCCCATGAACCCTCTGACGGCGTGCTCCCGCCCCTGCTGCGCACGAGGGACTTGATGACGGACAGACACGCGAGAAGTTGGCGGACTCAGAACTACTGAAGCGCGAGCAGGAGGGCTTGCAGCGGGAGTTAGAAGATGAATTACCGAATAAGTTGCTGGAGGCGTATATTGACGACGACCTGGAGGCCCAGGCTGGCTTTATCACCGGCGTTGGATATAACCAGCTGTATGAATGCCCGGCGTGGTATAGTGCGTATGTGTACTGCCGGCTGGAGACGGATGATAAGGATGATGTTGCTGCTGATGCTGCCAACATCCGGGACTGGGGGTGGCGGGTGGTTATTTTCAAGGCCGAGGTGGTCAATCCGAGCATTCTGTACGGCCGCAAGGCGCGCTTTGATTCTATCCCAGAATTCTTGGATTGGTATGCCAGCTGGCTGGACCATCTCGATGCACGGGGGTTGCGTTCTCTGCGGCGCCACGCTGTAGGCTGTGAGACGGATTGCGAGTCGGACTGTGAGGATCATGCTACGGGAGGCTATGCAGAGAAGTTCTAGCCTACAGCCTGTAATGCTCCCGTATATTGTTTACTTGCCCAGGGCTTAATAACATACCATTCCCACTTCGGGGTCCCTTTCACCTAACTAAACGTATGACTGAGGAACATTCATCACGACCAATCATCCTACTGGGATACCCAGCTGCTGAGCAAGTATCTGAAACAATTTCATCATCTATCTACCAGGACTACTGCCCTTCCTGAAGATGCGGAAAAGACCCAAAGACCCTAAGCTCTGCAAACCACGCTGTTGAGCCTCACGCCTAGCGGCACCATCGACAATCTTTCCCGGTTCATCCGCTCCACTCAACTGTTTTCAAGTCCCCATTTGATTATGAGCTCCCTTGGTTGATCGGTGAAGGGCAGTGGGACATTATCCATATGCGAATGGGGTGCGGCAGCGTCATGGACCGGCCGAACCTTTATAAAAGAATTTTTAACCATCTTCGCTGTGGCACTTGGTTTGAGCAGTTGGAAATAGATTTTGAGCCTTGACTGAGTACATGTGTTCGTCTCGTCTGAAGACAGATCAAGAATATCAGGCTTTGTGCAACAAATTGGCTACGGGGAATTCCGTGAAAGAGGATGATCTTTACTGATTGACAGTGTTAAGGGATGTGTGTAGGTCATGAGCAGTGGAGACAATGCCAGCTGCATCCAATATAAGCATATTTATAACCAGTTCGTTCTGATTAAGGTAGCTCAATATAACTACCAGTACGCCGCTCCCTTCTTAGTCACTTGTGGTCACGCGCCTCTTAATAGACAATTAGGTCTGACCGTTATCGAAATCAGAGTGACAATGGGAGTGAGTCGGTGAGAGTTCGCCTTAGGTTATCGGCGGTTTCTCTGTACATATACTTAACATGGGAAAGGATATTCACCATATTTAATTATAAGCCTACAACATAGAGAGGTGAATTGTGCTACAGGAGAGATAATGTTAGTGCACTCTCCTAACTACATCTCTGACCTACCATCACCATTAACCATAACACCCACTCCAGGCAGCAGTCTGAAAGTTGGCCATGACAGAGTTGAGCAGCAACTAACTTAAAAGATAGAGAAAGGTAGAGAAAAGAACAGGTGAGCAAAAAAAAACATACAACAGCCGGGATTCGCTGGTGGTCACCCACCCAACTACTAACCAGCTGGTGTGTGGCTTGAACGCGGTCAATACCCGGGTGGGTGCCCCTGGGTGAATGGGGGTGATGCCGCTTGAACGAGGTGGTGATTAGCGTGAGTGCAGTTTAGAGGGGTGGTGATGTCTGGAAAATGCATCACCAGTCTGGAGCATTCACCACAACTGGGGAGTGTAGGATCCACCTGGCGCTAAATGAGCTATCTTGGTTGGAGGAATGCAGAAAATACGAAAAGCCGAGTGTTCCGCCATTAGTGCATAGCCACAGTCTTTCCTCCTTTGGGGAAATGCTCGCAAAGCCTCGGTCCAGTCTGGTATTTGCGCTGCCTGAATTTAACCTACTTTGAGTAAAGCCTATAATATCTCTCTAAGCTAGATGGCTCCAATGGCAAAACACGGACGTTTGATAAAGATAAGGCAGTGCATTAGACATCTCTTATCGAAACATCGAGATGAACTGCATATGAAATGCAGCTGTCGAAGGGAAACAGCGATGTTGAGGCTCTCCACGTACAATTAGTGCAGATCGATTGGAAACATGTAGCTGTACCCAGAGATGCAGAGCCTCAATATGAACTTTAGACCGTACAAGACAGCTCGCTGCATACTCGGTCTTCAGTCGTTAAAGCCGTCCTCCTATTGTTTGGAACCTATATGCAGATTCAGTGTGCTGGCCCATGACGGTGCACAAATTTCTCTCACCGTGTCTTGAGTGTCCATCCAAATACTTTACAAAGGACGCCGAACCCATGTACAGCTTGTCCTTCGGCGAAAACTGTCGCAGCCACAGAAGGAGATTCGTCCACACAACGGCTTCCCCCGCGGTATCAGGCGGGTCGCGAGGGGCAGCTAGGCGGCGAAACGGAGGCCTGGATGCGCTATCGGTATTATATGCACTATGCAGAGGGGAGTCTCATGTCGCCGATCCAGGTGCAGCTGATCATGAATGGTATTATGCCCCAGTTTCTTCCATCATGTATATGCTGATGAAGATAGCACTGAAAAATGGCCCCGTCCCCTTCTTCATCAAACCCATCACCGGGTTCATCACCGACAAAGTCAGCGCCGAGTTTCTTGACCAAGAGCTTCGCACCCATTTCCGCTTCCTTGAGGACCAGCTGGCGTCTGCGCTGGAGGAGGGGCCGTTTCTGTGTGATTCGCGGCTGACTGCGGCGGATATCCACATGAGCATCCCTGTTCTGGCGGCGCTTAATCTGTGTATCATTCCGCGGAAGGAGTATCCGCGGTTGGATGCTTATGCAGCGGAGATTCAGAACTCGCAGGGTTATCGACGGGCGGTAGAGAAGGTGGTGAATGTTGAAGGGAAGCCTTTTGTCCCGATCTAGTTGTCAGTAGAGCATAACCTTGGCAATGACTTGGACTAGTAGCCTGCGAAATCAGTTACAGGCCTGAGAGGATATGTTTAATTCTATGAAGCAAGGACAGGGAGAATCCATCGGAGAACAACAAGACCATGGAAACGCTTCCGCTGCCACTGCGGAAGATTATATGTGCGAATGAACAGATGAAAGTGTTAAAAGAACCGGTATTGGAGCTAGAAATACTAGAAGAAGCAGCTGAATCCAAACTATGGTATGGTCGTCATCAGAGTCTCCGTCACGGCAGTGGTCGTGGTATACACCGAGCTCGTCATCGTCGCCACCGGACAATTAACCAGCGGCTTAACACTCGTCAGCCACCCAAAGAACATATCCGGATTACACCCCATGGGCGGCCCCGTGTGGACATAACATGGCAGCGTCAAACCATCACACGAGACCGTCCCACCATCCCCCGGGCTCGGCGCCGCCGCGTTCGTATATATACAGTTCGTATACTTCGTCGATAGCACATCAAGGTCCGAGAAGAAGGTGACACTCTGCGGGATATCAGACCATGTCTTCGGCCGCGGCCTAGCGGCCCCATACTCCGTCGAGAATTTCACTTGGCAGATATTCTTCGTCTCGGAGATGCTGTAGAAGTCGAGGTCGTAGTCGCTGACTACAAAGTTGCGGTATCCCATCCTCCAGGCGGCTGCCATGCCTACCACGCCCAGGCTCGCGGGGTATGTGGTGGTTAGTCTCTCGGTCTCGATGACTACCTTTGTAATTGTGGTGACAGTGCCGGTGCCGGTGCCACCGCCGCCAGATGTTGGACTGGGTCCACTAGTGATGGGTCCTGAGGAGTGCTCAGACCTGTAGATTGAGGAGGCCGCAGCCCAGTCCTCGGCTAAGTCGCTGGCCGTGTAATCCGCATCGGACCAGGTCTCCGCTGTCCCCGCCAGGATGGGTGGCAGCGTGTAGGTGCCGACCATTAACGTGCCGGTTGTGTCGCAGCCCACGATGTCTAAAGAGTTAGCCAAGAAAAGTACGGGAACAGGAGGGAATGGGATAAGGTACCTCTGCACGTTGACGAGCATGAACTGGTGGAGGATGCAGTGATACATGCCGTGCTGCATGAGCTGTATGTCGTAGTTGAGCATTCAGATGACGAGCTTGATGGATCATCATTGGGGTCATCGTCATCCGGTGTATCGTTCGGGTCATTGGGGAAGTCATTGGGAGCTGGTTCGATTAGAAGTGCAATCATGGTGGATACCGAAAGAATACATACAGTCCAACCCTCCACAGCCCGTCCAGCAGGGTTTACACACGTGGAAGGCTCTGTTAAGGAGTCCACCAAGTCCCTTATGACATTCGCCGCCACAGATCTTGCGGTCTGTGCATTTCGGCTTGGGTGGGCCTCGGTGATGCGTCACATGAGGGTAATCGTGGTCATGGCTACTGGTTGTCTTTGTCCCTCCGCCAGTCGTGGTTTTCGTCCCGGAGCTGTCGCTGGTAGTTGATGTTGACGTTAATGTCGAATCCCCGGTGGGAGTCGAGCTCGGTGGGTCCGGTGTCCACGGGGGCGGATAGAAAGGCACCACTGTGCCGGGGTAGGTAGTCGAGTTACGCACAAGAGGCGGCCAGGTAATGTTGAAGGCACCCTGAATGATGCTCGGAGTCGGTAAGATGACCAAAGACGTCACGTTGGGTTCAATAGTGACGTCCCAGAACGAAACCACAGGGGTCACGACATCCGGAATCGTGAGGGTGGTCGTCGTCGTGCTCATGAGGTATGTGGTAGTGGTGATAGTATTCCCCAAGTGAACGTAGGATGTAGGCACTTCATATCCGACCCCAATTTCCGTCACCAGAGTCGGATACACAAAGGTTGTTGGAGTTGGTAGCGTTATGGGAGGCAATACATAGGTGCACGGCGGGTAGCAGGAGATGTTCCTGCCATCGTCTGGTTCACTCCAGACGCTAGGATCAATATAAACCGCTCCAGAGCCATCGCCAACAGATCCAATGTCTTCACCACCGGTTGACAGGGACAGCCACGCCGCAATCTCGCTGGTGAAACCATTTCGCGTTGTGTCGTTGAAGAGTAATGCGGGTAGGCCACCCTCGGGCGACACAATCTCCACATTACCCTTGGTGAAGATATTGTACATCCACAGGCGGTTCGCATAGTTAGTCTGGATGAGAGACTGCTGGCAGTGCTCGTCGAATACGCAGCTCTCGTCGTAGGCCTGAAAGAAGGAATAGAATCCCGCCGAGTAGATGAAGACGTCGGTTGAGTTGAGGACTCGGAGCGCCCACGCGCCCCGACAGAGGTCATCCGAGCAGTCCATGTAAGTTGGATCCGAGGGAAAGTTGCCCGGCGTGTAGGGCGAGAGGGCATTGGGCTTGGGCTGGTAGTACGGCGTCTCTGTCTGCATATGACCCATGTAGATATTTGCCGCATTCAGAAGCTGGTACTGGTACATTTGCGCATGCTCGCTGGCTGTGCCGTAGAGCCAGGTAGGCCCCTGAGACTCGATAAGCATGCCTCGTCCAACGTAAACTGAGATATCGGTCTGGACATTCAGCGGCACGCCAGCAGGACTTTCGGTGGCGAGCGCATTCAGAGGACTGTCAATGTCGTGGTCAGCCACCCAGGCCCAGACATTCTCAAAGTAGCCCGACGCATCGCTAGTGATGTGCATCAATATCGAGGCACCCATGCACTTTTTGTTCACCGCGTCCCCTCCAATGGGACAATCGGCAAGTCCCAGATTGCTGCCGTTGGTGCCACCAACCCGGAAGTGACTGTCCCACATGGCGGCTATAGAATGTCAGAAAGCGGTGCACGACGAATGAACGGGGGGAAGGGCCAGAACTCACCGCTACCTTGGGTACTCTCGTGGACATTCCATTCCATCAGCACTGCACCGGCCGTGGCTCCCTTGACAGTGAACAGCATATCGGTAATCTCCACCACGCCCTGGTCTCCCTTCTGGCCCACCCGGACCACAACGGTGGGATTACCCTCGTCCTCGAACGCAGACCCAGTCCCCATGATCTGACTCCAACCGGAGCCAATGATCTTGCTTCCGACGGGAATATGCACGGTACTTTCAACCAGGTATACACCAGCGGGGAAGAAAATGACTGAACCCAGATAGCTTGACAAGAGTTCATTAATGGCCATGGCCTGGTCTCCCGTGCCGTCGTTTGAAATCCCATGATCGGTGGCCACGACGGGAGTCTCGCCCACATACTGCGGCTTCGGCTTGCGGAAAAAGGCGCCCGAATCGTCCAGCAGCAGAGATGGTTTGTTCGGGGCGGGATTAACAAACCCGTTTGATTTACCTGCGGAACCATCGGGCAGGAAACGATACCCACTGACCCAGGAATTGAAGTAGAGCGCGCCGGTCGAGCCAGGCAGGATAGTCTCTCCGCCGGAGATGAGGACCACGGATGCCGAGTTCTCGACGAGCAAATTGTCGAGGACGATGTTCGGCTGCTCATCTGCCGTATGGGCAATGGTGATGGCATACGGGACGCCGTTGAAGTGGGAATCTACCACCGCGATGGAGCCCGTTCCCTGGTTGCCCACCCCGGAATACTCGGTAGCGTCAATGGCAATATAACATGACAGCACATAAATGTTCTTCCAGGTGAAGCCCCAGTTCCAGATGGATTTGATGGCGGTCAGACAGGAAGTGAATTGGAGATTGATGGCGGTAAACTGCTGACTGCCCGCGAGGAAACCAATATTCCTGCCGTCATTCTACGTTAGCCAAGGCAGACCTCACCATGAATGTAGGCAAGGACTTACCCGCCAGTAAAGGTCAAATCAGACACCATTCCACCACTGCCGTTCTCCATGTAGATCCCCACGGCTGTTGCGGAATGGTCTGCCGTGGAGACGGCCATTCGGAAATCGCAGTTGGTGATGGACGTGGCCTGGCCGACCTGCCAATGGACGCCCGCAGGCACATACGTTTGATCGTTGTCGGTGTTTGTCCAGTTCATTCCAGTCATATCAAAGACGAAATTGCGGATTTGGCGGTAGAAATTACTCTGGTTGATGTACCATTCGGCTCCATTGCCGCCGGGGATGTAAAAGTCCGTATCGACAAGGGCAATGCCGGTGAAGTTCTCCGCACCCTTGATGACAGGCTTGAGGGTGGGATTGCCCACGAATTGCGTGTAGTAGTACTGGACGATCGGCGTGCTGATGAGATATGTCCCAGCAGGGAAGTATACTACGGCACCTAGCGAGGACGTCGAACCGCACTTCTCCCCACAGCGCAGGGTCGAATGGTCCGACGCGCTGAACGCTGCCACGGCCCGGTTGATGGCCGCTGTGTCGTCCGTGACCCCGTCACCGACGGCGCCAAAGTCCTTCACGTTCCGAAAGAACAGGTACCCGGCGGGGGCGAAAGGCATCGATCCCACGCTCCCTAGACTTGACAGCCAGTAGTCGTCACCACTAACCTTTGCAGCAAGAACCATGCTGTACCTCTCGGCATTCAGCGTTGAATTCACCGGTCCAAGCACAGGGCCCGTCATGGAGCCATGGTCTGGAGCGCTACCGAAGAAATTGTTGACATTATCTTTCATGTAGCTTGGGGCCGGCTGTGCATGTCAGTCATTGTTTTGCTCCGCAAGACAGATGGAATCGACTGACCTGAGGAGATCCCGGCGGCAATGGAGGCGTATCTCCCACCAACACCGGCGCAGCGAGCACATCAATTTGGCCCGGCAGTCTTGTGCCAATGTAGGGCTGAGCCACGTCCCGCCGGACAGGTGGATGGTGGAAATGGCCGCTCTTATGGCCCTCGTGGGAGTGACCGTGGGCATAGGCAACGCCTAACCACAACAGCCCGAGACTCTTGACTAGCATAGTCGTTCAATTTCTCAACAGTGACTGCCCCCTGACATGTCTGGGAAGTGAGAGATTAAATGTGAGAAACAGAAGGGGGACTTCACAATCATTCTGAGCTCGTAGGGCCGGGTTGCCTCTCGATGGCAAAACTAGACCATGAAAACGGCTAGCACATGGGACGATGTATGCTACCATGTATGCTTAGCGCTGTGCTATCTCCAGTACCTTGCAGCAGTCGAGGAACTAGTGATGGGACCTGTTCACACAAGCTAAGCCAAGAAGTCTTGACCAGGGGTCTACATAGCGTCGGACTATTGAAGGCCTAAAATTGCGAGGCTGCATTCGCGCATGTTCCATGTGCCTAGATACAGTCGCCTAATCCTCTACATGCGCTATATTAGTGTTTTGCAAGGATATCGGATCTCCTAGATATCATTTCTTTTACATAAAAGGGACTATAGACGGCTTCCGATCCCCACACACCGGGATACAACGGAATGTACGAGTCGTGCAAGAAGTGCATAATCTATACCGATATGGCATCCACCACAATGTCTCACTTGACATTGTTAGCGGTGACCGTGCTATCTTTGTGGCTGACGGATAGAGCGAGGACAGGGTCATGGATGACCAAAAAAGCCCTTTCCGCGGGTGCCGGGAGTGATTCCGACAGACATAATTGTTTTACAAAAAAGAAAAAAGGGCCGGGGTCATTACCAGTGTACTGACATGTGGTTCTTAGCAAACGAGAGGAGGCGATTATTTAGAACGCTGCATGCTAAAAAAAAAAAGGAGAAAAGACCGTCCCTTCCAACTGAATTCTCGTTTCAAGCAGAAGAGACTGACTCTCTCTCGAGTGCATACAATGATCCTCCCACGACTAGTACTTTCGCCAGCACTGCTGCTCGCCATCATGGCCAGCATCGGTGGCCGTGGCCAGCTGGCCCGGGCTACTCGAAGAGAGCTGGGAGCCATGTTTCGCTACTCAGTTGACCCGATGGCACCGGGGGGCTCCTGCAGCGACTACGGCCAGGAAACCCTGGATGCCATGTTCGACGATGCATATCAGTTAGCGGGCACTGCAATCCAAGCAACGCTCGATCATGAGGATGCAACGGCGGCAACGACTAACGAAGCGACACGTCTGATAAACGAGCTGTTCTTCCGGCCATCAGACGATGATCTGCGCCATATTCGAGGCAAGTGGCCATACCACATTCACGGGGATGACATAGGAATTAACTGTCTTGGACAGACAGAATGCATGGAGTGATGAATTGGATGGAGTCCGGTGGCCGAACCAATAATGGACTGAACAAACGTCGTCCCTATCTCTTCTGCGGTGACACTTGGCGCGTTCGCGAGACGATGAGCAGCCAGATGAAAGACGCTGAGGGCAACCCCATGGTCAAGGAGAACGGCGAGCCGTATCTCATCCAGGATAGCAAGGCCATGAAGACTCGTCGCAAGGAAGTAGCAGAACAGCTGAAAAAAAGTACCAAACATATTTACCCGGTACCCGCCCTTCTCGGAGCCACATTTGTCAATTGCTGATGGAGAGATAGTACTGGAGCCAGGCCACTCTGACGTACACCTTCGCTGTCAAATACGATGAAGATCCCACGCTCGGTCCTTGCAAGACAGAAGCCGGCGCCATTGGCTATACCATTACCGAAAAGTCTTTCGGCGCCATCATACTATGCCATACGGCGTTCAACGGACGTCGGTTACGCTCCGTGGCAGCCTCGGCATTCGCCAGCAGCTTTTTCGAAACTGGCCAACCACCTTCCGACAAAGGTAAAGTTCAAGAGATCTCCGAAGTGGTTCCAGCCGGACGGGTTGCATATCACGAATTGCTTCATCTGTATTGGGGCTCAGTAATGAACGAGGGTGGCAATGAGGAATACAGTTTCCAGCGAATGGCCGGAAATAAGCTCCGAAAAAATGGCAAGATGTACACAAAGTCCCTAGCCATGGAAAACCCAGAGACTTACGCTTTGGCTGCGTATGTACTACTACTCCTCTCGTCGTGCGATTGTGGTTAGGTGCGCTAACAATGTTGTATGGTTGACAGGGTCGCCTATGATTATACTCTGCATGTCACCCATACTACAAAGCCAGGCAAGACCTACCCAGTCGAGTTCTACACAGGCTTCTGTACGTATGAGGAGTGAAAATACCTGGACAGTTATATCCGGATAGGTGGTATCCTTGGAGGAAGTCGCGTGTAATGAGTTAGATGCTAGCCTCGCTCGAATGCACGATATGCTCGATTGATCGACTAATGTCATTCGTAGGCCTCATCATCACTAGATCGGAAGTTCTGCTTCCAGCGCTTAATATCCTTTTGACTCAGAAAGGCATACCATCGTCGGTAGTACTCGATTGGATCGTCAAGGGCCTGGTGCGACCATAGTCCTAGCTGCATCATCCGCTGCTCCTCCCAGAATGCGAATCCATAGCGAGCATACGGGTGGAACCGCATATACTTGGCCGGTCCGGCCGCGGGATTCCCACCATACATACTGCGCCAGAATTGGATACCGAGCGGTTCTCGGTCAAGGTCTTCCCACTCCGGGCCCCGCAGCGACTGGGGCCCATAATCACGAACCGGGGGAGGCACATAGGGCTGCCGTAGGTGCCAGACATACAATTCATCTGGAGGAGACGGGGTGGGTTCCCTCAAGATGCAGACGATCGCGCCTCTTCTAGGGCCATCCCTGCTTGAATCAGAGCTCGAGTCGGAGCTTGATTCTTCACCCTCGGTGTTGTCTTCTGTGTCGTCATCGAAGTCCTCAGCGGTGTTCCATTCATTGTCGTCGGACGATTCGTCCTCAGAGTCTGTTCCGTAGAAATATCGATGTAGTTGTCGTCCAGATGGCTGTACAGCTTCACCTGTCAGGTTTGGAAGAGCCGGAGAAGGAGACTCGGGACTGTGTTCAGGACTGTTTGCAGGACTGATGAGATCATGGCTAGGGTCTTGGGCTGTCTCTGGGCTAGACTCATCGTCCCCTCTTTGCTGAGTGTGCCCTGTTTGTTGTAGGGGGAACATCACATCCAAATCATGTCTACAGTCTTCAAACGTCCGACCCTGGGTAATAGCTTCTGATGAAGGAGGAGGCTCGCAGACCCAGTCAAACTCTCTTTCCCTGGGCATGCTCGGCAGCGGAAAGGAATACTGAGCCAGCCTCTTGGAGGGGTCAAAGGACCTTCCCGCCGGTAAGATCTCGGCAATTAAAGCCAAAGCTGCAAAGCCCTGGTAGACCTGAGCATTGTATTTATAATGATTATAGAGATGGCTCGAGGCCAGTCGTTCTAGGTCAGCCGTGGACCATCCCAGAGATCCTTTTGCACCTTCAATCTTGAGTTGATTCCAGAATAGCAGGCGCCAAAATGCAAGAACGGTCCGTTGCTCCTCTGTCCATGTGGGAAGTTCGAACTCTGGGGGATACTGTCGTTGGCCTAATGGACTCTCAAGACATCGCTGGATCATTCGTTCGATACATAGATGCGCCAGGACATGGATATAGTGGGCGAGATAGACAAACTTGCGCAGCTGTGCGGACGATGCTATAATCCTATTTGCTGGTCGGATTTTACTGCTCATAAAATAATCGACGTCCCCATATTTTTCCCATTGAAAAGTGCCCACATGCATGGCGAGGATTCCTTGCATGACAATCCGAGTCTGGACAGGCACAGCTAAAAGCATGACTCCAGAAACAATGTCACAGGCTCCATCATTAAACACAGATAACATCAGTTTCGATGTACGCATAAGACTCCACACCGAGGAAAAATCCGCACACTGCTGGAAGATGGCGACCAAAAGCTCGCTGGGCAGCTGGGACAGCCGATTAAGGCTTGGGCCATGCGACTGTTGAGACATTCTCACTAACCGAACAGTTGTTTAGTTAAAAGATGATAAGTCTCGGCGGATGAGCGGCTGAAAAGGCTTGGTCGTAGGAGGTTTTAGTTAACTAAGATTCATGTCTGAGTCACTCCAAGGCGCCAACCACACGTGACATTCATACATAAGAGTCACAGAGTCTACTGCAAATATCCTCCCCTGCAAATGCAATATCCGCGGAATAAATCCGTAATTCACGATACAAGTTTTTCACCTGATGCTCCGACTGTTGCTGAGAGGTTATCAAGCAGGAGGGGCCGGTTGTGCAACCCGTCGAATGGTATGCTCTTCGTGACCAATCTGGGGGGAAAATATCCCTGTCTGGTTACATTGGGACGAAAGAGATAGGTCATACCAGATGCTATCGGAGGTATACCTCGCTAGCTTCCATGTTCGGGCCTAGAGTGCTTGTTTCCTCCTTCCTTCTAGAGAGTATCAATACCAGCATATTAGCCACCTTATTGATGCGAACTATGCCATCTAGACCAGCAGGGGTCTGGAAGGCTCACTGTGTAACAATTTAGTGAGAAAATGTGGATCAACATGGTCCACAGCCTCACAATCGATGCCTCTCAGGACCACCGGCAAAACGCACCCACCGCTGCGCCAAGGGAATTCGGACCTCCGAATCTTTTCGAAACATAGCACTTGGTTCCCTATGGTAATGCGGCAATTAATCGACTTTCCCACGCCGGAATATGATCGTCAAGGGAGGTGTCTGATATCTAAAATGTACCAGGCGGTACACCCTGATCATCCCATTGGTCTAATTGATCTAGGGTGTGCAGGCTCGTACTAAGTATTGCCTGATTCCAAAACCAAGCCTGTCGACTGAGAAAAGCCTACTACAGGTGAATCCAATCAATCTATTTTAGTGGTTATTCTGCTAGCAAATACCCTGCTGCCTTGCTTGAACCATCATAGTGACCACAGCCGAGGTTCACAGCTCTCCACTTGACTCCCATACTGGTCTGTTGTCCCTCAGACTCGCGATACTGAGTCTATAGCACTCATTTGGAGCCCAAGTATCCACAAGTGTGATGTCCAAGTTAGTATTAATGCAGTGAAGCTAGTAGAGTCAGGATTCAGTCCAATTGTCTATGGCGTGGAAAACCAGGACACGACGTTACATTCAGCTGTCAGTGTCCGCCAATATCCTTCGTCGTGTCCAAGGCGAAATGAGAATATCTCCACCAACTTCATGGATATCTAGCTCTGAGAACGGGCAAGGCAGAGTATGCCTCCAGGAGAGGCCACATCGCGTTCAACAGGGCTGCCACGGCTCAGGAGAAACATATAAAGCCCCAGCCATTCGCACCACAGACTCCTCATCCATCAACATCATTCATCTTCAACCACATCCCTTCAATCTTCCATCTAACTGCCAGTAGTTCCCAACTACACAATGAAGGCCACCACTGTCATGCTTGCCCTCGTCAACACCGCCCTGGTATTGGCTGCCCCTGCCTCTGAGTTGAGCAGTACCGTTGCTCGTGGAGACAGCGGATGTTATGCCTTGTAAGCCTTATTCCCATTTTGACGGAGCGACTAGGAGACTAACACCTCTGTAGCTCGGATCCTGATTGTGGTGTCTCAGGCACTTTCTGCCAATGTGCTAATGGTAGGACTCCTGGTGACCAGACGCCCTCTACAGATAACTGATATAATATGGTCTTAGGGCACTTCTACCTCTTTAATCATGCCACAAATGACTGCCAGCCTCCATGGGGTTACATTGGTCCCAGTGTGTCTTCCCTTCCCGGATGGCGCTGCTAGATGCCCAGAGGGGGATAATAGGTCATGAGCTGGAATGATAATGTTGGACGGCCTGAAATGACTGGTATGGGTTAAGTGTGTATATTAGGAGTGTGTATAGCAGTTACATGACCACTCATGAACACTGTCTGAAGATTCACCATCTAGCCTGTGGGTGAAGTTAGCAGATAGTCCAGAAGAATGTAAAAGACTTACCCAGTCCACTCTTTTATTTACTCATGTCAACTTCCTGGGGAGTGTATAGGGTCTCTAGATTCTTTTTCTTCATTTAAACCCCATTCTGAGAGAGTGATCAGTCCTATTGTAATACATCCATCATAAACATTAGTACTGATGAAAGAGTAAAATCTATGTATTCTTAATCTACATTCACATATCTAGTTTCCCATTCAGTTCGTTTTAAGAAGAGCCTGTCTGGATAACCCGGCAGACAGTTGTCTGGTGTGTAGGCCCTAGATTGTCGAGCTGAACCCAATAGGGAAACTGGAAGCCCCGGATAAAATCTCCCTGAGCAATACCACTACCTTCGGCAGCATCAGCGTGGTACACGTTCAGTGAATCCCTTCCCAGAGATGTATTCTTCATAGCATTCATTCCACCACTGTGAAATAAACTCGGATCGCTTTGCCCGAAGCTTTTTTGCCTTCTGCGTGTACAGCCTCGATCGCTCTTCCGCCAGTGATTTATGAATGCTGGGCTGACCTGCAATCCTTCGTGAAAGGTCGGCGATCCTTGCGTTTAGGCTGACGATTTCCTCGTCGTGTTCGAACTCGAATAGTGTCGCGGCGTCGAGGCGAAGAGGGACATTCGGATCACGATGATGCGCCATGCTCTGTTCCGTGTCTCAACACTCATAATCTGGTTCCATACCATACATCAAAGCTTGCATATCCAATGCCTTGAGCTGAGCCTGATATTTGAGGAATGTGTTGTGGTCTTGATGGTTAAGCGCTTGGCTACGCGTAGCTTCCGAGGCTTTGGCTATATAATTGATCAGCACTGGACAGACATCTATGCAAAAGTGGGGAAATCAGAAAGCAAAGGGGAGGTAAACGAATGTAGTGGGCGGCGTCAACTTATGATCTACCCTGTTTGCGAGCTCCGCTCTGATTCCGTGGACGCGTAGTTGGTCCTCGAATCCATCTCTTTGCGCTAGACTCGTGAAATTGTGTCTTAACGAGGAGAATGTCAGACCTTTGTCCGCTTTTGGTCTGTTTGGAGTGACCATTCGGAAAAAGGGGAGCTCTCTAGTGGTCTCAGTCCACTGCAGAGTCCATGATTCTCTGCCCTCTGGAGGTCTTTGGGCCAGTAAACTCCTCAACAGAGGATATGCCCTTAAACGCACAATCTGTAATGCTGTGGATGATGACCCAAAAAATGAAATTCATTACAAGGATTAGATGCTCCCTGAACCAAGTTTTTGGCCTAGTAGCATGGTAAGCCCCAGATTGAATAACAGTAGTCTTGAGAGCAGGGTTGCGTAGGGAATGAGAGAAGGGAAATAGCCTACAAAGTTACATCGTCCTGGTAGCGCCATCCTTTAAGGAATTTAGGATCAATTGTCACCCATCTCTTCACTATCCCAACCTGATTGCTCCATTTTATATGGAATAAGAGATGCTTTGTATAAGAGTCAGAGAACCAAACCTTAGAGCAGACATTGCAAGCACTAACCTTGTAGTAGAGGCACTTATTTATATTTTAATAAGAACTTGATTCTATAATTACGCTAGCTCTGGACCCTGAACCTGCAAAGAGAGCAAGCACACTTCCAGTTTGGACTCATGCCCGTTCATGCACATAGTCATGTGTATTGTCCCCAAATAAACAGCGAAGCAGGTATTCAATATCCTTGGCTGTAACTAGGAAGCATGCCCTTGGTTCTGTTGAAAGGGCATACTTGCTTATTAGATCATTTTGTATGAACTAAGCAGAACCATATTAGCATTAATTATGACAACAGGTGTGCTTAGATCACATATATTAAGGACATCTTTCTTTACTTCCATAGGGAGACTCCTGGACGTCTCACACTCCCATCTTAAGGTAAAGCTGGTAAAAAAACAGCATGCTATCTTCTGCGAGGGTACATTCTTTTTTCAGGTAGTGATGTAAAACTCCACAAAAAGCTTTAGAATTTGCGGAGAGGGATCTGGTTCATCCTTAGAGAAGTTTTTTGTTCCACTCTCCTTGCGAGAAAGTCTCCATCTAAAGCACAAGAGTTAAGAGTTACCTCGCTAGGCTTAACTAGGATGGATACTTACAAAGCCCACTGGAGTGCTGCTTAATCATATTTTTCACAAGTTGCCAGTGCTAGCCTTGGGAAACTTATAACATTCTCTTTCTTTTCTTGCTCATTTTAGTATTCAAGAGTAAAGCCACATGACTCTGCCAGTCTCTGGTGCTCCTCTAGTAGTTTTTGTAACTTGGCATCCTTGGAAGCCATGGTCATATGATGTCACATGCAATCAAAGGGGTGGAAGCTGAGAGGATTGATACTTTGTATGGATTCAGTGACAATCAAGTGCATCTCTTCAAACTGCAGGGCGCAGAGCCCATTAAAAGCAGCTCAATCACTGTTTTCTTCTGCAGTCGACTGCTGAGTTCGCCTTCGTCACCCCCCTGGAGCCCTCGTCACCACCAGTGAGCCATCATCACCAGGGGTGATGGGGTCCTCACCCATATCACCAGCACTCATACTAAAAGCATCACGCCGCTGCTTTAGAGACAAAAGGGCTTTCTGGGGATTGACCACGTTCTACATGTGGCTTAAGTACGGCTGAGCGGACGGGAAGCCCTGTTTTCCACACCCTATGGTCGTATGTGCTAGGACTCAGAGAAAGAGAGGGTATTAAGTGCAGTCCCTCGTACGCAGACCGCATAGTCGCGACCCTCCAGCTCGGTTCTGACTGAGTATCAGTCGGCCATGCAGCTCCGCAGCTGGTGGAGGAATGTATAGAACGTATAACGAGCTGGTTTGGGCCATCCGAACGTATAATCTTGTGGGATAGTGGCATGCCATGGAAAAGTTAATCCAGGATATTTACTGCTAGCCTGATTAGCGTAAATACCCTGGATTCAGACTTTTGACATGCGACTGTACGAGTGCATGCCCAAGTGAGGCAAGAACGCGAATCAGCCGATGGTGATCAACGGAACCGGCAACATCACTAGGTGGGAATAGACCTTGGCCGCGTTGCTCTTCGGGCATTAATGACGACTTTGAAGCCGAGGGAAGATTGCTCAAGAATCCAGTATAACATTGATAAGGAAGACTCCGTTAATCATACTGTGATAGAGGATAATTCCGTTCTCGGAAACTCCAAACGCTTAGGGTACGGTAACAAGTGCGGTTACTATTCCGGACTGATCAGATCGATTATCCAACTTACTTGGGGTTTCTCCCCAATAGCCACTGCTGTGCTTGTCAGTTGTCAGTCTCAGTATCTGTGACATTCTTCTTGAATCCTAGCACAGAGTCGTACTTGAGAGACCTGACCCGCTGCGTCGGTGTCATCCTACTGCGCTCATTGGAGGGAGCGCTGGGGCCCAGCTGTGTTTTCATTGCCTGAAGGACATCATGACAGGCATTGCAGGCGCAAAGGAGAGACCTGAACCAGCTGCGGCACCATCTCCAGCTCCATCAACTGCGTCAGGAACCGAGTCCGGAGTGGTAGGTTTCAGCACAGCCTCAGATACCAACTCGACTCGTGCCAGCGTGACCTCTGACGATGGTGGTAAGACCACTGAAAAGGTTCCTCCAGAGTCGGTTCCAGTTGTACAGGCTCCTGCTTGATGATCAGATGACATTATATGGCTTTGTAGTACGATACTACTGGTAATTTGTGTATTAGGAATATTCAATTTATGTATCACTGCTAGGCACAAAGCTCTACATACCTATTTTATTTCAAGAGACCGACTAGAGTTACCGAAATGTCATAGAAAGTTCTCTATTTACTGACCCACCCACCAGCTGCAGAGAGTGTCAAGAGGAAAGCTAGACTATATGTTAAAAGATGTCAACCTTCCCTGCAAAGTCGTGGGAGACGCATAAATCCAGTTAGAAATTCTCTAGAGGCAAGAGCATGTGATCCATATATTTTGTTCACTAACTTCCTAATAGATAGACCCTAGAGAGAAATATGGAGGGCAGTCTAAGCATACTTGTCTTCTTTCCCAGGTTGAACGCCATATCCGAGAGGATAACGTATTGGAGATGACGCCTGATCAAAAGGCAAGAAAAGTATGCCAAGTAGAGGAAGAATACGGATACGGCGTTATGCACAACGGTAGTCTACAGACCATCTTTGGGTGTTGTAGAAAAGATATTGACAAAGCTAAGGCTTCTTATCACCAGAACCATCACTCACGGGACAGTATACACAAGCTTTTGACCAGACGCAGCCTCACGACGAACCATACCCGAATAACCCCCTCCAGACCTTCATTCAGCACCTTAACCGGATGCGCGTCAATCAAACCCCGATCCAGCAGAGTCTCCACCACTGCAAACGCCCGCGCCCCAAACTCCCGGTCCTCGGATCGCGCATTATGTCGTTGCGCATTCCCGTCACATACAACTGGCATGGTGGCTTGTTTCAGCCTCGTGCTCATGCGCAATCGATGCGCTACCAGCACGAAGCCCGGAGACCCAAGCGTTGAGGTGACATCCACATCTCTGAACAACTGCGTTGTTTCCCAAAACTATTAATCATACCTTTGTGAAGTGGTCATTTGGATCATTAGGGGAGTATCCCATATGTGACTGGAATCTATATTTGTAGACTACGCTAATTTAGGCCTAAGAACTGTAGCTTCAAAGTCATCTGTTATAATAGTCGTGTGGCCCTAACGTAGGCTAACCTATTCCCACTTAGCCATTAGGACTGACACCTGCATGATTAAAAGCCATGCTACACCATAATAAGGAGGTCACATTGTGCTCTATTTGCTAAAAGAGTAGATTGAACTATAAGACTAGTAGCAAGCCACTAGGCTCTGGAACAGTCATGGGCATGGCCAAACCATCACACCACAGTGGACTCAGCTCAACAGGCTGAGTCACTACTCACCAGAGGAATCTGAATTCTATATTCATGCTACCATTCTTGCAATTCTGCTATCCATTCAAAGGCGGACGCAAGAACGTTACTTGGAAAAGAGGAGATGAGGGCATAATATTAGAGTCATAAGCCTTTTATGAATGTTGTGGAGAGAGCAGGCACAAGGATAATAAGTCACTACTGGTGAGATATAGTGTCTCACTAATATGCAACCGATATAGTGGCGCAGGCATGGTGTTACATTGCCAAGATGAGGAGTACATCGTCCGGACACCTTCTAAGTGTAGCGGTATTATACTACAGATGCCCTTATTATGGGTTACAGCATCGACCACCCCTAACCTATCAGAACTCCATGACAGATAGAGATGAAGTGAAACTTAGCCAATATCCAGGGTCCTAAAGATCATTAGAGGATTGCCTTAAGCCCTTACAATAATCTGGCATACGTGACTAGAGGTCATTTTGACTTAAATTACCTGAGGTAACAAAGATGGCCATGTCCATGTGCGACTAGGTTAGGGAATTCTATGTTAGCACTGCTAAGTTAATATATAAACCTAGTTTCTCTCTTTCTCCTCTCTAGCATTCCCACTTCAGTCCCTTATGACTATAGTCTAGCTTGTGATAACATGCATTTGTTTACTAATTATATTATGCATTCCTCTGTTATTATCAAGCCTGCATATCCTAGTCGATTAGACGACTTATCAGGACCCTTTACTCTTTTCTAATTAGCCTTGTTACCAGTATGGATCTTAAAACAAAAGAACTTCCCCCTCTTCTCCCCCAGTATGGTTCACGCACATCTTCCACTTCTCCTTTCTGCACTATATCCATGTGTACCGCCTCGATGATAATAAGGTTCTCAGTCTTAGCCTTAATGGCAAGTGTTGGCGCAGCCGACCTACTTGCCAGTGAGACAAGCTTTTCGAGTACAAATATTGCAACTGTAACCTCACTTCTAGCTATCATAACACCCTTTGTACAGCTCCCTGAATGCACCTCTATTTGGGATATAACCAGTACCTCAATATGGATCAATGACACCATCATACATACGACTGTTCTGGTGTCAGACCCTGCAGATGAGCGATTCACAACTTGCCAACCACCAGGATGGGACAGCAATGAGGATGCTAGCCGCTTTTCATTTAGCCCAGCCGTGTGCCCCAGCGAATGGACATACCATGAGATGGCAACAGAAAGATATCCTGTTGATAGGAAACACGTCTATACGCACTCAACTGCATACTGCTGCTCCAGGTCTGGCTTTCCAACTCCTGTTTACCCAACTTGACCCGGCCGGCCCACCATGCCCCCCATCCTTATCTTACAACTGAGCAAGATAGCCAAGGCTGACTTTTTTGGATACAGTGGCTTCTCTCTATCAAGGAATCTCTCCAATCTCAAGGACATCAAAGCATCATGCTACCGTACAATCACCCCCGGTGAGACAACAATCACCGGGACACTTTCACACGGCCAGGGCACGCGGGTCCTGTTCACTGATGGAATCCAGGTACACCAGGCATGGGCAATCTCATGGGCGGCATCTGACACCAACACAATGTCACCATCGCTACCCCTACTAACAAATTCAATGGTCGTCCCTACGTGGGTGCCGGGGGAGATCATCCCGCCAGGCATGTACGACAGGGGCAGTGACGGGTCGGATATGCCAGGCTGGGAACCTATTATGAGATTTATAATGATAGGCGTTCCTATTATTGGTGTAGCGCTTATTGCGTCGTGTGTTTGGGCCTGTATCTGGTGCCGGCGAGTACGACGGAAGGAACGGCAAGAAGCGGGAGAATTGGTCAAGCAGCAGGAAATACACACTACATCATTGTAGCCTACAGCAAATGATGATAGGGTGGGATTACTAGTCACTACCTACGGTAGGTACTATAAAGTCAGCCTCTATCATACTCTTTGTAGTTTATTGCTTATTACTACGGTAATATTCTTCCTCCG
This sequence comes from Aspergillus fischeri NRRL 181, assembly GCF_000149645.3. Classification (NCBI taxonomy): domain Eukaryota; kingdom Fungi; phylum Ascomycota; class Eurotiomycetes; order Eurotiales; family Aspergillaceae; genus Aspergillus; species Aspergillus fischeri. The sequence goes on from NW_001509762.1 coordinate 5,980,463, forward strand.
CCCTATTTAGCCCTAATAGTGTTTAAGTCTAAGCGTCAAGCCTATGAAGTTATACCAGAAGGACAGCCCATCAATTTAGCAATTAGTTAGCAGCAAGAGAAAAGTCAAGATCAAGAATCTGATGATTACTAGTTAAGTCTATATTAATTCTAATAATAATAGATGCAGCGAGTCAGCAACAAGTCTTTCCACCATGTGACATGCGGTACCTATGACGTAGAGACGTAGTACAGAGTACTAAACACAATACGTCCTCACCAAGTCAGCGATTGCATCTCCAAACCCTATCAACCTTGATATATACCAGCAACATGGAAAGCAGCGGCCTGCGCGGTCTCAGCCGACGAAGTCTGCCAGAAAACCTAATAACCCACGTTCAGAACGCACACGATGTCATCTCAAGCATGATGGGGATCCGCCAGACTCTGCTCTCGGCGGTCCTCTTCGACGTACCCCCTGTCTGCTCGCCACTGGTGAGCGAGTTGATCGCAGATTACCAAACGGTATTACCCTCCTCTGTGGACGAGCGGGAAATCGGAAATCTGACGATCTAAGGGTACTGGCCTACCCGAGCGTGCTCCTCCTCATCGCGATGCATACATCATTGTTTTGCTTCCCGGGGATTCGACAATTGGGAAACAGCATGATCTGCTACTTCTCCCTCTATCGCGGGCGGGGAATCCGATAGTCAGCGTGGTGGATGTGGAAGGGAAGGTCTTGGATATGGACTGGGAGGCTCAGGATTACTTCCGAATACAGGAAATGTGTAGATTCCGCGTCTCGGAGCGTAGCAGGGTCAGTGCCCTGTGTGTGGTGTTTTCTCGGACTTGATCATGATGTAGATTTATTAGAGCGTCAGTGACAATGTAATGATATAATGATATGACAACCAGACAGAGATATGCGGACCGGAGGTCGGACTTGTTGATACCGTATTGCGCTACTATTTCTGCTATGCCAAATGATCGTCTAGACACTTTAGTCGAGTGCCTCAATTGTTGGAAAACTATCTTGGTCTGATTGTCGTCCAGTATTTACCAGCCTTGATTTAGGTAGAGACGTTTAAATGGAGTATTATCAATTCTTAAGTTCAGAGAATGCCAGCTGTTGAGAAATGATCATTTCTACAAAGTAGCAAACAAAGACAAGACTATTTGCAATGGGACATGCAAATTTATTTTTATGATGAAAGGGCGCGAGGGAGACCTACTACTACCCTGAGCTTTCTTAATATGCTGTGCTATGCAAGGAGACTTTGTGCACCGATGTGTGAGTTCGATTGCAAAGAAGACAAAGGCAACACAAGAGTACCAGGAAAGCAAACTTATATGATTACGACTAAATGATATGTCTACTCCTTATAATGGTGTCTATTGGTAATGTGGAGACAATGTACTATTGAAAGTGGACGCAAGCTAACAAGACTATATCCAGCCACTCAATAGTCGATGCACCAAACCAGACAAGACAGGAAGAGGAATCAAACATTACACAACGTCGAGTACGCCGCTATATACAACAACCAAGATAGGCGTATGGACAATCAACTCGGCGCCAATGCTGAGTCGACATATGAGTAATAACAGACAAGATTCTAGATCCTATTCCTCGGCTTTGTACACCGCAAGGCCTGTCGCCTTGCTTGCGCTCGCTTTCTACTCTTCTTCTCGGCATAACTTCAACTCTCGCGACCTTTCTCTCCTCCCCATGAAATGCGTGTACGGTGTCCCCTACGACCCGGGGATTGGTCCGGCGACGCCGACGGAAGTCCGCTTACAATTCCAGCATCGTCTCTTCGCGGAGATGCCCGAGAGCCATCCGCAAATTGAACTCTTCCTCGCACTTGGCGGAATTCACCATTGTCATCGCTGTCCGTGTCTTCGACTGCGGCCTCCGGGTCATCAGAGTCCGAGTCGTTGTGCAATTCTCCCAGGGCCGCCAGACGACGACGACGCTCTGCCGGTGTTTCACCCGTGTCGTCCAAGTCGGCTTCCTGCGGGGGAGGCGCAAGACCGGCTGCTTCTCGGAGGCGAGCTGGCGGGATCCGCTCGGTACCATCGTCTTCGGAGTCTCTTCTCGACCGCGGACGAGGCCTGGAAGGCGAGTCGGACGGCTCCAGGTGACTGCGTCGCTCCTGTGCAGCCGAGCCTCGAGTCACCCTAGCGAGCGAAGCAGCCACGTCGGGCCCGGGAATGTCCTGTACCGATTCATCGTCGGTGGTCTCGCTGTCAGAGTCAAACTGGTCGATGCCGCGGGTCTCTACCTGTGTGCCAGGCGATACCGGCATGTCAACAGGTTGTGCTCGGAGAGATTCTCGCTGCTCGGCCTCGTCCCGAGCCACATTCTTCACACGCTCAGGAACGTCAGTCTCCTCGACCAACTGGCGACGAGCCTTGGGCCCCAGGTTCTTGATCTGCTCGGCGAACTCATGTTTCGTCATGCGACGGCCCTTGTGACCGACACCTCGCTTACCGACTTCGTCGTCGTTGGCCAGGGTGAACCGCAGTCCATCGTCCGCTAGCCACTCGTCCTCGGCTGTCTTCCTGCTCTGTGCAGCTTGCGAGGTTTCCGCCTCGCCGTCTCTACCAAACCAGGTTCCCATTCGTCCCAGGCCGCGGCGGCTAGGGGCTCCGCCTTCGGCCTTGCCAGCGGCGGGAATGGAGTACTTCTTGATGACTTCACCATCCTCATCCTCGACGATAATGGTATTGCCGAATTGATACGCGTGAGCCGAGCGAGCTTTGCGCTTGGCCGGCTTGCCGGATTCTTCGGTCGATTTCTTCTCCGCAGCTTTCTTCGCCTCCTTGCTTTCCGCTTGTTCGCCGCGGCCTTTGCCCCAACCGACCCATTTGCCGAACTGTTTGCGAGCCTTTCCTAGCGGGGGCCCGGCCGCAGCTCCCACTGCATGTTGGATTTGTTCCCCTTCCGTCTTCTCATGAGGCTGGCTTCGGGATTTGGACAATTCGCCTGACTTATCCTTCTGCAGCCGCCGCTTTTGTTCTTCAACGTGCTGCTGCCGTTCCTCGGGCGATTTATGACTGATATCTTCTGTCTTCAAGACATTGCCTTCTTCGTCTTCGATGACCATCGTATGGCCTTCCAGGTACACCTCTAAGACAGGTTCCCGGCCAAACCGATCACGCTCATGGTTCGGTGGAGATCCTCCCCGTTCAATCTTCTCCCGCTCCTCGGCTTCCTCCTTTGATTTCTCAGTCTCCTCACCAGCCTTCTCAGTCTCCTCAGCAGCCTCGGCCGGCCTTTGAGGCATAATGGCTGACTGGCTGATCGGACCTCCAGCTCCATCATCCCGCCTACGGCGTCTTCGAGTCTTGCGGCTAGAGGGTCGGCCGGTGGGTGTCTCGGATTCCTCCTCACGAACCCGTCGCAAAAAGTTACCGGGAACGCCAATCGGCGGAAGAGTTCCAGGAGGGAATTCCGGCTCAGTGGACGAATCACCCAACTCGTCTGCGTCGGTCTTGCGGAAGGACATTGACCCTTTGGCCAACGACTGTACGCGAGGTAGTCGGTTCATCCAAGAGGGACCCTCTTCGTTGGCGGTCGTGTACGACAACGTGACGGTCAAGGTATTGATACGCTTTCCAAGGGTAAAAACGGCGATCGATGAACCGTGGACCAAAATGGACGAGATGACCATAAAGGTGGTGATAGGCCAGATCAGCTGCACTATATAATAGTCGGGGGACCCTGGTTTGGGCAGATCTTTCTCCGGCAACGGCTGAGTGCTATCGGTTTCGAGTTCAGCCCTGGTTAGAATTGCGGCGAAGATGGCACCGACACCGATGGGTCCGAAATGGCCAGCGAAAAGAGCCTCACGCCACGTTTTGACGTCTGGAATGACTGGTTTCAGTAGCATCATGATCGGAATCCGGCGGAAGAAGATGACCAGGATCGCGATGACTACGAGTCTCCAGGGCACGAGGCCGATATCCGGGTTGTTGTAGTCCTCCCAGGGAATAATAGACCCGAAATAGACGAAGTAGGCCAGATTGAGAAGCAAGTCAATGACGTTGGACACGTGAGATTCCTCGGTCTTCTCAGTGAACCAGCCATCGTTGCTGAAGCCCACGCCGCAAGCAAAGCCTATCAGAAGATCATCCATGCCCAGAAAACTTCCAGAGCCGGCGCAGAACACGGCCAGCACGAAATAGAAGACTAGGAAACTCTCGCGATCAATCAACTGCTTACGCTCGGCAAACTTGATGGCATGGCGAGCAATATATCCAATGGTGAAACCATAGATTGCGCCAAAGATACACTCATAGAGAATCGTCACACAGAACCAGTTGAGCGACACCTTTCCTGCATCAGGGCGATAGCGCAGGATGTAGAACGAGAGGTAGATAAACGGAAAGGCCATGCCGTCGTTGCAGCCGGACTCGGCGGACAAAAGATCTCGCAGATGTTTGGGAACTCGCTTGGCGAATTTACCCTTACCGACAACCGAAGAAGCCAAGACGGGGTCGGTAGCTGTCACGCAAGCAGCGCATACGAGACTTTCCAGCCAGTTGAGAGGAGGTACCATCCACCAAATGAACAGACTAGTGACCAACCAGCCCCAAGTCATCACGGGAAGGAGCAAAAGAGTGACAGATTTCCAATGACGTTCCATATACGCTTTGGGCAATTCGACGCCGACGGCGAAACACTGAACGACGAGGACAATGCGCGAACATTCGAGGGTGATTTTGTCGACGTTGCCCCATTCGGCAGGGTTGAACAGATTGGCGGCATGAGGGCCAAAGATGATACCACACAGCGTGGCCACAGTTGCTTCACCAATGTATAGTTTCTCCTTGACGAAGAGCGAGCAAAGCATGAACAGCCCGGTGAAGCCGCCGAGGATCATGTACGCCAGGTGTGGCTTATCGATGTCCAAGTGATGCCACGCCATAATTACTCAGCGCTTCCTCCTGTAAGTTTAGTTGCTTTCTCTGATCCCTATGCGGGTAGCAATTATCTCCACGTTCTCCAACTGATTGAACGTGCAATTACAGATATGGACTCCGCACCAGGATTGCGTAATCCCGTTTCTCCGCATACCTTTCTGAGAGGAATGAAGAGGAATGAACGAAGGATGTTCGGGAATAGTGAACGGCTAAAACGGTCGAACGAGGTCTTTTCCTGTGCCTATTTGCGGTTTTCGTCAGCTCTTTGTTCTGCGACAGTAGACGGTTGAGCAACTAGGATAAGATAAGCAACAGATGAACGGAGAGAAATAGTGCCAACAGGAAAGGCAAGGAACGTCGACCAAAAATCCGAACACTTCTCGGCCAAGTGCCAGTAACAGAAGTAAGAGAAGAGAAGCAGGGACTACCAGTTTAGGAAATCGATAACCTGGAAAGCACGCTAATCGTCTGTACTCACCCTAAGAATAGAAAGGAAACAACAAGTAAAGAAGGAGGCAAAGGACAGGGCAAAAAACAGACCCAAGCAAGCACAAGCGACGACAAGAAAGAGACAAGAGAGGATAAGAGACAGAAAATGGAGAAAAGACAAGACGCTGGGCAGACGCAACTCACCAGGAAGCGGGCAAATTCAAGGACCCAGAGCCAAGACGACAACGACGGAACCCAAGACCACAACCGGGAATTTCATAACGACCAGTGCTCACTGTTTGCTTTGATCCGGGGAAGACGAGTCAATGTCAAACATAAATCTGGCTGGTGGTAGGACAGATATTTTCTTTTTCTTTTCCTCTTCTCCTTTGTTTGTAGCGAGTTTGCCGAAGAAATGAAAGGAAAAGCGCAAGCAAAAAGGCTAAAGCTGAGGATGATGACGGGGGCGGCACTGGCAGCCTTACTGCCTGAGGACCCGGCGGGGGATGCGGCGATTCGTCATTCACGTTCTTGTCGCCCCACCAGACCCAAAGCGGAACGAACAATTTCTGTCCTTGGCAGATTAGTCGGGCTTGGTCTTGATAAGACAATAATACTTTAGGTACGGAGTAGTCTTTTGTCTTTCAGAGAAACATAAGTCATAAATAGACAGAGTTAAAAGTATTGCTGAAAGGATCGTATTAGACTCAGACCGATTCACAATGACACCTGCAGTATCTGCTTCTACACTACGTACCTAGTACCTAAGGTACCTACCTTGTGTCGCTGAGCCACATGGGATCTATATTAGGGCGGCGTGATAGGTAGTACAACATTCCCAGGCATAGCGTGGGCCTCCGGATGTATCATTTCCAATTGCAAACAAGGCAATCTCTGAGACGCTTTCAATAACACAATATCTACCTTACTGAGTCCTATGCATACCGTATCTACTCATAAGTAGTACTGTAAAAGAACCCAGCCACTCTAGAATATTCGTCTCAGATTTAGAACATCAAATCAATTGCACCAGCCTTGCAAGGCTGCCCAAGATGCTTCAGTATCATTGGCTACAACTGTTCTCCACTCTGGGCAGCCGGCGGGAAATGCGGTTTAGATTGGTGTATTGGTGGGACCGTTGAAGGCGGAAAGCTGTACGGAGTAGTCCCATTGGAGATGTTGATGGTCAAACTTGATCCTGATAGGGTAGTTTGTATTGATCCGGTCCTTGCCGGGGCGTTCCTGTTCCCACTAGCGGAGCACTAAACCCATAAAGCGCCTGAGCGTAGGGTACAAAGCCAGAGAGAAACTGAGAGATCGCGGCAGCTCGGATCGGAATCAATTACCTTGCCATGCATACAGGGGACATATCACACGCATCAACAATGGTAGGCAAACCACTACCTTACCAGATACCGTACTCAAAATGATCACACAGTCATCATCAGGTCCAGACTGAAAAAGGTCCATCGATCAAGCATACTGAAAAGGAAATCAAACTATCCAATAGCGACAGGCTGAGCAACAGCAAAATAATAGACATGCTGGGTAGACACAGTTGAAAAATAAAGCAACAACTCTCGCATCACTCGCCCAAAGGCATTCCTTCCACCTGATCACTCAATGACCGCCAATTGTCGGCCTGCAGCTCGGAGTATTTCACTCGCTCCTGGCTCCAATCCTGATGAAGTCGGCTGATGTGATACTGACTCCGCTGGAAGTGTACCAGCTCATCTCGGATGCACTCTTTGATGAAGACTCCTCTCGCGTGTTGCTGCACAATTGATTCCTTATCCTGCAGTGCCAGCAAAGCATCGTGTTAGAAGAAAAGATGGCAATCAAAGGAAGCAGACGCGGCAAAGGAAAAAGCAAAAATATGGTCTAGAGCGAAGGAAAAGACAAAGGAAAAGTAAAAAAAAAAGGTCATACCTTGAATATCGACTCTTCGACCTTCTCAATTTCCCCGGGTTTCACCGCCCCTTGAGGGCGTGCCCGCAATTCCTGCAGCTTCCGCTCGTTGCTTTCAATCCTTCGCTCCAGTTGAGGTATGTTGTTACGTGCGTATCGGTCCCGTCGGTCGAACATCTCTCTCACACTGACAAGGCAGTCCCGCTGGAACTTCAAGTCCTCCAGTATGCCATTTTCCCATGCCCTGGCTTCGTCCTCCAACAAACTCTGGCTGTTGGAGAGGTGCCTGGCCGTAGCCATGATGCCCTCGTTGAGTATAGGAACATCGTTGGTATCCACAGCGTATGTGTCCTTAGTCACTTCTGTGAGTGACTGCAATGCGAGCGAAAACCGCAAGTGGTCCGCGGCGAGACCCTCGTTACGCTTGGCTAATCGCTCGAGCAGTGTGCACAAGTTGATGTAGATTTCGGCGGAGCGCTTCACGCCACTACGAACCGTCTCAAAAATATCCGTCAAATTAGCAGGCAATGAGTCCTCGAGATCAGGAGGGAGGACTCGGCCCGTGAATTCGTCTTGTACCGAGATCGTGGCCTGTTTGCGCCAGACCGAGAGTTCCTAGCTGCAAGTCAGTTTCTCGTTGCCATTGATACAGGCCGATCTACACACCGTAGGAACCGTTAAGAACATGACCACGAGTTGCTCCTGGCTCAAAACAGGATGACGAACGAGTGCGTTGGTGAACCGCACGAGGCCTCGGCGCCGCTTCTCAAGGAACGAGTTTGAATCCGCTGAAAGGTGAGTGCCATTGACTTCAAACGGAAATAGGTGAGTAAGCTTTGAGGAGAGCTTGTAGCAAGCCTGTGCTCTGACGTACCTGCAATTCTCTTGGGTGGAAGTAAAGGAAGTTGTCGGAATGGGTATCGTTTCTGCAGACAATCTAATAACCAGACAAAGTCACTGTATCGTCGAATCACTGTGCTGCCTCTACGGGCCGATTTCACCTCGTAATTGCGGTGCTGAAACATGAACATGCCCTCCTTCTCAGGGAGCAGGTTAACTGTCACAGTCTCCTCCACTTGTGAACTCGTAGAGATGCCGATGCCCGATCGCCGTCGGGCATTGGACTCTTCCTGCCCACTACTGGGGGCACCGAGATTTCCAAGTCCAGCTCGGACCGGTCCGCCAAAGCCATCACCAGCTGTTGTATTGCCATAACTCTCCCCCCATCCAGACCCGGAGCTGGTGGAGGGCACACCGTCTGTCCGCCCGTTGACACGGGGACCGCTCGGTACTTCATGTTGTGTCTCATCCTCGCCAGCCCTGCTAGACCAGGCAATGGTCGCCGATCGCACGCTTCCAAAGCCGTTGAGGACTGGGGGCTCGGGTTCGGTTTGCGCATGGTTATGACCGCGGTGTAGTTGGGGGCTACCCCATGGATCAGCGTCCAAACCACCCAAAGTTTCTCTGGACTGTCGCGAGCGCGCGGAAGGCGGATCATTTATGGCCGTGGGAGGAGGGGGAGGAGTGGTGGGCCGCTCTTCGGGATGAGAAGGTGCAGAGGGTTGTTGCCTGTCGCGCAGTCTGTCAAGGTAGGAACTTTTCGGTAGCGGAAGCTCTATAAGGGCATTAGCAAACGTTCAGACGAGACTATAATGGTAAAGGCGTTATACTCTTGCGTCGATCATCTACCGCATCAAACGTAAGGTCCTCCCCTTCCTGCGCAAGGCCAATCAGCGCTAGGAGGACGTTGAACTGACCCCGACCAAGCCCGTTCGCGCTATCGCCATCCCCTGAAACAACGAGATTAAATATCTTGGCCTGGTCGCTGGCACTGAGCCCGCTGCTCGACAGTATCTCCCGCACAGAGGTCAAGCCCACAACGCCCCCGACACGGTCCCCCTCATTAAGCACAAGGTCATATGCGTCAATATAGCTCTCGGGAACATCCGCGTCGGGCAGCAAAGTCTTCACGAGCTCGTGTCTGGCGGCTCGTTTGTTCGCGTTGCTATTCCAGGGCGAGCTCGACTGGAACCCGTCGTCATCGGCGAAGAGGGAGGACGAGCCCAGGTTGGCGGAGCTGCCAGCTCCAGCTCCACCGGACGAAGGCTCATCTGCAAAAAGCGAAGACCTGGACCTCTGGTGGACCGAATCACCCATAGAGGGATCTTCTGGCGACGTCCCAAATAAGGACATTATGGACAAGCTCGAGTGTGCGATGCGTCACGGATTCGTTGGCGATGGTCCCAGTTCCAGGTTTGGGGAGCGGAGTTCGGTCGGAGGCTGGGAGAGAGATAAGTGGCGGCCACCACCGAGGGCCACAAAAGCAATCGCCGTCTGCAAGTCAATGGACAACCCCAAGAATGGAATTGAGATAAAAGTCGGGATTCAACAACCAGATTAGTGCCAGCTAAGCTCTGCTTCTCCTCCTGTGATAAGGGGTCGAGAGCATGAAGCTGAATGGAGCCTGGGGCCCGCTGGTGATGTTGTTTGGTGGATCCACCGCAGAGCGCGCACTAGTCGGTTATTCGAGGCCGACGATAAACAACGCTGGTACTCTGTACATACATGGGGATAGTGTCACCGATCATGCACTTTGGATTAGAAAACTCCATCGCCAGCGATGATATATTTATAGATACAGCATAACTCATAGGGGCCCTTGTAGTTCACATATATATAAATCATGTCTAATATACGTCATGTTCGATGGTGTACATTCCTAAATCCCGCCATCACCTGAGCTCTCTGACGCAAGATCGCTGCACTCCTTGCTAGACTCTCTTATCGAGGTCACTGTAAAATGCCCGGTTCGAATCAAGAGATCCTGCCACTCCTTATCCCCTGTAGCTAGAATCAACGCTGGGTTTGTACCAGGCGGAAACCATCGTTCTTTTCGTGTTTCTGCCTTGCTACCCCCTTCTAGGGCCGCTCGACTTGCCCTTGTCTTTCGCATTCTCTTTCCACCATCGTTCTCGGAGAGGAGACCGCTCAGCTGTAGTCGGTACTGCTCTAGACGAAGGTCGAACGCCATTATAGCACGGACATACGGAGCTAGGTCCTCAGAGAGGGGCCTAAGCCTATTTTCAAACGAGGGCGCCAGCCGGCCTGGAGGGGGAGGGAAAAGATGATCGGCTCGCCTGAGAGGCTCAAACGCTGTTAGAAAAGTCGCTTTGGATGTGCCGGCACGCCGCGGTGCGACAACAGTCTCCAAGACGTTCCGTGCCTGAGAAGCTTCAATATCTTTTTGTTGCTCGTCTCGGAAAGTTTGACCTATAAAGACCTCGAATGTACTTCCAATGCTGGCCAGAAAGGAAGAGTAATCGGGCACGAGATCTGCCTGCAGCAGTGGATAACCCTCGACATAGTTAGTTCTTTGCTTCTCAGACATAGCAGGTATTGTGTTATCAATCGAGTCCTATGGAAATTGGTAATCAGTTTTGGAATTGTCTTCCAGGTCAACAGAACGTACCAGTTTTTGGTCGAGAGAGCATCGAGCGCAAAGTACATCCAGAACGCTCCGCAGATCGGCATAGTCAGACTGAAGCTCCAACCTTTGAAGACGTTGGAGGTTTGTGGCGTCAAAGTTGGTTGTCCCTGCCGAGGACACATTCTCAGAGCTCGAGTCCGCCATTTCCTCTGTTTCTTGCAAGCTAACTTGCCACCAGTGCAATAATTCTTGTGTTGACTCAATGCGGCTGTCGAGTGTGTTGTCCAACAGCATATCGCGACTGAACCAGCCCATAGAGGGTTCATATGTATTCAGACTCACGACCCGCAATGGGTCACTATCCTGATCAATCTCTGCGCCTTTTCGCCATCGATCTATTATCCAGTCCAACCCTGATTTTTCGCTTCCGATGGCCATCTGGCACCAAAAGTTCAAATCCATGATCGTTCTCCGAAGATCCCTTCCCGTAGCCAGGTATAGGTCGTCGACAGCTTCCCTCTTGAGCATATGACCCTCGTTTGCTGCGAGGACTAGAAGGTAGTCCACAGCAGGACGCTGGGGTGGCGGCTTATACCGTAGGATCGCATGAAAGGAGATTTCTTCAAGAGGGATGAGGTTTTCATCGTTGCAGGTGATGATGATGGGACGCTTGGACTGGCTGACGAGGGCCATAACGCCGGACCAAAACTGCTTGTCCTCCTCGAAGAGGATATCCGCTTCTTCTAGAAGAATGAGGGACTGCTTCTGACTCCGTGCCCGTTTTGAATCGCTCTCCTGCTGCGAATCTTTTTGACCGGCTTTCTTGTCCTTCTTGGGTTTCTTCCCAGCAGCAGGCTTGAAAAACCCCATGAGCTTGTTCTGTTTGCTTTCGTCTGGTGCCGGAGCCTCAACGCCAACGCCCAGCGAGGGATTATTTGAAGTATCCTCACCCGCGGTCACTTTATGCACAAGATGATTCTGTGTCATGTCACCGACACGCTCCAGGATGTCTTTAGCACTTCGTCGGTTACCAGGGTTGATCTCGAAAACTTCGAAGTCAAGCTCCTTGGCCACTGCGTACACGGAGGCAGTCTTACCGCATCCTGGAGGACCACTGAGGAGTATTACATTGGCCGTACGGTGTTTTCCTGCGCCGGATCTCCAAACACCGTCCGAGTCACCCGACCGAATGACAGTTTTTTTGGAAGAGACTGTTACTCCACCGGCTAACTCGTCATCGTCGGATGCAGTAACCTCGCTCATTTCAAAATCATCATCGCTACTGTTGACAATGAATCCGTCAAGCTGGTCTGCCTTCTTGGGCTTCTTCTTCCGCTTTTTATCGTCACCCTTCTCCTTGGCTTTCTCAATGTCTTTTGCAGGTCTTCCTGTATCCACGGCAGATATCCTAAGATATTTCAACCAGTCCCGTAGCATCATTGCTTCTTTGCTCATCTGAAGAACCTGGGCTGCAGACTCAGGAGCATACTTTTGAGTCCACAAGTCCATGTCGTATTCACCTCGATCGAAAGCAGTCAAAGATTGTGGAATTGACGAGAAGACTCTTGAGATGGCAGGATGACTGACAATTAAATTCGTTCCATCAGCAAAGGTGGATTCGGAAAGCTCAGGTACTATTGCTTGCTGTAGATCCCTTCCGCTCGCTGTGTGCCTCTGAGGTAAACGTAAGGCTGTCGGGACATTCGTATTCAAATTTGTCCACGTACGGAGTATGTTTTCCTCGTCAAGTACCTGAACCGCAGCCATTTTTGCTTTTTTCTGATCAATATTCAGAGAATAAGACAAATCTTCATTCTGCCGATCTGAAACCCCGGGAATGCCTCGAACGTGACCAAGGCCCTTAGGAGGCCAAACCGGGTGGATTGATTCAGGGAACTTTGGGCGCGGCCTGAATGACGAGAAAAGCACCGGCCGGCTGGCAGACCTGGTAACATCAAGCTTTGCCTCTGGTATTGATGGCGTGCCGGGTATTCCGTGGCTGAGATTTGACGGGGGTAAAGTTTCAGCGCAAGGGTCTGGTTTGCGCAGGGCAGGTTTCAAGAAGAACGGGTGCGTAGGTTTCGGAGGTTGCGGTTTTTGCGCAACTGGCACAGGTGGAACAGTTGCCCTGGAGGGGATATACTTTGTTTGGCCGCAGATAATCTTATCGATGAGCTGCCCAATATTTTTGGTCTTGTCGGGTTCGCTGGCGTACTTCAGGACCACCAGTTTCTTCTTGCCCTGCTCCGGCCCTTGGCTTCCTGCTTTGGTACGTTTGCTCCTTCTCTTCTTCTGAGGGGTATCATCCGATTGCTTCGCGACAGGCGAACTCAGGAGTTTCCCATTAGCGGTGAGTTTCATGGTTTTCTGTGGCGGGGAACGTGACTGCAACGCCTGATTTGCATCGTCCGGAAACCCCCTATCGGGATTGTGGAGGTCTGAGGCAGAGTTCGGTCCTGATAAAGACTCACTGCTGGCGACATCTGAAACACCAGGCGGGAGAGTGGCATTGTTGGCTCCGGCATTGGCGGCGAATTGGGCCTTACCACTAGGGGTATTCAATGTAGCGAGGGGCTGATCCAGCAGCAGGGAGTTATCGCCTTGATGCAGTTCATTCTCAGTAGAAGGGTCGCGTGTTCCCTGATTGACATCCTCCGTCTTTCGACGTTTCCTTCGTGCCGAATTGGGATCATGTTCTAGCGCCATGTGATCTAGTAATTGCGGAGTAGGTATAGAGCGCGTCAGGGAGGTGTTTGATCGTGCCGTGGATTGAACGGGTAACCTGGCTTCACTTTCGAGGGGACTCTGGGATGAAACGACATCTTCTGTGGTGCGTCTAGGAATTCCGAGGTCTGCTGATAATAAGTAAACTTGGATGTAGCCATTGGAGGAAGACGTGAACCTCTTTGTCTTTGGAAAAATGGGTGGATAGCTGGCTGCTCGCCTTGTGCCATGACCATGGGCTGCAGTGCGCTCATTCGATAAGCGGATCAATGCTCATCGCTTGAGGGTTAGACGAGAATGACTCGAGACACGAAAGAAGACAGAAAGAGAATGATGAAAACATCAAAACGAGATGCTGGTTGCTTCACAGCAAAGGTTGCCAAGCTAAGAGGGGATTTTGGACTTGGACGACGTAGACAATCAATTGAAGCCTGGATTGATCACCGACAACGCCAAAGTGCAACGCGAAGAAGCGCGTGTTTTTTTGCCCGCGCGGGCCATTCGTTTTCCGCCGTACGTCATTTACCATACCGACAGCCCTAGTCCGAAGGAAGGATAGCGCCGGATCTCGGGACAACGTAATGCCGGAAATTTTTCAGAATGCGATATGAAAATGAATTTGTTCAAGCTGTGTATGTTCAAATACTTAGCGGCAACGGTCGCGCAACACGAGTATTATTGTGTCTTTATTTGCCGTTATGGATCTGCAGCCACCTTCAGTACTGGCTCAATTGCCTCGCCCATTGCATGCCTCTACTGGTAAAACCCAGGTTGGCGAAGTGTATAGTTTGGCCGAATCGAAGAAGCGAAAAAGATATGAGGTCGTTGTTGCGGTCGATGGGGAGGCTGTGAACATCTACAACGTGAGAAAATATATATGAAAGATTCTAGGAGAATGATGAGCTGATTATCTGTGCCATTAGATACAAACCCCCAAACTCGTTACCTCCTATGCCGTTCCACCGCAATCCTCTTTCTCCTGTCGACCATGCTCGGTGCGAAGAAAGCTCACGAAAAAGTCGGTTGTGAAGAGACAAACTTTCGTCGCCGTGGACCGACCTGGACGAGAAATACAAGCCTTTGTTGAAGAAATTGGGGGCACTGGATCGAGTGCGCCTGTCATTTCGTCTTCATCATTCTCCGTGAGCGATTCGAGCAGCCCTACGGTCTTCGTCGGCATCGTCCCTACCGCTCCTACGGAAGATGATGAACAGGACTCATTCGATGTCTTGACTGTGCATCAGGATGGTCTTGTACGAAGGTTGACGTCTGACCTTAAGACTCAGCGGTGGAGTGTGAACCATACCGAGATCGCGAAGCTTCGCTCAACCCATGAAGTTAATTCCTGCTTTTTGGTGGACTTTGACGATGCGAAGAGATATCTGTTCAAAAGGCGACAAGATCTGGTGGCTATGGCTCTCGGGGATTTGACCGACTCTGGAGTAGACGAACCTTCCGTGTTGGTGCTTGTCTCACACCCGACCGGTTCGAAGCAGATCGCATTGAGCGATGTTCAAGTTCAGATTTTCTCTGTTCCCTCGACTGCACCCTCGGAAGGACGGATTCTTGACGAAAGCCAGAAGCTGAGACATCTTCAAACGATAACTTTGCCGGACATCGATGAGCATAAGACATTCGATAGCAGCTCTCTGCAGTGGTACTTCCATCCCGGGTCCGCGGGATTGAATTTGTCATTCGAGAAGGGCTTTGTCAACATTGATCTCTCCCAATATGCGCCGACCGTGACAACGCGCTTCATCCTTGAAGATGAGAGTTTCTCTTCTCTGATGCGCACCTCTCCTCAATCAGTGATTGCCGCTGGCAAATCGATTGTCGCTTTGTTCGACACACAATATCAATCCATCCAGCGCAGCATCGCAGCGGACAGTGTCCCTTCTGGTGGCTCGAAGTCGCGCACAGTGTTCGTCAGCTACTTTGCTAAACTTGGTGTCGCTGTTGCGATCAAGGGGAACGCATTGTTTGCGTTTGATTTGAGCTCGTCGATTAGTTCCCTTAATTCCTCCCTGAAACGGCCAAGGGATGGCCTTCTCATTGATGCTATTGGGCGCGGCATTGGCTCACCCACGTTCCAATCGGATGCATCTTCGAAGAAGAATCGCACCGAATACATGGCATCGCTTGGTCTTACTTCGGCTGAACAGGTTAGCAAGTGGGAGGAGTTTACACAGAAGGTCGAAAAATCCGCCAACTCCAAGGATAGCGCTGCGTTTGACGACGCGGTCCTCGATTACTTCGAAGTCGGCGCTCCCAAGGCTTTGCCTGCGGCGCAACACTACGTGAACCCAGAAATGGTGCTCTTCTTGCTATCCAAAATCTTTTCTCTCAGAGAAGCAAGAAGCAAGGACAAGCTGTCGGCTATGTCAGACTCCCGCTTGACCATTGGCATTTGGCCGGAGATGACCTGCACATGGCTCATTCAACTTGGACACTTTTGCCTAAGCAGTGTTGAGATTGCTCTGAGACGAGTTCAGAAGCCGCATATTCTGCCGCCACTGCCGACTGGTTCATTTACTCAGGCTGTGATCGATTCTGATCGCTCGCTACATCACTTCATTGACGTCCTCCAAGGGTCGGTACTCCTCAATGCAGATGAGCTCGCCTATGCCCTCAAGGTCTTGCTGACCATGGCTCGGTCGCATTCCATGGTCTTAGAAGAAGCCACCAAGTCTGTGACCAATGATGATGAGAACTCGAATCACACAAGCAAGGAGGCCACCTTGCACAATGCTGAAGCAAGCCTGCAAGATATCTTTATCGGGTTCAACACCACCCTGCAGAAGATTCACAACCAACCCTTCCCCACGATCGTCAGCTCCTTCCGCTCTGCCCTCTCCAGATCCGAACTGCTCTCCATCGTCCATCATCTCCGCCTTTGCCTAGCGACTGGAGGGTATACCTCGCGCTTCACCGAAAACCCGCCCAGCCCCTTCTCCCCCGAACAGACTACACCCTCACTTTCCTTGGACACCATCATAAATCTGTTGAACGCCGCCGTCGACGCCATCGGCCCTTCGGGATGGATCTCCGCGGCAGGTATCGACGACGCCAGCACACGAGACCTCGACCTCATCGCCGACATGAAGTCCGAGATCTCCGCTGCGCTCGCGGGAGTCGAGGAAGCTACATACCTCAAGGGTATCCTGCGCGAGTACCTCCGCTTCACAAACAGCTTCACACATCCCTCCGCCAAGGGCAAGACGGGCGATGTGGCCAAGCAAGCCGGAAATCAGGAGACATCCTCCGGGCTCGTCCGGTATGAGAAACTCAACGGGGCCGATCTGATGGTGTTTGGACTCCCCGAGGGAGACGAAGGGTACGACATTGACGCCAGCGGAAAGATGCTTCCGTTGTCCCTCAAGGCTCCGACAACGGACGTGAGCAAGACGAAGGTGAAGAAGTCTACGGGCGAGGTGAAGACCCGGAGTAGCCGTGAGATCGGATATCTGCGACGCAAGGCTGCTGGCAAGTACTCCTTTGAGAGGCTTCTTGTATAGAACGGTATAAAAGTGGTACTTTTTCCTACTTCTCATGTAGATAGCTCTGATACGGCGTTTGAGGTCAATCAACTACCTTTCCTTGGCTACTATCCATGGCAGGACTGTTACCCTTCACTACAGAACTTGAACTTGTGACACAAAACAACAATCGATACAGCGACTCGCGGCAGTCTACTAAACCATCATCAGAAACTCGCCTCCACATCACGGCCTGTGGCAAGACCCAGAGCCACAGCCAAAAGCCCTCCTCTGCAATCTGCACACCATCATCGCTTTAGCTACACCCACACCATGCCTATGCACCGCCCACTACACATCGTCACTCGGTCGATCAATACCACTAATGCACGCCAACAGCACCGATACTACTAGTACTCCGTACCGTACGCATATGTCTCCGTCCCAGGGCACAAGAATAGTGATACTCCCTATCGGCGTTTCTCCGGGTTTACATTTCTTGCACCTGAATACCTTACTGTAGTCTAGTCTGCTTCTGTAGTCAATCTGTAGTGACTAGCGTGGTCTAGTGATGATCATAAATACACTATGCGAGGCGCTTGGCCATGTTTACTTGCATTCGGCGGGCCAACGCAGTTGGTGATCAATGCTTCTGCAGTAGTGGATTGATACTTGGAGTGCTTACTGTGCTGCTGCCATTGGCGGTTTATCCTAGTTGGGATAGGCAGGTATAATGCATCCCTGTCTTGATGATGGGCCCTTTGGTGTGATAGACACATTCGACGCATAGACTTGTCGGTTATTATGTCTCTGGTACACATCTAGGATGTTATCGACTATCGAGTGCAGGTACTCTGTCAGAAGACTCCGTCATAGATCCACTCGGCACGGTAAGGTAGCATCGCAGTCTCGCTAGTATAGATAGTTATTAAGTACCTGCTAACTAACTAGAGTACTAGCGGCAGGACGGAACTGAGACCAGGAACGGGCCTTTGTTCGTGTATCGTCAACGTCGCTGTCGGAGTATTCCGCACTATTCGAGATACGAGGACTCGGTTCTCTGTCTGGCTCGCTTTGATGCTCACGGAGTAAACTATCTACCGTGGCAACTGGTGACTACAAGACGCTGTCGAGTCTGTGTCTGTACACTACTCCGTACCCAGGGACAGTCATGCAATCCGGGTCAGACGCAGACGCTCGGGGTCCACGGACGGAAGCACGTACATGGCTAGTTGCATACAGCCGCTGTAGGCTAGACTGGCTGCTGGCCGCTGGCCGCTGGCTGCATACAAGACAGCAAATGCTACAACACTGGCTGGAGGCATCAACTCTCCTGGCAAACTGGTTTCTTGTCTGCCTCTGTCATTTGCCTCGTTCTTATCGGGTATAACCGCCATGCTGAATTGTGAGATGATCCGGGTGACAGACCTGAGGCAGTTCAGCTAGATGATAATAATGTCGACTGAAACAGGTACAGGCTGCGACGTGGGGCCAGGTTGACGCCACTAAGTGTCGACAAGCAGACTAATTCTTAGCAGATGCATTAGACGCTTCTCTTCTCCGACTGTGATACGCCGATACGATGAGCAGCGCAGAGCTAGCAGGGATTGATGTCCACCGCCCACTTGGTCAATGCAGCGGCAGGCCGCGATAGATACCTGCTGTTCCATCAGAAGATGGTCATCCTGTGGCTGGGCCTGTTGAATCATTGCTGCGTGTCGCAAGTTTCAAAGGTAACTGACAGGACGGTACCCGCGATCCATCTAAGCTAAGTTGCAGATAGTGTATTGCACCTGCTCAGTATGGCGCAAGCAGCCCGTTGAGGTGCTTTGAGTCTTCAATAGTGATGTTGCAGAATGTCTGGTCACTGATGATGCCATCGTGCGCCCCATCTCAAGCAATGACCATCTAGCGGCCCTGGATGTAATACCGTGCAGTAAGCTAATCTACGCTTCGCTACTTACCCACAGAGTACTCGAAACAGTAGAATGATATGCACGAGGTCGGAGAATTCCCTCAGAAGTCAGATCTTGACAGTTATCCGCCTCTCAAGAGGATGAGGGATCGACAATGCTCATTGTTCCTGTGGCCTGTGCAGTCAGTTTCTGTAGATCTGTGGCGAGTGGTCAACAATCGATAAGAGCACAGCCTGAGGACAGAGCACAGTAATGGGTAAGGGCGCTTCCAGGCTTCGGAGTACAGAGAGCCGATAGCTGATTGCTTAGGCGCTTATGTAGTAGGAGACCTCAGGCAACGAAAATCAAAGCCACATGACTCACAGCGGTCGAGCTTCTGCAGGACCGCAGCGCTGTTAGTGGCCTGAGGCGTCCAGGGTCTGTGTCTCTGTGATCACCCGAGGCCCGTGCGAAGACCATCCCAACTAACTCTAAGATTAAGAGTTACTATTCCCTACATTTGGTTGCAGATGAGATCATTTTAAGTGATCAATTGATTGATTGTTTCAATCGCATACTCTTGTGATTAAACTGATTCTGCAGCTGTTATTCAAGACTGCTGTCAAAGATGAACCCTCCCACTAAGACGTCATAACGTGGGATGAGCAATCAACTTCGTTACTGCCTGCGGATACAGCCACCCCATTTTCCTCTTTGAGGCATTTTGCTATGAGAAGTGACTCAGATCTGCGGGACCGTCACGGGATGGAGATAGTGACAATTCTCAGTTTGCTGATCCTGTCCCATAATTGTTCTCAATTTCAAAGACCGTATTGCTGTGCGTGGTACGCCTGGAAGATTATGACTAAGATCTTGGACAGACCGAGATGAATATGAAGCAAGCAAATCATACAATTCATCCCATTGCCACTGGAGCCTCAATTCATTGTCTCTATTAACTTGGGTCTCTTCTTGTTCTCTCCATTCGTGTCCGTCCCGATTGAGCTTCCTCCTCCGTATCTAGTCAAAGTCAAAATCAGATTGGACCGAACCGCGTCAAAAAGCCAACTGGAGAACAAAATGAGCTCAGGTGGGAATAGCTGGGTCAATCCGCCAATAAGAACCAAGCGCGCACGATCCTGAAAGGCTGAGACGGAAAAGAAAAGTGGAAGAAGGTCTGAACCCGAGCTTCGAACTTTGCAACGTGGGCATGACCATTGTTAATGTTCTGTGCTCGGCCTATTGCAGTTTCTAGAATCCTTAGCATTTCCTGGGGAACCCGCTCAAGGGATAGAGGCGATCAACTTATCGAACCGTCCACTAAGAGGAAGAATGTAATTCTGGAGAATTTTGTGCGACCTTGGTTTCAATTACTGAATACGGCCATGCTTACGCCAAGTCTTCAGTCGGAACGCTGGAGATTTGCGAAATGGAGATTCAAGATGGATATTCAATATTCTGGGGAAGAGGCGACCAAGGATCCTGTGACAGGAGCGACCTTCTCTCCACAGATTCCATCCGTATTCCCGCAAAGTATGTACCTCGAACTCGGCACGCGAGGATAGGAATGAGGCTTGTCCTCGTTCGCATCAGGACGGATCGCACGGATATAACTCACACCGTAAAGTGCCGAAGGAGCGACAAATCATCAAAAAGGATGGATCTTATGACATTGATCCAGGAAAATCCCCCACAAAAGCCTCCAGCCGTTAGTCCAGATTAGCATAACCCCGGTCCCACAAAATGCGTCCAGTACTACACTTCCGTGTCTCTGACTCGCTCGTTACCGACCTTCCTTTGTCAATCGCAATTCTCTGCGTTGGCCTGGTTCTGGTTCCATTCTAAATTCGATTCCTTCATTTCCAATGGTCCTGTCCATTCCTGCGTGGAATGGTGCGGATTTTACGCCGCTCTTGACTAGTCCATGTTCCGTTGGGGCAATGTATGCGGAGCCTTCCGCCACCCACAGGAGCCACGGATTGATGGACCCAGCCTGAGGTCTAAGCGTACCGACCGAGATCCCATCCAATCCTCTAACCGCTGGCCTCCTGAGCAATTTGAGATGGCCAATGGGCTCTATGGGCAATTGCCAGTTTCTAATACCCCTGGTCCACCGCCCATTTCGTCCGAGGATCATTGTCTGAAACGGTTGGGTGCGTTGGTAGTGCGAGTCACGAGGTCCGGGGTACTCCCCGATGAGAATTATTATTATCCTCATTTGTCTCATTATTATTAATGCAGTTACATCCGTCCTTGTTTCGGTATGTTTTCTTCGTATTGAGGGTGTATCAGCCATTCTCGAGTTAACTTACAAAATAGTGGCGCTCTATCTAGACTACCTTATGCATTAGTTATTCCTCACAGTTATGGTAAGGTACTAGGGTACCTAGGTACCTTTGTTGCTGGGATACAAAGCTGCAACATATCATCAAGATGCTCAATTAGCTGATATTGTATCCACAAGCGGAACATAAAGAGTAAGGAAGGATGGGTAAATGTCTATTATTATCTCTCAATTGAAACAAGACGAGCAGCTAGAGACCTTGTGCTCTCCTCCGTCTGCATAAGCTCTCTAGTTGCATGATACTGGCCTAGAAATGAGTCCAGACTTGGCTTCAACAGTATATTACCATTGAAGTCCATCCCGTCTCGGAAGCAGCAAACATCCCATATTCTGCCAGGTATCTACTGTGCTCAATCAGCTAATAGACTCGTAGCTATATCGGACACATTCCGACCAGCTCATATTCTGCCGACCGGTCAAATGCGCAAGGTACAAGTCCAGGCCTCACACTAGCAATCTGGAACATATTAAATCTTATATGGAAATGGGGAATGCTAATAAATACCTCACGGCTGATGCATAGGAGATAGAAACTGAAGAGATCCCTCAGACGATACCCAGGAAGAAAGATAGCCGATCTCCGATGTGACGGTACAATTACAAGTCCCAGCGCTGTTAGTACAGCAGGCTGCCTACCTACAGTGGATCCTAGCTCCAGAACAGCTTCCCCATGACTTTCCTTACCTGGTACTAGGCCGGTACCTATGCTTCTTGATGGAGTCGCACTAGCGATGAAAGTGTGTCAGTGATCCACTGCTTTCATACTCATTGGTTGGCACTGAGCGATAACACAGAGTGTCTGCTGTTTCATGGTTCTGGTTTCTCCCGCGACAGTCGCAGAGCCCACTGTAGATACTTGTGGCAGTAGTAAATAGATACAGTTGTGGACTGTACTCACAACTCAGACTCAGAGGAAAGAGCAATCTGATCCCTCTAGAGGATCACCTCTTAGTAAGATGCGACTAAGACTCTCCAAGAAGGTGGTTACTTATTATTAGCACCAGGTACGCCCTATTCTTAATTCTACACTCAACACACAGCAGAGAGTACAGACTGCAGCACAGAGAAGGTACAGACTTCACTAGTCGGACGTGCTTAGATGAAAAGGCGTGGCACAGTTCACAGTACACAGTACCTATCTCAATCCGATTTAGTCGCTCGTACCCGGGTTGATTGCTTGTCCTAAGTGTTAGTCTTAGGTGGTACTTCCACTGCTGTTCCTCTACGGCTGCTTACTTTGTCTACTTTCGATCCGCCTTCTTTCCTTTCTATCGATTCTTCCTGTTCTTCTATCTTGACGTTGCTCACTCTTTGTTTTGTGACTTACGGTCCACTTCCGCAGCTGTTCCCACTCAATATCCTTATCAGCAATTGAGTCGCAGCTATCATTATCCAGCCCGTCCCCATTTTCCATTCGGTTATCTCCGGCTTATCCATCGCTTCAGCCCATCATCGGACGAATACCCGCATACCTCTTTCTCCTGCTAAACAACTACGTACTCTTAGAAGAGCTCGTCTCAAACGCTGTCAAGTCCACACAGTGAATGGTCCAAGATATTTGTGAATGAATTACTCTCATCTCGTCTACATATCCAGCTCCTCTACCTGTGAGTTGCTATCCTTGGGACTGTCTCCGGATCCCTGAAACCTTAAACCCCCTGCTTATTCAGGCTGCTTTCACCCAGAGCTCACGAACTCGATTCCCCAGGCATCACTTTGCCACTCTTTGTATCCCGCCTTTGGCCATCCTTTTAAACAATATTCATCTTTTCATCCTCATCGCTTACCCTCTATCTCCTTCTGCGCTGACCTGACGAGAATTCGTTGTT
The DNA here is from genome assembly GCF_000149645.3 of Aspergillus fischeri NRRL 181. NCBI lineage: Eukaryota > Fungi > Ascomycota > Eurotiomycetes > Eurotiales > Aspergillaceae > Aspergillus > Aspergillus fischeri. Next base: position 6,003,402 of record NW_001509762.1, read on the forward strand.
TTGCTGTGGGTGTCCCCGAACTTAGTTCCCCCCTCCATTGCAATCACCACCACAACCACACAAGACACAGGCATTGTGATCGACCTGAACAGTTGGCGAAGTATTTCTTGAGCTTGATGCTAATTCGGGATTTTGTTGCCTGTAGTGGTCAATGTCAAGCCTATCCTCATCTTAAGCAATCTCGCAGCCTGAAGCCTCACGCGGGCATCACCACGCATAATAGAGCTGCGCTCTGGTCGTCTCGAAGAATAAGGCCGGGTTCGAATCTCCTTCTTCGTCTGAGAACCAGCGTCTGTTGACCCTGGTTTCGATACATACCTTGGTTGGCTAGGATGTTACTGGACGCCATGGTTGGTCAGGATCTGGGCAGTAGCCCCAAGCTGGACAGTCTGGCGAGCATCAGCGAGATTCCAGGGGACACATCTGGTGAGTTTGTGGACAAGTTCTCCCATACCTAACCCTACTTCTAATGCGGTGTAATCGTCAGCGCCTACCTCCAAGGACACCACCAAGAAGACCGATACGAACGGCCAAGCTGGTGCCAATACGAATATCCCTCCTCCCAAAACTGATAAACCCCGACCACATGTCTGTACCACTTGCGGGCGATCGTTTGCTCGGCTAGAACATCTGAAGCGCCATGAGCGGTCGCACACCAAGGAGAAACCATTCGAGTGCCCTGACTGCTCCCGGTGCTTTGCTCGCCGGGATCTTCTTTTGAGACATCAGCAGAAACTGCACATGACCACGACTCCGTCGTCGCGGCCCAGAAATGCTCGGAGAGAAAGCACCGGAGCTGCTGGTACTGGAGCGAATCGTGTCCGCAAAAACTCCGTTGCCAGCAACTCGAATAGCATTCGTCCTCGGGCCAATACCATCAGTCACATTGATGGAGCTTCTCTAGGCATGGCCAACAACGACCCCAATCACTCGGTAACCGCCACAGGCCATCCAGGACATGCTCATCATCCCAGCATGGGTTCCATATCTATGGGTTCGAATATCGATTTTCATCGCGGGTACAGCTCCAGTCATCCCTATGCCAGCAGCCTTCCCAAGCTGGAGACTCATGGTCTGCCCATGGATCTTTCCGGTGGACTTCGCACCGCTCCTGTGTACGGCAGCTTTGATCTGACCATGGGGGACTTTTTCATGAACCATGGCACTACGATTAATCCGGCGCAACTCCACTTTGGTGGTTCTCCACAAGGTTACGGAAATGACTCGCCGTCATCCCCCTTCAGTCATGGCTCGCATCAGGTGCAACCCCCCACTGATCCAATGCTGGAGGAAGACTTCAGCTTCGACTGGATGAACGGTTTCGATCCGTCCATGCCGTCCCTGGGTCAGAGCAACGACTCCGCGATCGATGAGTCGTCCCCCTCCGCCATGAGTACTGGCAGTCAAAGTGGAATCAGCGAGGCCGTGATGGATGGAACCAATCGGTTCTCGATCTCGTCTTCCGGCTGGCATAACCCTTTCCCGCCACACTCGGCGGGTCCAACAAATCAGTTCGCCATGGATTACTCCTCTCCGACCCTTAACGATCTAGGCATCCCTCCCGAGACCGTGTCACCCAAGTCGCTGATGGCGCAGAACCCGTTTGCTGAGACCTATGCTACTCCCCCCTCCATGACGTCGGTGGGCCAGCCCTTGATGGCAGGACATTCCCAGAGTATGTTTTCATCTTCTATGGCAACAAACGGTGAATCTCCTAATCCTCTCAACCTGCCTTTCACGAACAGTGCCCTACGATCTCACCATGCCCCAACCTCAACCGATACCTTTACAGACTCCACACGACAGGCATTATTAGCCAGCATGGCTTTGCCCAGCGGTCTCCATAATCATCGCAAGTACAGCCAGCCAGCCAGCGGAATGATGCCCTGTCGCGACCTGTTTTCACGTTCCGCCAATTTCAACGGTACCGGCCAACTCCCCAGCACTCAAGACATGCAGCGTTATATCTCGGCCTACATCACGTATTTCCATCCCCATATGCCGTTCCTTCATATTCCGACACTCAATTTTCAAGCCCCCGAATACACAAACAACCTTCGTACTCCAAGCGGCCACCTGAACTTGAGCTCTACCGGTATCGCCGGCGGCGGAGGCTGCCTGATCCTTTCCATGGCAGCCATCGGCGCTCTCTACGAATTTGACACCGCCGCGTCGAAAGATCTTTTTGAAGCAGCGAAGAAGATGATCCAACTATATCTTGAGGAGCGTCGAAAAGCTGACATGTCTGCTGCATTTTCGCGCTCCAATCCCGCGCGCGAGAACTCGGTTCACAACACGCCGCTGTGGCTGGTGCAGGCGATGCTGCTCAACGTAATCTACGGACATTCCTCCGGCGATAAGACGTCAGCGGACATTGCAAGCACCCACTGTGCTGCTCTGGTCAGCCTCGCTCGCGCTGCTGGGTTGACCCATCATATCGATGCCAAAGACCTTCCCCAGGACTACTTGAACGCCCATTTGAGTGGTAAAGTGGGTTCCAGAGGTGCGAGTTCCGAGTCAGAAGATTCCAATACCGCGTCATTCGGGCCGCCAAAGGAGAGAAAAGACTGGTTGGATTGGAAGATTGTTGAGGAGCGCAAGCGGACAGTCTATGCGATTTTCACCCTCTCCTGTTTCCTCGTCTCGGCCTATAACCATGCGCCGGCGCTTACCAACTCAGAAATCCGCCTTGACCTACCGTGTGAGGAAGATATCTGGGCAGCCGAGTCCCCTCAAGCCTGGAAGAAAATGGGTGGACATTTGTCGGCGAAGAAGGGTCTGACATTTTCGTCTGCATTGACTACGCTCCTGACAGCGAGTCAGCGCGAGCAATCTCACGCGCAATTGTCCTCAACCGATCCAACAAATGGTGTTTCAGCGTCGGATCCTACCGCCACTGATCTGAAGCCTAGTACCTTTGGGTGCCTCGTGCTCATTTATGCTCTCCATAACTATATTTGGGAGACACGGCAACGGCACATGGGCCGGCAGTGGACTGCTCGCGAGACAGACGCCATGCAAGCGCACATTGAGCCGGCATTGCGGGCGTGGCAGACCGCGTGGGCCAGAAATCCTATGCATAGTCTGGAGCGGCCCAATCCGTTTGGAGCAGGCCCTCTCTCAGCCGATAGCATACCACTCCTGGATCTGGCCTACATCAGACTGTTTGTAAACCTCGGACGGAGCAAGGAGGCTTTCTGGCAGAGAGACTGGATTGCCATGTCTGATGAGTTGGCCCGCGGCACCGAAGTGTTCCCGTATTCGGACGACATTCCTTCGGACGTTTTGGACCCTTCGATCACTCAGCTGCCAAGTGAGTTAGATCATCGTCGCGATTCGGTGGCCGACCTGGGTGTCGGCGATCTCACTATCTCCAAGACTCCGACTCGGGAGCAACCCATGCAGATCTTGATGGGAGTCTACCGGCCGGGGCAGTCCAAACGCGAGAAGCACTTGCGCAAGGCTGCCTTCTATGCGGCCGATTCAATCACCATGTCTGACCGCCTGGGGAACACGTTTGCCGAATTCACGTGCAGGGAACTACCTCTGCAATCCGCCATGTGTGCTTTTGACTGTGCGCAAGTACTGGCGGAATGGATCACGACCGTCCAAGAACGGGTTGGTCCCTACTTGGGTGTGCTCGGGCGTGACGATGTTGATCTCGCTCATGCCATGAACGTCATGCTACTCGAAGAAGAAGACTGCAAGCTTTTGGAAAAGATCAGGGAGATTCTCTCGAGTGTGGAGAGCAAAATGCAGCGGGACGTCCAGACCAACACTACCGTGTCAACCCTGAGCGTTCTGCAACGGCTGCCTAGTGTCGTTGAAGGAGGTTATGGCTGCAAGATCTTGATCGCGACAGCGAGCCTCCTTGATAGAGCTGCAGTCTGGCCAGGTTTGTTGATCCCGTTGATTACATTTGTTGCAACAAGGCTAACATCGTATCAGTGACGAAGCTGATGGCACGGTCTCTTGAGGCACAAGCTATGCGGCTGAAAGAGCGAGCTGAGAACTCGGCAATCGGAGTGAATTAGCTAATGATTAATGTGCTCGCTATCTGCTTTTGATTGTGGACGTTCGGCGCGGAAGAGATATTCAAGGTGTATATGATAAACGGGCATGATAGAACAAATGGTTGGTGTGGATGACGAGACTTAACGGCGCTCTTCGATCAAACTCGATGATGAGAGCCTCTCCAGCCGCTGTTGGCTGCACGTATGTCTCGACAGGCGTCTCCCTTTGAGACGCATTCGGCCAACTGCGTCTACGCTGTTTACCTTCGACTGGGCTAGAGGCTAGCTCGATTGTCGAATCTTTATGGCAGCTATGACTTATTGACGACGAGACCTGGGCCTGTGTGATTTGATTCCTTCCTATTGCGTTATATCTTACATACGACTGCGCTGCTATGCCATTCCGCATCCGCAATTCCCCATCTTCATCATTATTTAAAATTGCCCCCCCAACACCCCCCCACCCCCACGCCCTTACTGCTGTTCTTGCCTACTACCGCGAACAGGCGGGTCATTTTCATACCCGATATGATTTTTTCATGGAATTTACGAGGGCAACGTGATGGAACAGAGATACCCCGGTTCAGCTAGTATTGTTTCCACGGCCAAAAGACAAGAACGGAAAGAAAAGGGAAGCTTGGAGACATAATGGGACTCGCCTTGATTATGTTTTGTGTGTCCATACCCATGTATTTGTTGTACATAGCAGTTGAATGTTAATGTGATACTTTGAGAATGGATTGCAGTAGGTGAGTGTCCGTGGGACTTTGATGATATATATATATATATATATATTTCAACGAGGAACTACCCAAAACAATTATCTTAGCGTGAATAGATAAGAGAGAGCTAAGACCAAAGCTATAATTAAAGCTTTTTAATCGTTGTTCCCAGATGAATGTGTAGGCTGTCACATGTATCAAAGACCCCGTCGCCTATACATGCACTCGGCAGCCGCCCCCAGGCACGCAACGCCCTCTCCAACCAAACCAGAAGATTATAGATGCACATAAGCAGAAGAGGTCACAGGTCACCATCAGACAAATTGAACAACTCCGATTCCGGTCAGAAATGGAAACGGAAACAAAGGGAGAAAGAGATGGGTGCCTCGTCGTCCTCAATTGATTTTTGATGTTGGTGATGCGAGACGAGAATGAGATTTCGGGGCGGGAACTTCTGCTTGATCTTGATGCTCGCGGCTCCCAGCTCACAGCACTGTCCAATTTATGTCTTGTTTCATGTGCTCAGGTTACGGTAACTGTACTTGCAGTGTATCTGAAACCAACGAGTGACACAGACAGTATTTCAGTATGCGTTGTTTGTTCACGAATACCGGAGTAGGTAGAATCTTCTCATATACAGAGACCCAGCAGGACATTTTTCAACTTCCCTGGGGAATAGTGAGTAGAGGGTGGATATCATCCACGTCGCGTGCCTTGAGCGGCGAGACGGGTCGCGATGCGAGCTCCTTCGCGTCTACGGGGATCAGGATGGGTTTCACGAGATTCTCGGTCTCGGTGTCGCTCGTGCTGGCGGTCGCGCTCGCGCTCGCGCTCCCGCGGGTGTTGGTGTTGTTCAAGTGGACGGGGCCGTCCTGGAAGAGGAGGATGACGAGGTAGTCGTTTGCTCGCTGGAGAACTCGCGCACTGTTTTGGTGGAGGTGCGTGGAAGGGGGTAGTTGGAGGATGGTCTTCTTGGTGAAATTGAATGTGGATGTCGGCCCGTCGGAGGTCGAGGTCGAGGTCGAGGTCGCTGGGGCGGGGGCGGCGATGATCCCGGTGATGTGTCGAGCGTTGTGTGCCAGGCCGGTGAGCTGGATCTTGCCGGGTTCGAGGAGGTTAGTTGGCTGCGGTGTGTGTGTGTTTGTGTCGAGACGATCCCAGAAGCCGGGGTGGCCGGTTTGGGAGGGGTGGCCGTAGATTTGGTTTCCGGAGGGGGTGGGGACGAACTTAAAGTCGTCGTATTTGAGGTCTGAAATTATCGGTTAGGGCCCGATTGGTGAAGGGCAGAGGACTTACCTGTGATAAAGGACGTCTCGTATGGCTCGTGACTGAAGTCCAGTAGCTTTGTGGTTGTCTTGGTCGTAGCGTCGGTGAACACAAACGTTGATGTCCAGAGTAGCTTCCTATCCGTTGGGTGAAATGTAACAGAACACGAGCCCATGGCGAGAGTGTCGCCCTTGTGGCTCGAGATCTGCGAGCATAACGGGGTACTGGGCTTGTCGGTTTCGAACAGGACCACAGCATTGGTGATCTCTCCTCGTTTCCCAAAGAGTCCTGGGGTCCGGGTACTCGCCGTGACGGCAAACGCAATGTACCTACCGTCCGGACTGAAGGATACTTGCCAGGCGTTGTTCGTGCGTCCGGCTGCGATATCCGGATGGAACTTGTTCGTCTCATGGTATATCTGGTATTCCACGCTGCTGCTGGTGACCAGGTCAAGGTTGTATACTATGTTGAAGATTGCCATGCGATCACAGGCCGGGTGGAAAGCCACATCCAGCCGGCGGTACTGTTCGTACCGAAGCATGTTAATTTCAACCTCATCCAGTTGCAGAAGCTGGTCACGGACGAGCCTTGGCGTGCCGCAGAGATCCCATATGTACACACGTGCAGTGATGCTCTTGGCAATATCGTGCGTCTTATAGTCCAGATAGTCCATCCAGCGTCCTTCCGTGCCACTGCGGCAGGTAAGCGGATTGCCAGACGAGTAGTGTGGGTCAACTTACTGGTAGGCTAGTTGAAAGCAACCAAGTTTTCTGTTGTGGTCAAACAGACGAGTATACGTCCGGTATGTGGTCTTCTGCTGTTTACCAGCCGTAGGGGACGCCGAGGTCAGGGACGATGGCTGCAGCGAGCTAGGAAGAAGGATTGTCTGCTTAGACGTGAGAATACAGCAGTGCTCATCCTGCGGCGAGAAGCCCACGGATAAAACAAACGAGCTACCCGAGAGACGAATGGTCCGATCTGAGAATAGATAGGTCGCACTGGATGAGAGCGGCAGTTCTCTTTTGACAGCCGCGGGCTGCACTAAATCCCAACGCTGCTCCTGAGGGTCCAGCAGATGGTCAATGTCGGGTTTGATGTACAGCTCACTGGAGGCTCCGCCAACTAGCCAGTTGAAGACGGAATAAACTTGAATGCAGTGCCTGTCTGGCCGAACGGGGGCCAGTCCCTTGGGTATGAACTTCATGTATCGTCCCTGGGCAGCCCATTGAGACCACGATAGCCAGCCACGGAGCTTAAAAGACACCTCGTCGAACCGTCGTTCCTGAGTTCCCGTCAGCAGAACCTGGAGTGTGCTGGTGACCGTGTCGAGAACGACAAGGCGCGACTGGGTTAGCTGTGACGACGTGGCAGGCTGGTTGAGACAGATCGCTACATATCGACCTGTCCTGCTGATGCTCAGGATCTCGCATATCTCCCCCATGAGCTTCGTGGCGCAGACGTTGGAACCATCGATATTGGCAATCTCGAAATCTGTATGGTTCCTGACCATCGCGATTCGACGCCCATCAGGGCTGAATGTGCATTGGGTCACAGTCGGTTGGGTTACGACACTTTGGAGATACCGAGGATGTTCCAGGGAAGCACCTGTTTCTACATCCACCGCTCCGAACGGTGTCTGCAGATAGAGGGTGGATTTGACTCTCCGGAAGGCAACTGCGCATCGAGAGCCCCGGAAGGAATCATACTGGGCTTGACCAACGTAGCCGCTGTAGACATTCCCGTCACTACCCGTAGTAGGTAATATCCAGGGGAGGTCGAAAAGCATTTCTTCGCCGGGTTCATCGAGGTCTCTCATCCGCCAGAGGAAAACACGGATGGTGGTTTTGCCCTGATCTCGGCGTCCCGTAGGCAGTCCTCTCACGGACTCGACCGTAGCGATAGCCATGTAATCCCAATCAGGACTAAAGGCCACCGAATGCAGTCCGAGGTGGAAGCCCTGCGGAAGCTTCCAGGATATTTCGTGGGCGAATTCGACCCTCTTGAACTGCCTCCTTGTGATCGGGCTTTCGGAATAGATAGTGTATCTAAGTGAGTTGGTTCCATTACTTTGCCTGATATCCCAGGTGAACTGGAAGCGAAGCTTTCCCGACGGATGCAGGACATATCCTTCCTCGTCGTCAACCAGGATATCGAATGTGTTTCCCTCTGCCACAGTGGGATTCGTATTGGTTCGCCGCAACGAGGCAGGGGGTGGCCCGATGTCTCCGATAAAGTCGGAGCCGAAATGCTTCTGGAAGAACTGCCCCTCGGTACTAAACTTCTTAACGGTAGATCTCAGCTCAAAGGGGGACTCTCTTAGGATGGAATCCCAGACGCGTGTGAGATCTACGAGGCCCTCCAACCACAGCTTGAGCTCGTTGATATGTTCATGCTCGAACTCCAGCCGGCGAAACCAGGCACGCAGTTGCGTCGATACGGTATGTAAATGTTCCAGGGAGAGCGACAAGGTGATTGACACCTCGAGCCAAGTCAGACCCTGACTTGATTTGGCGAAGTTGAACATCAAATCCACAAGCCTCTTTGCCGAGGCCTTCGAGACGCCGGAGTGAGCGACATGCTTCCACCAATTCAAAGCGGCGTATTCCAGTAAAGGAAATGCGTGTATTTCTTCGTGTGTGATCTTCGCCAATGTCTGTGTCCCGGAGATACGATTGCGAAACGAAAGCAGAGACAGATATGATATGCACTTCTCCGCCAGCATAGTATGAGCGTCTGTCTGCTCGATGAAGTATCGGTCGGTGCCCACAGGGACAGAGGCTTTGTTGGAAGGATCCAGAAGAAACTGTGCCACCGTTGAGTGAATTAGGCTAACAGTCCCCTTGTCGCCGATGGAGAGGAGAGGGCTGCAGGCGTCTACGATCTCACTTGTGTTGGTCGGGACGTTATCCAGGTTTAGTTCCTCGTCTCCGATGTCGATTGCAAGCGCGCAGCACAATTCGGAGACGTTCAGCGGTCGTCTGGAGCAGACAACCCAGCGAAGAAGCTCCTCGGCCAGCAGGCGATCTTCCTCCGCGTAGGAGTTTATCTTGGCTAGGATGCGACCATAGATATCCGCAACACCACTGGGCAGATTGCGGACAGCAGCGCGTAGAGTTCGATCGGTCTGCACACGAAGAGTCTGAAGGTGCTTCACCTGCATTGTTGCCCAGAGGAATCTAGCGTACGGCTGCTCGTCAGTTTCATTGACTGAATGAACGTTGCACTGAGGGCCACTTACACTCCGGAGCTACTTGAGACGAGGGCGTCGACAATCTCCTGCCGAAGGTAAGGGTCAGAAGCTCTGATCTTCTTGTCCTCGCACGCTGACTGGACGCGAGTCGTGACGACTCGTCGCACATCCGGTTGAGTGATATCCTCTGTCAACTCAAACTGCGGATAGGAATGAAAGAAGCGCCGAATATCGGGCTCAGGACGGCTGGTGACCAGCAGCTTCATGACGGGTGAAACCTGGACCAAGAGCGTGAGCAAAAGCTGCAGAGCATCACTGGCGTTCGCCGCATCGTCTAGTCCATCAATAACAACATAGACACCCGAGCAGTCGCTCGCAAGGGTCGAGAATGCCTCTCTGAGCTCTATCAGTGACGCATGCGCCGAGCGTCGTGCAAGGTAAATTTGGTTGAGAGGGTCGGGCTTGTCGGCCTGGTGCAGCAGCTGTGCTACGAGGGCTCGGAGCATTACCACTTCTGGCTGCTCAAAGACATTACTCGAATCGAAGAAGAAGAAACAGACGGCGTATCGCTTAGTTGTTTGACGAGGGCTCTGCGTGATGTGGAGGCGCCTAAGGTCCTCAACGATGGTCGCAGATAGAATGGTCTTGCCCATACCAGGACCGCCATAGATCCATAAAATGTCACGCGTCCAGTTGGCATATTGTCTCCAGGAGAGATACTTGGGATGTTTCTCAATCCAGAGAACAGTATCTTCCTGGCGTTGCCTCACCATCTGACTCAGCATACTGTCATAGTCCGGGGGATCTAACCACCGCATCATCGAATCCGATTCCAGGCCTACCAAATGAGATGTATCAGTTGTAGGGTTGCATCTGGCAAGAGTTCTGGTCTTACCTTTCAGTTGTCCCTGAACCACCATGCGGTGGACCTCCTGGTTCTTAGTCTCCTCCCGGACCTCTTCTCGTGCCCGCGACGCCTCCTTCCTGTGCGCTTTCTGCCGTTTGATTTCTTCGCGAACGTCTGTTCTCGCTTGCTCGGCGCGCTGCCTCTCAGCTGCTGCCTCTTTACGTTCATTTTCCGCGGCGACTCTCTCCTTTTCGGCAGCGTCACGAGCAATCTCCGCCAGTTCCCGCTCCTTTCTGGCATTCCTCTCCATAGCAGCAAGTGCCACTATCTGCAGCTCGTTGCGGTGGGTCTGGTAGCTCTTAAGGATTTGCGCATAGTCATGCTCAAACGGTTTGACGAGTGTCCGAAAGATGAGATCTCTTGCTACCGACACATTCTCAGTCAGTATCGTACAGTCACTCCGACGCAGTCTTGCCTACGCTTTCTCTTCAGAAACTTCACTGCTCGAGTGAAGAAGTGGACAACATCTGCGTACAGATGCAACACCGCAGCTCGGACCGTATCAGAGCTCTCGAAGATCGTTTCATATTCGGAAACAACCGGAAAGAATTGGCCAAATTCTTCAAACATTTCACCCAGCCTTTCGAGGTAGGAGGTAAATTGCAGTGCTCCCTAGGCGCTTCAACATCTGTGTGTGTTACTGGGACCGGGACGGTCCGGAGGGAACGAACCTGCAGCAGGAATTTGAGACTACCCCAGACTAAACCCGAGATGGTGGGATTCGACTGGATGAATGTGTCTATGACAGACGAAAACCGGTTGATTGATTCGAGACATGGTGATAATTTCTGCGAGAACTTGATAGACTTGGGGGACGAGGACTGAAACTTGCGGTTGGCGTCCTCCACGACCTGGAAGACTTCAGAAGCTGAGGCCGGTGCTATCCCCCTTTGGAGGCCGGCAGCTTGGGCAAACTCGCTGAGGGCATCCGTCAAAGCCGGGTCAGCACGCTTGGGCTCGACCATGATGGATTAAATTCTGCAGTTGACGACAAGGTGAACAGGAAGACGGCTGCAGTCGGGGTGGAAAATCATCATTATATAGGCCGTCGGCACTCAGCCTCATCTGCCGATCTTGACGGCCAAGAAAAAATAAAGAAAAGACCTCGTCATCTCTTGTCGCTTGAGGTTTAACAGCCTTCCGAGCTCTTTACTCGAATCGGGTGAATCTCTTTCATAAGGCAGTCTAGTCTCCCACAGTCTTGTGCAGGATTCAGCCTCGTGCCCCGCGCTAGACGCTTGACCTCGTATACGTAGTTCCGTGCCACCATTCCTCCTCCAATATAATTGATTGCACTGTCTCCTCTCTCGAGGTCTGATCTTTTCTTCCTTAAGGTAGTCTTCCAAACCCCGGCAATATGTCACAGAATCAAAACACCACACCCGCAAAGGACGAAGAACCCAAGAAGCTGGAAGATCTGGAGGATAACACGGTCCTCGAGGTCGTCACCCATAGTCTCCAGCGCGACAACCTTGCCCCGGGGGGTCTTGTGCTCCGGGAGAATTTCAGTGCTCTGGATCGACGGCATCTGCCATATCCGAAATGGCGCTGCAATGAATGTCACTTCGAATTCGCGACTGCCAAACTGCGCGACCGCCACGAGGCCAGCCGTGTGTACCATGTATTCCTTGATTCATCGGAACAGATAGAGGGCTGATTGTTCTTGTAGACTGGCATACTTCCGGTGGAGAGTCACTAGGCATGTCGTTCATGGGGTATCAAGCTCTCCTAGACCGTGCGTGGATTTCCTGCATGTTCCTCATTTTGCGCCGGGCTAATGAGAGGATATAGGGATTCCGGAACCCTCCCGGCAGCTGGTTTTTGAAGAGTTCATCAACTCGCCTCGAGACTACAAGCACGATGGCCTGCCCCCGGCGCCTGATATCTATCGGGTTCCGTATGTCGGGACCGAGGAGGCAAGCACCTTGAAATCGACCAAGCGATGATGAGACAGATGGGAGAAATTTGTGGCTATTTGCCGGTTCGTTCGGTGATGCTCAATGGGTTCCCTCGCCTTATGTGGATCTTTTTCCTGCCCATGATCTTGGAACCTCCGCCGGTAACACCGTGGCACCGGACATTCGCCATGGCCGCACCTTGAATAGCGGACCCAGATGTCCTTGCTCGACCATCGATCAATCACATCTCGACTTGGGAACGTAACAATGTCAAGAGCGCGAGCGTCCCGTCATCCAGCCAACCAGCGATGGTCCTTGCAATGGCTGTTTTGGCGCATAACAGGACAATATGCTTCCTTCCTGTTCGGGTCTCCATGGCTGTTCTTTCCGTAAACACATACGGATAAGGAGGTATTGTATATAGCTAAATGAAAAGATGGATTCCTTTAGTTCAGCCTAGTAGATATCCATTTTGAACGAAGAAGAAGTTATTGATTTCGACATGGCCGAAACTCTCCTGCCTGCCTTCAATGGCACCATCGACCTGCGGTCCGCTTACTCGTTCACACAAAACCAAGTATGTTATTCTGAAATCGATAGACAGTTTGCCGTAATAGTGACGATAGTATCCTCCAAGGTACTTTTGGGATGGGCTGGAGTGCGGAGTATTCGAGGTCGTTAAACCGAAGGGTTTACATGAAATACTCACAGTGTTGAAGCAAAAGGGGGGGAAAGGATTGAAATGCCGGGAGCTGCACCAAATTCGCCAATGGGTGTAATCTTTCCTTCATACCCTTCAATTGAGATGCTATAGCATCTGTTGCTGCAATAAAGCCTACGTTCTGATACTTCATTATGTAGGGGCTTTGCATGATGGAGAGTACTTTTAACTGGAGAACTGTTGCACAAGTTTATGGACAAGCCCTTGATCCCTCTGTTAGAATATGCATCTTATGACCCTTTAATCACGCTGGAGCCCCAGCTGACTCCGTGGACGCAGCAAAATTTCCCTCATTCCCGCCGTAAAGCCTCATAAGTGCCTTGCAGTTAACACATGGATCCCAGACGCTTCGCCAGACAGAACTGGATAGCCCGTCCTCATATTGCTGGGCTTCAAGGAATCCGTTACTCAGTGCTACGTCGTGTACGTCTTTATTTTCTTGTTGCCGGTTCCTGCACAGTTGATTAGTTATATCTCCTGCATATTGGATGCTTAACAAGTGGAGGTAATACTTTAGGGTCGTTAAAAACGGGTACGTCTCTCCGAATATACTCCCCTCTGCGACCTCTTTGCAAGATTGACGGGGATAATTATACTCCCAGCCCGCCATCATGAAAGGCTCATCGTTCAAGAGCCGGAATCGGGCATGTTCATGCATGCCTCCATGTGCCCGTGACGCGCATATCCGAATAATGACCGCCTTGCGATGCACCAAGAAAAAGCTCGCCGGCAGTATTCCAGGTGCACTGGAATACCCAGGGGCGCGGCGGCTGTGTTATCGCGGCGCACCACTTTCCATAAACCGCTACCAGCGGCAAGAAAAAGTTCCTCTTCGTCGCACCAGCTGGCGCTGGGCCTAAAGTTGATAGGAAGAGGCCCAGCAGGTCAATGGGGCTCCAGAACGATAGCACGCTATGCCATTTTCTCTCCACCTTGAATCTGGCCACTTGGACCGGCTCCTTTCTCTCTGGCCACGCCGGATTCTCGATTCTTCTAATGTGCTGCTCTGGCACGGGTTCCAGATAATCTGGACCTGATGGAAGGCTATAGACCACCAGCTGGTTAGATTCTCTCTATATCACCTCCGTAACACTCAATTCTTACCTTAGCCGCACAATTTCCGTTGTGCTCAGTTCTTCTATTTGTCCCCCTCCGATTGCATAAGCTCTGGGGTTTCTCATCACTTTGATCTTCCCCCGATTCCGGTGTCTGGCACATTAATGGCTGCGGATCCTTCAGTCCGTATGCCCTCCCCATCATATAACCTTCGGCGTTGGGATTGCCCCAGGTATACGCGTCGTGGACCTGGCTTTTTTCGATGGTCTAGCCTTCAGGGACTAGGTCTTCTGGTACGGTAATCTGGAGTTTCTATTAGATACCTTTCGAGGTCGTATGACGCAAAATATACTTACTTGAGAAGTCATTTTGAAAATGCTGATGGTTGATGCTTGATGACGTGAGTTGAAAGAGGGAAGAAGTTTGGGTATACCGTGTATCCTTCCCAATGTGGTCAGTCCCGTGACCAGGACGGAAACACCACGATTGTGAATGCCAGACTTATGTTGCACTTTCCATATGTAAGTACTGGCTTCTGCTATTTGCAGAAAAGAGCTGGTAACTATTGCTTGTGGACCTGAAAGATGAATCTATAGATTAGAAGACGGCCAGCAGTCAATCTACTATCTCACTAGCTAGATCTATTAGACGTACCTCTTCACTGTTACTGCAGGGGTCGTCTTGGAAGCACTGTACAATTTTTTACTTTATTAAATTCCTTTCGACCGTTCTGTCGATCCTTTCGGCAGATTCCAGAGACAGTAAGGTTTGCATCCAAGACCCTCTGCGTCATTATATGTACCCCGGACTGTTAACCTCCGAGAAGGATCAACGTTCATTTGTGGAATCCTTCAGTCCCTGATATCGCTACAGCTCAAATGCTGCTGATGAATGGCAGCATGACAACTTGCTGCTAACTGACTTTAATTCTCCCGTTGGTGGAAACACTGCAGTTGCATTGGTTTATCCCGAGTCACATCCCAGATTCAAATATAAGATGCTGTGTAGTCCACGCAAAACGACATTCATCTACCAGTATAGTCCCCAAAGATCACAATGCGTCTTCCTCTCCTATCATTCTTCATCCTCCCCCTCTATGCCCTGCCCACCCCCGGCCACTCCCCCAAACCACCCTTCTTCCTCTTAGCCGGCGACAGCACAACCGCCAAACAATCCTCCAACGGCGGCGGCTGGGGCGACGGATTCCTCAACACGACCCTCTTCCACGGCGCCAGCGGCCTCAACTACGGCCACAACGGCGCCACGACCGTCAGCTTCCGCGCCGGAGGGGACTGGGAGACGGTTCTAAGCAAAGTAGCCGAGTACAAGGACCGCTACACGCCTTTCGTGACAATCCAGTTCGGACACAACGACCAGAAACCCGCCGTCAACATCTCCCTCGCCCAGTACACACGCAACCTCGAGCGATTGGTCTGCGAGGCGCGCAATGCAGGTGCGACGCCCATCCTGGTGACCCCGCTTTCACGCCGGAATTACGAGACTTCCAACGTCACCGGCGAGCCTACTATCATATTGAGTCTGGCCGACCAGCGCGCGGCGACTATTGCGGCGGCGAAGAATTCGCGTGCGGCGTACGTCGATCTGAATGGTGCGAGTACGCGGTATCTGAATCGAATTGGACCCGAGAAGGCGTACATGTATAACCTCAATCCGGAGGACCGGACGCACCTGAATGTGGAGGGCAGTATCGTGTTCGGGGGAATGGTGGCCGAGTTGATCGACGGGGTTTTTGCGGGGTTGAAAAAGGCGGGGTATGTCAGGGTAAATCCGAGACTGAAGAGGGCGTTGGATCAGGGCGTGTATTATTGGCCAGATTCTGTTGATGAGGACTAGCTGTAGTGTTTATTAATGTTGATGGTTAGATATCAACGCAGATAGCGTCCCGTCTCTTTTCGTCGCGGAGTCCTCCAATTGCAGCGGCGTTCACCATCACAGTCCTTTCGCATGGATCGCTCGGGCGTAGAAGCCGTAGAAATGCATGCCACAGTAACAGGATCATACTTATCCATCTTGCCTCATTATCCATGATGCTCTCGTACGCTCGTTGAAATTCATCCCAGCAGAGAGTTTCCTTCCCATACGCCCCATGGACATGACCGAACACATGCAGCAAAGACTTTTGTTTGGCTGACCATAACCAGTCCCGAAGGAATTTACAGCCATACCGTCCCAAATCTAAATGTGTTTTCGGCGGGCCGTGTGTAACCAGTTATATCAACGTCCTCAGGCATCCGTATCTCGTCCCAGATATTCTCATTACGCGGATACTGGAAAGCCCAGTTCCCGTGTCGCGGGGTGTACGGGGACCCAAACACCTTGAGGCGTCCGTAACCAAAGTCGAGGATTGTCGATGAGTTCTCCAGATACCGGATTGATTTCCAGTCGACTGCCTCATTGCCACCAGGTGTTTTAGCTTGTGCTTTCGGATCCAGACACAGCTCGTGATTCCCCGCGATCGCTACCTTGAAGCGATGGGGCTGGCGATCGAGCCATTCGATCTGTGCTTCTAGCTCGACTTGAGTCCCGGACTGGGTGAGATCGCCTGCGTGGATGAGGAGGTCTCCCTCTGGCAGTTGAGGCTGGGTGTTGTGAGTGTCTGAGATGCAAACCACGCGGATGGTTGGGCCATCATGATCAGTGGGCATCGGGGCGGGCGTCTGAGCGAATCGGGTGTAAATAAGTTCCGCAAAAACAGGCACGGGGCCCTGCGCAAGCAGCTCCATATGCTTTCTTGCTCTGGACGGTGCAGGAGAGCGTCTAAGCCTGATGCACTGAAGGCCATAGCTCTTCTAAAGAGATGTTTGTGTTCTAAAGGACAGTATATGTAATCTCTCAGCATGCTTGTAGACGGTAAAGTGTTTACTGAACTGAAGTCAAAAAACTCTCAGTCGAGGAACATCCCTATCCCTAAGTAGGATTAATTGAATAAGTGCCTGGAAATAAGCAATGTATCATTTTGGCCTATTTGCTTGATGATGAGACAGTGTTCTCCTGATGATTTTCGTGATGTGTCCTGCTGGCTGGTTTACCTGATTGGGCAAGTCTGTGTAGTTGGGCCACCTGCCTATTTGAGCATAGGTACTACATATATAGCGTGGTCAATCTTCCAGTGAGAAGAAGATGTTTACGCTCTTCAACTTCATACACCATGGAGCCCCTCGAAGTAGAGACACCTTATCCTCAAACCCCTAGACTTTATCTCAAACTCGTCAGCGCCGGTTTCTCTTTCTTTGTAGCCGGCATCAACGATGGCAGTCTTGGATCTCTGATCCCTTATATCCGTCAAGGGTATCAGATCGACACCAACCTGGTCGCTGTAGTGTACGTTCTCGTCTCATCCTCAAATATTCTTAATAACAGTCAACAGATATGGCACAACATTCTGCGGCTGGCTTGTCGCCGCGCTCTCCAACAGCCATCTCTGCCAGTACCTTGATCTGGGTGTTCTCCTGGTCCTAGGGGCGGTTCTCCAAGTTCTCGCCCACGCCTTGCGGACATGGCTTTCTCCGTTTCCATTGTTCGCGGTGACTTTCTTCTTTGCGAGTCTCGGCCAGGCATATCAAGATACACACGCCAACACGTTTGTTGCATCTGTCAAAGCGGCGCATCGATGGCTGGGGTTTATTCATGCCATGTACATGGCCGGGTGTCTGGCGGGTCCGTTTGTCTCGACTGCCGTGGCTTCGGCGGGTGTGCATTCCCGGTGGAACCTGTTCTACGCTGCGCCGTTGGGACTGGGTGTGGTCAACCTGGTTCTGGTGGTTGTTGCATTTAGCGATTCGTTGAGGATGACGCAGCAGTTTGGTCAATCTCCTCCGGAGTCAAGACAAGGGGGTCTGCAGGAGATGAAGCAGACTCTTTGCACGCCGAGTGTGTGGTTTTTGAGTCTGTATTTCTTCTTCTTCCTGGGCGCTGCCATTACCGCTGGTGGTATGTCATGTTCCCTGCGTCCGAGATAATACTGACCGAATAGGATGGATTGTGGAGTACCTCGTCGATGTGCGAGACGGTGATCTCAAGGATATGGGCTATGTTCCTGCTGGCTTTTATGGAGGAGCCTTCCTTGGTCGACTCATTTTGGCTGAGCCAACCTACCGCTGGGGGGAGCGACGCATGATCTTCATCTATGTAGTACTGTGTGTTGGTCTGCAGCTAATATTCTGGCTGTACGTGTTTATTCAGAAATGATGGCCTTTGCTGATCAGATAGGGTGCCGAATATCATCACGGAAGCAGTAGCCATCAGTCTTTTTGGGTTCTTTTCCGGTCCTTTTTTTGCCACGGGCATATCTGTTGCGTCCAAGATCTTCTCTGCGGAGATTCGCTCGTCTGCACTAGGTATTTGTATCCTCATTCGTGCAGAGTCTCGCTGACCGAACAGCTCTCGTGTTCGTGCTCGGCCAGGTGGGAGGATCGATCTTTCCAGCCATCACTGGCATTCTGGCAACTCATGCTGGCGTCAAAGTCTTGCAGCCGATTCTGGTGGGGTTGCTGGGTGCCACAGGGGTTTCCTGGTTGATGGTTCCAAGGGTGAGACTTCACAATGAGTAGCCAGATGCATGATTTGGCGTATGTAAATAGCAGTCCAAGTATTTAGAAGAGCATGGAATGGTGGTTCAGGTGGTCAGATAAAGACAGACCAGCTACATAGTGGGTGCGAAGGCACGGATACTTCTGGACGCGTTACTATATAGATTACTAGATGGCTGCGTCAGTACCTTAGGATACAGCCAAGAGTACTAATAAAACTATTAGTGCTCTGGTTCGTACTTTACAGTAACTTATTATACACTGAAGCCTCAGACACTCTATACCGCAACACAGCCAAGTGGGTGTTGTTTTTGACAGAATCTCATAGGGAATAACGTGGTTTTGGGTACGGACCAAGAAACAGAGTGTGAGTGTCTGGGAAACCAAACCCCAATATCTTCAGGGGTATTGGTATTCCACTAGTTCCCGGGCAGAGGCGCTAGAGTCCGTCATAATTAACTCACATGCAACAGCTTCCCAAGCAAAGGCAGTGGAGCAGCAACGTGATGTGAAGCCGCTAGAGAAGTGAATACGAACTGTCCTCATCCCCTGGGTCGTTCAGATTCAACCATTTCCTAATGTCTTGAATGTGATGCGACCTCGAAATCTCGACTAGCCATGCCGCAAGACCTTTCAGCAATCCCCCTCGATATTCTCCTTGAGATCTGTGAGAACCTCTCCCTGGGAGATCTCGCGAGGTTCGCCCTTACGTCGAAATTCTTCGCTGCGGTGGGAACACCACGGCTATACGACCAATTGTTTTTCCATCGAATAGCCAGGAAACACAACATCGCCAAGCTGAAATCAGACTTTGTTCTCAATTATGTCGCTGCCAATTCAAGTAAACTGCTCAGGTATCGGGCTCCCAACGGCCGGTCTGTGCTCCACTATATTGCTGCCGCTGGGAACGAGGTCCTGCTGGCGGTTTTCCTGAAATTGGGCGCAAATATCTCTGTGAGATGTGATCAGGGCGAGACGGCACTGCATGTTGCTCTTGAGAAGGGCCAAGACGCTATAGCCGTGCAGCTTCTAGAGGCTGGTGCAGATGTTTTGACACCAGCTTGCCGTAGACCTACGCTCGCCTTTCTCCACAACGATCTCTCCAGGTCTACCGCTGAGAAAGCGATAAGGGCCATCCTGGCCGCTGGAGGAGATATTTCCGCTTGCGGGCCGGGTGGTCACACTGCCTTACATTATGCAAGCCGTTCAGGGCACGACCATATAGTCAAAGTCCTTCTGGAAAAGGGTGCAGACGCGCTTGCCACAAATAAATACGGCCACATCCCTTTGGTTTCGGCCGTCTTACATCGCAGGGTCGAGGTTAGTAGGATTCTCCTGGATGCAATGACGCGGGACCCGCGCGGCTACGACCTCAATGCACCCCTTGCTTCTCTGAAGGATATCCCATCTTCCTGGGTTCCAGAAGGTCGTGGGTATTACTTCGAAACAGGCTATACACTCTTACATTGTGCAGTCTCCATATTTCACGCACCTACAGTGCAGCTGCTTCTTGATTTCGGAGCAGACCCTCTCGCGGAAAGCAACCCCCTCAGTCGGCCTGGCCGCACCCCGTTCGACATCGCTGTGATGGGTAGATGCCCGGAGCTGGTGGTTCTCATTGCGGGAATGAAAAATCCACCAGTGTTCTGGAAATCAAACGGTTATATTCAGTCCGGTTTTGAAACATGTGTTCATGAATCGTATCCTGGCACGGTCCGGACGCTCGTGGACCTCTACAAGCAGGGAAAAGTCGACCTTGATATTGCTGCCGCGACGCCGCGGATGCTGTCCGCTTGCACGTACTACGGCAGCCATGTTATGGACAAGGACGTCAATGATTCGATTATCAGTTGTCTTTCGGCGGGTGTAGACGTTAACGCACAAGATGAGGATGGTAAAACAGCTCTCCATTTGCTCTGCGAGCCTGGTGACTCAGAGCATAACGAGGCGAAAATACGATTAATAGAGTACTTCCTGAGTCGCGGCGCCGACTGGACAATTCGAGATAAGCATGGGAATACTGCTCTCCATGCAGCCGCAGACAATGGGGACTTTGAGTATGATGCGGTGGTCCGCCATATCATCCAGGTAGCCACAGAGCGGCGCAAAACCGAAATCTTAGCCTCTCCAAACAACTTCGGGAAAACTCCGCTGCATTTATACTTGGCGGGAGCCGAGACAACTGGTCAAAGGAACCAGAAGATTATCAAGTTACTTCTTGACAATGGTTGTGACGTTAATGTGGCTGATAGTGTGAACAGACAGTTGCCTGCTGCTGACCAATGCTGCTGACATCCAGACTGCGGTGGAATTTCTTGTCAGGCTTGGGTTGGATTTATACATGCTTAGCTAGGATGGAGATGCCTTGTCATTTATAGTGAAGAATGGATATGGCTGATGGGGTGGCCTAATTATTGCCATAGATCTCTATCATTATGTTATAACTTCATTATGAGAATGTTCATTTATTAATAAGAGGAATGTGATCCACTTAATCAAGTGTTGCTAGTGACTATTTATCCTGTTATAATGGGACAGTCACCATCCATATCATCATTGATTGAGGTAGTTGGTGATAGCTGTGAATATGTAATCTGTCAATCTATGTTCAGCGGTAGTTACTATAGAATGCTCTTAAAAAAATGACTGACTTTGATTAGATATACAGGCACAGGTACAGCTACTTAATAACAACAGTCATCTTCTTCCACCACATATCCCTAACCTCAGGCTGCCTCTCTATAGCAACAATCACTGCCAACCTAGTCTGTATATATCAACCTCCTCACTGCGCCACACCCCTGGAGTATACTAGAAGATTAGTCAGTGGCTAAAATATAGCAGTAAAAAGTACCGGAATCCTAATATATACTATGAAAAAGTTACTTATAGACCACTCATATATAAAAGGGTGTGATGAGGCTGACAACGCTGACTGTAACTCTCGAAGTCGTGTGATACACGCAGGCTACACCTGGCATTCTGCGTTTGCTTAGGGTTGCTCTTCTCCCATCAATTGGTGCTGACCTCGGCCACTCTGGAAGTGTTAGTACTCGCCATCAGCAGTAACTCGCAATCTGTTCTGAAGTGCAAGGTAAATCTTTCAGCAAAGTAGAGTCAATAACCTCCGGCAACTCTTTGTATGGTTAAGTAAACAAAACAACCTTTCTATCATATACATAGAATTACATCCACAAGAACGAAAGAGAGCCCTGAAATCTCTGACCAATACCGGGTGACGTTCTCCCCAGTGAGACCTATTACGATGCACAGTTCTCGGCATGTCGAATGCAGCGCCCTAGCACAGTTAGTAAATAACCACGCCCATGATTGATTCAGAATCCAAACCTTAGCAAGCAGGGATGTCCTTGATATTGCACGAAGTAAAGATTAGATTCTTAGCATTGATGGCATAATTCGGAGTGATCTCAAACCACGAGCTATTGACCACAAGTTAGCATTCGATAGTGACAGTCGTTCAAACAGAAAAAATGCGTACTGGCTCCAATCACCACCCTGTAAGAAGCACTTAACATTCTTCCAGCCTTCGTGTTTGAAACGACACTTGACTCTGCGTGCCTCTAGGGCTGCGGGAGTGTCCCCTTCGATATCGGCGACGGGCATCGCAGTAGCTGAGAGGGAGAGTAAGAGAGCGACGGCGACGGAAGTGAGCTTCATTTTTGCGATAGAAAAATGGAATCAAAGGAGTGACAATCTTCTTGAAAGGAATGACTGATGTATGGGAGGGTACCGATTGTGCTGGGTGGCTGCTTTAAATACTTCAGTAGGGAGCTGTCTATACGAGGATGTGCAATGATCCTTCCTTCGTATCTCTTGCTGATCCTTGCGCGTTTGGGGCTATTCAGAAAGCTGCTTTGTAGGTCCTTGCAATATTAGGAAAGGTATGCGAGGTGGGCGGTACATGTTGGTTATTTTTGGTCAACGCCATTTCTTAGGATTGAATGGCTGAATGGGGCTGAATTTTAGATATCCTTCTAAGGTCCAAATTTGGTAGACTGGGGATTCTGATGCCATAGATTAGATCTCGTATTCCTTACCCGAAGCACGACAGCTTATGTGTCAATTAGTGTCCTCGTCGGCTCGATGCGACTACCTAACTTTACCGTGGAGGGAACGAAAAATATAGGGAAACTAACAGCGCGAATTTCGACTCGAAGTGCGGTCGACTAATAATGAATTTAAGTATCAGTAGAAATGAGAAACCGCACCTTAAGTCCCTAGATTAGGCTTTCAGGGTGGATGAAAAATAATCCAGGGAGTGAACAGTCTGCGAGAACGGAGGTTGGTTATAGGATGATTATGGACAACTGGGTGGTATTTTACAGCATGTGTGGAGAGTTGATTTACATGGGTCTGATGTGGGTCGATTTACTTCTCATTGAGGACATACGAAGACTATGGATATTAACGCCCAAGGATCCGGTTTGCTTTGTCCAAGACAAATTGCTTCCGCTTGTTCCAAGGCTTTATCATTCAAATCCCACTTGCTGGACCGAAAGCGCGCAAGCCAAGGTGACTTGTAGACTTCCATGGGTCGGTCTCTGTGGTGCGTCCGATGTGTTCACTTATAACAGGGGCAGGTCTCTGGTGTAATAGGCGCGGCAAGGTGAGGAGGGGAAGAGGGACATACATTACGCATTTAGAAAAGCTTTTGAGGCCTTAGCATTCCCTTCCTACAAGGGTTTCGAGGGATGTGCGAGAGTCCTTGAGAAGGGGTGAACACCGCTGCCTTAAGTTGATGTCACGGTATGCCAGGGCCCAAGAGCAGGGATTTCCGTAGGCAGCAGACCAAGAATGTGCTCGTTTCCAGATAAATGGGTACTTGCGGGAGTAACCCGTGAACATCTCTCGGAAGATTTAACCAAGCGAGAAACGAATTCGCTTTATTTATTTTCTAAGGCTCTGTTCTAGCAAAATAGCCAAGGCTCCTTTGGGTTTCCCATTGCACACTGAGCGATGGGATTTAGTGCCATCTCCTGACCCGTTCTATCTCATATTGTCGCTCCGAATAGTCGGCCCAATCGTTTCCAGATGGACAAGGCAAATCAGAAATCTTGCGTGCAAAAAAAGATACCCCCTGACCCACGCCGGGGAAATCCGCCACTCCTTCGAAGCTAGCGAAGTTTTTATCCTTGAAGTTGATAGTGCCTTTGCTTGCCTGGAAGTGGATCACGCCTTCTCCCATCTCGCGGCATTTGAGCTTGAGCAGAAATTTGCGGGCCTGATCTTGCCCTGCCTTATACTTCTTCGGCCTCGTCATAGGTTTAGAAGCCGGTGGATTTCTCTTAGCGCCTAGCTTGACGGTCCTCTTGGTTGGAACGCTATCCTCGTCATCAGTCTCCTCTTCGGATCCCTCTTCATCCATAGAATCGTTCCAGTCGGATTCATCGTCGCGATCGGCTTGAGCGCAGTATTCATCCAGGGCAAACTTCTCGGAACAGATAATCATAACCCCTTCAAGAATTCCGAAATCAAAGTCGGCTTTGAAAACACCAGGTGTATCGGTCCGATGGATGTCAAGGCTGAGATCACCTGCCATGTCTGGGTACTCCCTCTCAATAGTCTCACTGTCAACAATGTAGGTGCCGACGGGGGTGACATCCTCTGTCTGCTGGCTAAGGCTGTTGAGATAGTCCATATGTATTTGTTCTCGCTCATTCTCCCGCTCGTCTTCCTCGTCCTGTATTCGCCTTGCCTCCTCGACAGGGCTGATTGGCTGCCTTCTCCACGGCTGCTCTATCCCAACCCATGAAAATCACCTGAGCCTTCGGTCCAAAGGCTCTCATATGGTGCAGACCAGTGATCTTGCTGGCAGCTTCAATCATCTGCCCGGAACGATATTGGCTGTGTCGATCAAGGGGTATGCCAATGACAGTGGTCGTTTTTGTACGATCAGGTTGATCAGCAGATAAGAAATACTTTTGCATGACCCAGTCAGGGTGGGAAGAGAGTTGCTCGGGGGAACGTTCGCTGATCCAATCTGCATGCATCTGCTTTTGCAGCTTCATAATGTGATCAGGGACCTGATCGCACTTCCCAGCTTGGAGGGCTGCCTTCATTAATGCAGTTCCCTTGCCAGTGAATTCACGTTCTTCGAATTGCACCCCATAGTGTTTCAACTGATGACGGACGAAGTCGGGGTTATCTCTTAATGCCTTCTGCCCTTCGCGTGACAGCTTTGGCAAAAACATGCTCCGAAGTTGAGAACCTGCGATTCGATCCATACGACCCGGGTCTGTCATGAAGCGGCCAAAGGCTGAGATGAACCCATCGCGACGAATATCATTGTAGTGGTGCGCAGACATCGTGATCGGCAAGCTGAGCTCAGAGGAGGGCGAGAGAAACAGCGCGATCTGGAAGCGAGAGACCACTAGAAGGAGAGGAGCGAATGCAGATGAGTGTGTACTACCTCCAGGGTTGGTCTACCTAGTGCAACCGGGCAAATAAGCCCGGCGCACGTGATCTTTTCGGGCCTGACAATCTAGGCATTAATCTGTATGAGAGTATTTACTTCCCGATCAATCTACATCTCTCTTCTCCATCTGATACTGAATATACATTCTTTGCTCGCTTCAATCCGTTCTTTCCGGCCACAATATCTTAGCGGAAGTCTTGTGGCCCTGCGATGCATAAGACCAATCTGGGCGTTCTTTGTTCTTTGTTTACACGCCACAGAGCACGCCGCAGTCATGGTCAACCAAGAAATTACTTCTCTGGACAGCAGGTCCCTGGGTTCGTCGGCTGCAGAAGGTCCTCAGTATAGCTTGGTGCAAAGGGTCGTAAGTGGCCAGTCATGTCTAATATTGGCTAATCTGCGTTTACTATTTGAGGCAACAAAGGAAGTATATAGGGTTGGAATTTGCAGCCCTACAATTTTTATTAGTATAGCGGGATTAACGTTTGTTAAGTACATGATTTTCACCCAAAAATTGCTGTCCCTGAGTAATAAGAATGACTCATATCGGAGACCACCATGGGAAGGAATACTGGGAGAGAGATCAGGAGAGGCCACAGCCCACGCCTGTAGCAAGGCCCTCCAGTAACATGCATCAGCAGCTGGTGTCAGATCTTGTTCCTGAAACATATTCACATTATTACTTGCAATCAGCTGAGCTTTAGCAGGATTATCCAGAAGCTCCTGTATCTTCTGCGGCAAGTCTGAGAAGTCTCTTTCCACCTGGACAAAGTTCTGCTGTGGCCCCAAGGCAACAAGGAGATAGTGATGATGCTGGATGTACTGCAGTTCATGAACAATAACAACCGACTCACAAGCCTGGCGATACTTAAGCAACGCGGAATAGGACCGCCCTTCTACATAAGCGATGAACTTCTAATCACAGTGCTCCTCCATGCTGAGAAAGTTGGCCTTGTTGCATTACCACGGGGCCGCCTATGGGGTGTAATCCGGACATGCTTGCTGGGTGGCTGACGAGCATCAAGGCGCTGGTTAATTGTCCGGTGGCGACGATGACTAGCTCGGTGTATGCTACTACGAGTACTGTGACGGAGATGTTGACGATGACGATACCATAGTTGGATCGGTTAATTCGTCTAGTAAGCTAGCTAAATCGATGGTTCTCTTTAACTTTCATATGTTCATTGCATCTGTAGTCTTCCATTGGCGGCTCTCGTCATCCTTTACGATGCGGACCTGGTCATCATTACACATGGACTACTCCAGAAGACGGCACGTCAGCGTGCAAGCCATGTCTCATGCATTCTAGTTACACAGCACTAGACGGCTGTGCCTGCCATGTGGTTGCTCCTGTATCATGGAAGCTAGATCGGCACAAAAGGCTTCCCCTCAATCCTCTCCACCTTCTCAACAGCCCGTCTGTACCCCTGCTCATTCTGAATCACCCCCGCATAAGCATCCAACCGCGGATACTCCCCCCGCGGGATGATAGAAAGATTCAGCGCCGCAATAACCGGAATACTCATCTGGATATCCGCAGCCGTCAACCGCGAACCACACAGAAACGGCCCTTCCTCCGGGGCCGACGCCAGCTGGTCCTCGAGGAAGCGGAAATGGGTGCGGAGTTCTTGATCCAGGAACTCGGCGCTGACTTTGCCGGTGATGAAGCCGGTGATGGGTTTGATGAAGAAGGGGACGGGAGCGTCTTTGACTGCTATTGTTCCTGCATTAGCCAGGGACATGATGGGATGAGGAGAGGAAATACCATTCATGATGAGCTGCACCTGGATCGGAGACATGAGACTTCCCTCTGCGTAGTGCATAAAGTACCGATAGCGCATCCAGGCGTCTGTTTCGCCGCCTACCTGGCCCTCGCGCCCGGGTTTATAGCGCTGTGGAACGAGGTGGGTGTTCGGTCCACCGAAATGGTCGAGGAAGTACTCGATGATGGCGGCCGACTCGACAAGGACCATGGGGGAGGCATCCGGTGGTTGGACCGAGACGATGGGTGATTTCCCCAGTGGATGGATCTGTTTTAGCTCCGGGGGAGCGATGCCGTTGGGACCGCGTTTGTAGGTCTTGATGTCGTAGGAGAGATTCAGTTCTTCCATGAGCCACATTATGCGCTGGGCGCGGGATTTCTCCAGCCTGCTAGAGTGAGCTTGAGAGCGGGCGAACTGGGAGAGAGGGTTACCAGTGCAGGATTATTTTGGCGCCTCGGTTCGCATTCATCGTGGCGTAATAAATAAAATATTATAGTATAAGATGACGATAGTAAAGTGGAAAGAACTTTAGCTGTCTGCTTTCTTTGTCTGCCGGTTACGACATGCAATAAAGAGTTATTATAGCGGTGGATGTATGGACAAGATTCTAGGGCCTATACAGAGACTGAAATAATATTTCATCTATCAGACTCAGTGGCTGGTCGGTATATATATAGAAAACATAGCCTCTATTTCAGTACAGTACTACTCAATTAAAGGCAACAGTTCCAGTCTCACGTCAGCAGCAAAGACCACCCCGCAGGAGAAAATGAGATGATATAATATGTACATATATGTTCATGGCACCTAGTTGAGCATGATAGCAACTCAGAATCGGCTGATATAAGCACATCTTTGCCGATGTTGTCGGCAAGTGTGTCACTGGAGAACCCTATTTGATATCCTTCCTTTACCAGAGAGGTGTCTAAATGCTGCCGTGTTACCTGACAGACTTGAAGATCCCAGGCTTGAGAATTCCGGGTTATATTTCATTTACTCCGACCCGTGACAGAAGTTCTGGAGAGAGAGTAATGATTTAAGTAGAGAATGGCTTATATATGGCTGAATTGATAGAGGATAATTTGTCCTCTGAATGCGCTCGCCACCGAAAGACCTGCTGGCGTGCCGCTGAATGTCCAGACCGATATCTCGGTTTTCGTTGGACGAGGCATGCTTATTGAGTCTCAGGGACCTACCTGGCTCTACGGCACAGCCAGCGAGCATGCGCAAATGTACCAGTACCAGCTTCTGAATGCGGCAAATATCTACATGGGTCATTTGCAGACAGAGACGCCGTACTACCAGCCCAAGCCCAATGCCTCTCGCCCTACACACCGGGCAACTTTCCCTCGGATCCAACTTACATGGACTGCTCGGATGACCTCTGTCAGGACCCATCACACCCAGTCCAACATCTGGCGGCGGCGGTACCGGCACCGGCACCGGCACTGTCACCACAATTACAAAGGTAGTCATCGAGCCGAGAGACTAACCACCACATACCCCGCGAGCCTGGGCGTGGTAGGCATGGCAGCCGCCTGGAGGATGGGATACCGCAACTTCGTAGTCAGCGACTACGACCTCGACTTCTACAGCATCTCCGAGACGAAGAATATCTGCCAAGTGAAATTCTCGCCGGAGTATGGGGCCGCTAGGCCGCGGCCGAAGACATGGTCTGATATCCTGCAGAGTGTCACCTTCTTCTCGGACCTTGATGTGCTATCGACGAAGTATACGAACTGTATATATACGAATGCGGCGGCGCCGAGCCCGGGTGATGGTGGGACGGTCTCGTGTGATGGTTTGACGCTGCCATGTTATGTCTACACGGGGCCGCCCATGGGGTGTAATCCGGACATGTTCTTTGGGTGGCTGACGAGTGTTAAGCCGCTGGTTAATTGTCCGGTGGCGACAATGACGAGCTCCGTGTATACCAAGACCACTGCCGTGACGGAGACTCTGGTGACGACCATACCATAGTTTGGATTCAGCTGCTTCTTCTAGTATTTCTAGCTCCAATACCAGTTCTTTCAACACTTTCATCTGTTCATTCGCACATGTAATCTTCCGCAGTGGCAGCGAGATAATGACTGCTTTCTTTGGCCACGGGAACGGTCGTGACCATTGCTGAGAAAACCAAGCAAGCCGAAATAGTCCGCTCGTTTACCCTTTGTGTGCCGGTCATGTCACTCATGTGCACTGTGAATACGAAGTTTTGAGTCACTTTCCGATACGAACTGGAGCGGCTCGCCCCGAAAATAATCCCGACATGCCCGAGTCGATTCCGCCCCCGTCCGACTCACAGAGCATATAACAGGCTTGAGAAGTAACAAGGCAAACCTGACCAGGACCACCAGGAACTGATATATCTGCATGCAAGCATGTTCTTGTCTGAACCTTGGCGAGTAGGTCTGACCAGCCTCGCAATTGGTCTTAACAGCTTCACGGTGATTGTCCACAGTTACTATGGTTTTACCTCAGCCCTACCGCTGTTGGCTTCTCACAAAAAACCATTGTATGATGTCATAGGGGTCTGTTTTATCCATCTAATGCTCCTTCCTGTTATGTCCAGTAAGTACAAAATTGAGTATATCCATTGAGGGTTGCCTTCATTTGCTATATAAGGAATGGATAATACTGGATGGACGTAGGCATTCTGCAGCTGAAATGGCTGCAATATGGCCTGGATAGTCCCTATGATAACCCATTGGTCACTTGTTATGTCCTTGGGCATCTGGGATTTGGCGGCTGGTACTATGCATTAGGCACCAAAGCACCTCTCCTTTCAACTGTGGTGGCTCCGATTGCAACACTACTATGCGTCCTCTGAACCAAAAGACGACCCACCTTCCTAAAGACATATGATGTCGCATCATTGAAGGTTTTGTCAGATACAGCGTGTATCAATCATGTGCCACTGCTTAACCGTGTGACAACTGTGGAAAATGGCCATGTGCGACTGGTCTGTGTGTATTTTTAAGAATCCCTAATCCCTGCAAGTTTTCGCATCTCATAGAGTGTGGATGAAACATCCAAGACCGTAGCCAAGCCATTGAATTAATACTATGGAACGAGGACATCTTGAAGAGAAATAATGCAGGTGTATGTAGTCCAGAACCTGCGAACACGCGTGCAGACTCAGTCACTGGTGGAGACAATCAATGTCATTATAGGATATCAGCTCTGTTAATAATCTGACGGCCTACAAGCGTGGTAGTAATAAGAACTTATCTACTCTGTCCAGTCAGCTATCTTGAGCTTCACTCTCTGATGTGGAAAGTTGGAGTGATATATCCAGACTTAGTTAAGGCCAGGTTATCCCCAAGTATTGCATCTAAGCAGAGGGAATATATCTAATAATAGCTACTAAACACTATCAAGGCTGACTAAATTAATATTAAGTTACTCCTAGATAAGTCCAGTCAAGCAGTTAGCTACACCTAATGTATTAAACAAATGGACATGCGACACTCTATCCCTGGAAGGCACTCTCTACAGCCTGGTGCCACTATCACATATTATATTTAGGGGTGATTCTGCTGGTGGAAACCTTGTAACAGTCCTCCTGCAGACAATTCTTCAGTTCTACTGGGGTATGCCTGATAGTGATCTTCTTATTATGATATTCCATGGAAAGCCAGCCAAGGTGCCCCTACCGGCTGGAATCACTCTAGGCTCACCCTCTCTTGACCTCACACGCAGTATGCAGTTGTCTGAAATATATGCTTAGTATAACTACCTTCCCCTACCTTTGATTAACCTGGCTCATTCTCCCCATGCAATATTTGGCCCGCGAATCCACCTAGGGCTGATCTTTTCTATGAAGGAAGTGCTCTCTATCACCCTCTTATCTCCCTAGTTGCAGCACCCTCATGGAGAGGGTTACCTCCTATTTTTATCTCCTGTGGCAAGGAGCTACTAATAGATGAGTGTAAAGTTTTTATGTGGAAGGCTGTGAGACAGGGGGTTACTGTTATCTAGGAATAGTATGAGGCTATACTATATCACTTTTTGCATGTACTCCAGGGGACTTTAACCTTCTTATAGAGCCTTAAAAGTTATGCTAGTTTTATGATGCAAGCTATGTAGAATCCTAGTAAGATTACTACTAAGGGGATGTTCTTTAATACAAAATGTCTAGAGAGTTCTTCCATGGATGTTTGCAACCTCAATGTACTACTGAAGAGGATGTTCTAGAAGGATTGAAGCATGCTCAAGATAAGATTGTGCGCAATTTTCAGCTTGCTAAGTAGTAGACTGTGGTTTGTTCTGGTGACGCAGTTGAATGAGAGCTTCATTCGTACCTGTACTAGCAAATTCAACGTCGAAATCTCCACTTTACAAGTTGCATCCCTAGCCTCACAAGGTAGATATAAACTAAACACAGACATCCCCTCCCTAACTTCCACGCCTATCCCTTCTAAAAGCTGTATTTATGATTGCAGAGTTAATGCATACTTTACAGGCTCAACATAGTTTATGCAGTAGATCTTGTTATGCAATAGTGCCCATTGAGGCTCCTTAGTAGGGCATTATGGAGTCATGGACTGCTACACCTATATCTCTCGACAGACACACTATTGTAGCCTGTTGGCAGTATGTTAATGAAGGAGAAAGGTGCCGAGATTTTGCGCCAGAGATTAGCAGTTGCAGCGTTGACAGTGCTTGAAGAACCAGCTGTGCGCCGTTCATGCCTTGTTCTATAGATATACAGTTAGCAGGTCTTCTAGTGGCAGTGTGTTAGGCGCCTAATTCTCGACTTTGTAGTGATTGGAATGGACACGGTTAAGGACTTTCCTGAGTTGAATTTGGGCAGGATAGGAAGAACATCATCATGGTACTGAGAGCAGCGTCTCATTCGACAAAGTAAGTATGAAGTGCCCTTTGGTAGTCGAGTGACACTGCACGAGAAATGCCACTGGCGGGGAGATCAAGTCTCTGCAAGGATATGACTACACTCTAAAGTTTATGAAGCCCACAGGCTAAATCTGACAGTATACCATCAGACTATACCTCTTAAGCTGAAGACATGTCAATACGCAAATTTGTAAAGGTCTTTCAGAGGGCCGTCCTGCTTTGGTTATAGTGTTTCCTGGTACTGCCGTCAGCAAATCGCCTTGAGGGTTTGGGTTCAGACAGAAGCTTACGATCGGATGGGCACTTTGACAAGCGCGGGTTGCTTATGGCCGCAATAGCCAAAGATATATAACAATGATAGTAATAAAAATAATATGCTTGGATGACCCAACGCACGAAAGCTGGCCCGACCTGCCAAGAGCTAGGTTAGATGATAACTCTCGCCAGGAAACCCTTCCCGGAAAATTCCAAGGCAGCTCCTTGCTCATATTTTACCCGTAATTACTCAGATCAATATCATTGGTGGAGTATCAGTGCTAGGCTTAAATTGTGCTTGAAGGGATTCACTGGCGTCACTTAGCAAGTTTTCAGCTTGTGTCTGCACCGCCTTAGGAAGGATTAAATGAAGAATAGGGGAAGGTGGGAAACTTTCATACCTGATGGGATCTTCTCCCCAGAGCTAAAAGCCACACCTTTTGAGTGCAATCTTAAATTTACTAAGACATTGTCGGATCTTTTAGTGAAAATAGATAGAGGGCCCCACGGATTCATAGTCCTTATGACCCCATGGCCACCACATAGAAAGAGCAGGAAATCCACTGTCACAGTGATCAAGGTCTATTAGCTTCGACGCAATCTATGGATGGTGCAAAGTCCATAATGGAATATACAAAGGAGAAACGAAAAGTCATCATTAGCAATGACTGACTCAGATCCTTTTACTCATTCCTACTCTTTTACTTTGCTCCCCTTGGAATGGCATTAGCTCTGATTGTCCTTAATATAAAGACCTGTTTCTATGGCCTGGATCTGCTGAGCTTAGTCTTCTTCAGTATGTCTCAAAGGCTCATGAAGTACTCATGCAGGGGTTGGTCGCCATAATAATGGCCGTATATCTCCAGTATCTGCTCACTCATGAGTCTGCTGTTCCATGTGGAGCTATATTTATGTCTTTTTGGATATCCCAGCTGAGTGTCATCTGGTCACCGGGACTTTGGGCTGTGGTGACCACGAAGGAGTTTTCGGGGTAACTATACTTTAGTTTTGTTTGCTTGGTTCCATTCAGTATTTTGCTAGTGTCCATAATCAGCCCTTCCAGCGCCATTGCGCTGCTGCCACGACAGATAAATTATAGACTCCCAGATTGGCCGTTGGGCACAAACCTGACCTATGCTTCTTTATTCCCTGATACTCTTGGGTATGCTAGTCCCCTGCTAACGAATAGAAGTGCTACTGGTGAGACCTCCGATGTGCCTGGCCATTAGATGGTTTTGTATTTTCTGACATGGCTTATGCAGAAAATGAGCTTTCCTTTTCGGCGGGATGGGAGTATCTTTGGGCTCTCCCTGCGGTAAGCAGTGATAAGTAAACTGAAACCAGATTGCAGGCTGGAATGATAAACCTCGGAGATAACACTGGGAGGATGAAATGGGACATGCCCTGGCTTTATTCAGTTCTCATTCCAACCGTCATGCCTTGGTTAGAAAACCTTCCAGGAACGTCCCAGGTTGTCCGCTCATTGTATGTCCAGTATGCACCTAATAGCACACTTGCAACTGTACAGCATGTTCCGGTGGCTCTTTCTTTATCGGCCGCAGCCAACCAATTTGCGGCATCGTTTTCATCTCGGCCCATGACCATTAATGCCAGCATTGAGACCCCGCAGCCCTATGCCAGCACGTTCTGTCATTTGAACACGATTTTGAGCGAGAATGATACCCGACCCATACAGTTTCCAAAGTCTTACATTGCTGGGTGGGGGGATTCGTGTGATAGTTCGTCCAAGAAGTGGCCCGAGCTTGCAAATTATACACGGATTAGGCGAGAGGATATATGGGCAGAGGCAACTTCGAGCCCACAAGGTCGTCTAATCTGGGTGGATGACATCGTCCTCGATAATCCCGCCAGGAAAGGGGGGATTGGGGTTATAGTCGTCCAACCCGAATTGTGCAATGCAGGCAAAGTATATTTGACCGCATCGGCATGTGTCGTTGGTGCACGATGGGGGAACACCACGGCTCACCTGGAGATCACCTCTGATGGACTAGCCACCATGTCTAAGAGTATTGTAAGCGAGCTGTCGACGATATCACCCATAACAGTTCCTCGTTGGTCTGATCCTCCGCTGCGGATATCCACGGAATGGGCCAATAGTCTCAACCAGCACACCAGCAACCAAAACCGGACGGTAGCTGATAATCTGCTCCGAGCTCTTCCCATTACAGACAATGTGTGCCCTTTCAATGGCACTTATGGTCTGGATGCTCAACGGTCCTTTCCCCTCTAAAGGCCCTACATGCATGAAGCCCTTATTTCCTCCTTGGTTGCAAACGCGCTGTCGCATTCTGCAGGTGCCTTTGAAAAATGGTGGGAGGTAAAGAATGCAGGTGACAAGCTATGGAACTACATTAACCCACACACCCATCTTCCAGAGGTCGTGCCAAAGCCGCCTGGGCTAGTATTTACGTTCCAAGGTAGCTTGAGGGGCTACGCCTGGACGATGGATGGAGTTCCCATTAAGATCGCGGTTGTTTTCCTGGGATTATATTGCATATTCGTATCTGTGTTTGTGCTGTACACGGTTATATCAGGATACAGCTCGATGCCTTGGTCCACGGTCGCTGACTTGGTTGCTTTAGCATTGAACTCAATGCCGTCGAACAAGCTATGTAACACTAGTGGAGGTATTGGTGAGATGAAGATGTACAAGCACCTTGTCACTGTAAGGGAGATTGAGAACCATCATCGTTTGGAGTTGGTATTTCCCCAGGATGGACAAGACAGAGGACCTATCAGAAGAGTGGCTCGAAACATAGCATATTGAAACCAAGGCAGCGATAGTCACGAAAGTACGTCCTGTTCAGGTAACATCAGTGCTGCACCTCTACCGAGGTCATCGCCACCTTTTACGCAATTAGTGCAATCCTGGAACCACTGCGCCAGTTATGAATAACGATAGTCTAAAGAATACAGCGTATGTCCACCTTGATCGTACCTCAAGTATTCCCTCATCCAATAAGACTAGCACAGTTTCCGTGTCGCACTGAGAGAGGGCAGAAAGCCACGGTTCAATCCTGTTCCCTTCCTGTTGGAGATGGCTTTCAAAGATGGTGCTTTCCTTCATATCAATTCGCCTCATACCTTCAAAAGATGGGCGGGCTAAGCCAGGATAGCATTCTCGCTATCTGACTCGTGTTTGGACTTTCCTGGCTATGAGAATGCCACGGGGTCGCCAAATTTCTGCTCACCTACATATAAGTACCTTAATTTGGGAGAATATCAAAACGCAGTTGTTTGAGGTTTCAAGATCTCTTCAGACAGCTAAGCATCTTTTGCCATGTACTTTTGCGCTTGATAATACAACCTCTGACAGCAGCTGAGTTGATGGCAGCAATCCTTGTCCCATATTTATTTCATGTTGAAACAAGCTATGGCTTCTGAAAAGCATGTCCCTATGAAGGCGCGCCTTTTATTAACGGCGAGGTCAGTGGGAGTTGATGATCTTAATGGGTGTTATCGGACGGATTAGCCGCCAGTACAAGAAATTTTATATTAATTGCTGCGAAAGGCCCTAATAGTTGACTCCGCCTAAAATGATTAACTAGCATTGGTTAGACTGTATCACCTTGGCAGCTTCTTCTCCCAAAACTCCTACCCTCATGAATCCCCTTTCAACACGTCAACACATTGAGGTTCGACATGGACGAAACAACGCCTCTCCTTCCTGGACAAAATGACCACAACGACGAGCATACTACCACAACGCGACTAACACGCTCTTCAAGAATCATCACCATTCTCATCTGGTCGTCCATCATTACCTCTGCCGTGACCTTCTTGTACAGCCTCACCGTCTACCTGGTGGTAAAAATCTCCCCTTACTATGACTTTCTCCACTGGGACATGAGAGATCCCATTGAAGTGTTGCTCCCTCTGGTATGACTTTCCTCGGTCGATCTGATCGCATCTCTAACCCAGTCTAGAGCTTCCTATGCGCGGTCGTCAGCTTGTTCGGCATCTTCAAACTGACCGTCCCAAATACCGGCGCATGGCTCTTCGTCAACTTCATCTTCGATCCGTTGATCGTATTCCTCTTTTTGGCTAATTACGCTCTTTCTGGCCCTGCGATTGCAAACTGGGGACAATGCAATGAGTATAGTCAAGGGTTTCCAGCTCCAGGGTTCGAGGCGAGATGTAACAGGTTTGCGAACGCGATCAAGGCGCTGATACTCGTGGGACTCGTATTCGAGATGGCCGTCATGTAGGTTTCACTATTTGTTCTTTGTGCAAGCTGACTGTTGTCTAGGACGCTACATCTTGTCTTTTTCATCTACGATGTGGTGCTGGGGGTTAAGAGACTCGGGCAGTATAGCGGGGGATGGAGGTTTCCAACTGGTCAGGTTACTGTAGAGTTTACCGTTAAGATATTGAGGCAGAGAGATGAATAATTGTGTACTTGTGGACTGGCGAGGTTGGTGGTGATGACCGGTCAATTGTGATATGTGTGGCATCAAATAGGACTTGCAGATCGCATTATTTTAGTCGTTCAAGATATAGAATGCAGGTCAGCAGACAATTCGCCTTAGGTAAAGAATTTGCCAACAATGATAAGGAGCACCATGGGATTTGTCGACCCGAAACGAGCAATGTCTTCCAATCTGTTCGATTGTCTCGAGGATTGGCCCAGATAAATCCCGCACGCTAAAAGGAACGTTATCAGGACTATAGCTTCATGCACCGCCACCCACGCACATGGTTTACCCCACGTGCAGTGACGCATGTTTAAAGCGATGCATTCTTCTTTTTCTCTGTCTTTTGCATCTTATTCTCATCTTCAAGTGCTTCTCAGCTGCCTCGTTGCGTGTGTCAGTTGAGCAATCCCCAGGGATGTGGAAGCCTTCCCTCAATTTCATCACTTTGCATTGTCAGTAGGCTTCTGGAACAAAGAGCGACTAAAACTTACTCGACTGCAGATGCGTACATCATCACTCTGAGCATCCTCAGTCTGGCCATCATCTACCCATATGGCAACCTCCGAGCCATCGACGCGTTCTTCTTCGGGGCCAGTGCCTCGACAGAATCCGGACTAAACACGTTGGTCGCTCGATCCTCTGCAATGGGAAATACTGACGCGACCTAGTGTTGATGTCAATCGCTTGAAAACGTATCAACAGGTCTACATCTATGTGACTCCCATTATCAGCAATCTTGGCTTCGTCAACATTATCGTGGTGATTGTACGGCTGCGCTGGTTCGAAAAGCGTCTCAAGGAAGTTGGTGTGTATCCATATCTTTGCCTCTCAGCAATTGAGCTAATCTGTGATACAGCCCCTGCCTTTCTCAGACAAAGACGGAAGGATGATGCAGAAGCAAGAGTGGACAGTACTTCGAAGACGGCCACAGCGTCAGGCGCCCCAACTACAGAGAAGTGAGTGATGTCCGCTGATTACCCAGACACTGCTCATGGCGCATAGAAACGATTCTTTTCAGAATGAGACTCAGAGTCCGCCCTTGCGCCATCCAGCCTCCCGGTTTCCCTTCCCCAGTATCACCTTTGCCGAGCACGTGCACGACGCTGGCCGGGACAGGGCTCTCTACGTTCCACCTCCATGGCAACGAGATCGAGGACAGTCCATCGTGGAAGTCGACGATGCGTTGAGCGACTGTGGTAAGCTAGATCAGCTAGCTGGATACTGGTCATAACAGCTGACTATCACAGAGCGAACCAAATCGGCCGACGCTCAGATCCACCCCGGTACTTCCCGCCGGCGGTTCAAGCTGGCTCGGACAAACACGCTGGAGCGAGTCGCCTCCACGATGTTTGTCCTCGGTCCTTCCGCAAGCCATCCCCCCAGGGCGCAGACTCAGCCCCTCGAGGGGTCCCTTTCGCAGCAGCTGGACCTGCCTGAACTGTCATCGCATGCCACATTAGGCCGGAACTCGCAATTCCGTAACCTGACGGACGAGGATCGGGAGATGCTGGGAGGAATCGAATACCGCAGTTTGAAACTGTTGCTCAAGATCGTCACTGGTAAGTCATTAACACCTTTCATTTGCAGGACACTCTGACGGAACAGGGTATTTCTTCGGGCTCCATCTCTTCGGCGCAATCTGCCTGGTCGGTTGGATCCAGCACGCCAACCCCAAGTACCGCGAATACCTTGCCGAATGTGGCCAAGGCAACATTTGGTGGTGAGTCTTAACCCCTTTGCCATCATATGCCAATGCTAAGAAAGTAGGGCCTTCTATTCCGCCCAAACAATGGTAGACAATCTCGGCTTCACCCTCACCCCCGACTCAATGATCAGCTTCCAGGACGCAACCTTTCCCTTACTCGTCATGAGCTTCCTCGCCTACGCCGGCAACACCTTCTACCCCTGCCTCCTCCGCTTCATCATCTGGACCATGTCCAAGCTCTGCCCGCGCCACTCATCCCTCAAAGAACCCCTCGCCTTCCTCCTCACCCACCCCCGCCGCTGCTACACTCTCCTCTTCCCCAGCAAACCCACCTGGGTCCTCTTCGCCATCCTCTTCACCATGAACCTCGTCGACGTCATCCTCATCATCGTCCTCGACCTCCACAACCCCACCCTCACCGTCCTGCCCCCCGGCCCCCGCGTCCTAGCCGCTATCTTCCAGGCCGCCTCAGCCCGCCACACCGGCACTGCAGTCTTCAACCTCGCGAACGTCAATCCCGCGGTGCAGTTTAGTTTGTTGGTCATGATGTATATCGCAATCTACCCCATCGCTATCTCCGTCCGCGCGTCAAATACCTACGAGGAACGCGCGCTGGGCATCTACCCCAACGACGCGGCGACCATTGATGAATCGGACGGCCGATCTTATGTTCTATCGCATATCCGGAATCAACTTACCTTTGACTTGTGGTATATTTTCCTCGGGATCTTTTGTATCTGTATTGCGGAGTCGGATCGGGTTATGGATCCCGCGGAGCCGGTACCCTCCCTTCTCCCGTTGATGTGGAAGCAAGCTGACAGGATAGGCATTCGCCGTCTTCCCCATCTTCTTTGAGGTTGTGTCCGCGTAGTATGTCCTATCGCTCTAAATTTCTGTCCTGACAGTACTGATAATGTGATAGTGCGAATGTTGGGCTGAGTCTGGGCTATCCCACTGTGAATACCTCCCTCAGCGGACAGTTCTCCGTCTTCAGCAAGCTGGTTATCTGTGCGATGATGATCCGCGGGCGGCATCGGGGCTTACCGTACCAGCTGGATCGGGCGATTGTGCTGCCGAATGAGCGGTTGGATGATAGTCTGGAGAGAGTTGATGATGTGAGGTCGCTGGGGAGGATGGGGAGGATTAAGCGGTTTCATACTAGCTAGTTACGTACACGGTATAGATATAGATGTGCGTTACTAGGCAGCTTCATAGACATGAAGTGAATCGCTCGTTATCATAATATGCTACAGCTATCTATGTACAGATTAATGCGGCTTGACCCATGCGGGCTTCTCGCATGGATGTGAGTCCCGCCATTTCTGGATTTGCTGGACGTTCCATCCTGAGAACCACCGCCGGTGATACTCGGGCAGCCGTTTTGTTCCTATTTTGAATGACTCCGTCGACACGTGGCACTCGTTCTTGCTGTACCGCCATTGGAAGCAGGTGTCCTGACTCAAACACTCGTCGCGACAGGCCTCCATCGAGGGGCTGTCCAGTTCCACAGGCACATCAGCGAGATTATCCCAGTCGTCCTCCTGGACGCGCATCTTCCCGGTTGGAAAGGATAACTCGGAGAGTTCCCGGAAAATAAGCGGTACCTAGTTTGTTAAGTTAGTGCTGCGTTTGCGTTTTATCTCGACTCAGGGGCACAGCATACCGTTACATCGTCGCGCGCCTGCTCGAAATCGAAAATGGCACTGCGCTCCCGCGGCATAACATGATGCATCGTGACAACAGGCTGGCACCATTGCTTCGACCCAAACTCCAGCGTCGCCGGTTTCTCCCCGTTCACCTGCGGCCAGAAATTCCGGATCCCCACGTTGAGCTCCTGCTTAATGGTGCGGCCCAGCACGAAATCACCACAGCACTCGTTCGGAATGGCATCATCGTACCGACCCGCCATCCTCTGCTCCCTCCCCACAAACGCCTCCATCAGCGCTCGCGAAATGACGTACCCGCTCCCGCCGTGGCCGAACCCCTGGTCCGCGATGAACGACGCCGAACCCATGTACAGCTTGTCCTTCGGCGAGAACTGCCGCAGCCACAGAACGAGATTCGTCCATACGACGTACGTGTCGCTCTCGATGAAAACGTACCAGTCCATGTGCGGCCGCTGCGCCCACGTCTTCTCCACCATGTGCAGGAACTTGTACTTGTCGAGCGTCCAGGCGGCCTTGCCGTCGTCCTTGAGCGTGGCGATGTCCAGCCCCCCGCGCTGGTACGCTTGTTGCTGCCGGTAGAGCTCAAAGTCGGCATGTGTGGCTTTCATGCTTGCGTTGAAGTCCGCCAGCGCATCGAGGATATGGTACGGGCCGATCTGCTCCTCGAGGTCGGAGAAGATCAAAAAGTCCCGCGCGCATCCGAGCGTCGTCAGCAGCTGCGTGGGTAACTTTTCGTAGATTTCCGTCGCTCCCGTCTTCACGATGAACAGGATGTTCCCTGGGTCTGGCACCGCGTGGCACCGCCGGTCGGTATGCTGGAAGTCGTCGCTTGGGCCGCCGGATGGCCCGGGATTAGTACCGTGGCTGCTGGCCGTCGGTTTTCCGATCGTCTCGTGCAGAGCCGGCATCATCTCGTAGAAGAGCACCAGAGTGCAGAAGAAGAGGACGGCGGCCAGCGCCATTGGTGCGAAACGGCGAAGTTCCGGTTTTAGCTTCAACTCCAACGGCTTCATGTCGAACGCGACCGTATTCAAAACCTTAGCTCGGTTTGAGCGTGTTGCAAATGTGTCGGGCACATGTGGATGGATATACCAGCGGCCGGGGTAAGCTCGACAACGACAGATGAAGAAGGAAGCAACCCCGCTGCGAGAGAAGAGTGAGACGCGGCTCTAGCTTGTGAGACACTCCCAATATATCGTGCTCTAGCGCCCTAAACATAGAAATTAATACTCAATTAGTGCCCGTGTGCACTGTCCAGGGTCCAGGGTCGGTCGGGGTTGATCAATGTCCGTCCGTAAACCGTTGCTATGCCGGGCGTGGCTGAACGGAGACTGAAAGTGAGCACTAAGATCGGCTTCCACCATTTCAGCGCGCTAGATTAATCCATTGTCCATTTATCATCATAATGGCAATTGAATGTGGAGAATGGGAGACAGAAATATTGATGGTCCAGTTATTTTCAGCTTCGGGAGCTGGGATCTGTGGGAGTGGAAAACCTATCATCGCTGGGGAAATGGTGTCTGCCCCACGCAGTTCAATTGACTGACTCTATTAATTGCGACATTGACAAGCTAGTTTCAGCCTTGTCGATGCTATTGGTTTGGATCAGCAGTGTCAATGTCTCCGATTCGCTTTGACCAGAGAGTTTGACGATCCACAGTGAAACCGTTTCTCTTGGGTGGAGTTTCTAGCGTCCAACACATGCCAGAGTCTACAGAGCTTCCAATGTCACGCTATCACTAGGCAGATATGTCATCATCATCTACACACTCTTCAACCTTGAGTACCAAATGAGTCAACTAGAGCACCAGCTGTCGATTTCCAACTGCCGTGTTCGCTGTCGGATCCGAGACATCCTCGTGTTGTCTCCACTGCTTCAGCCACACCCCGACAAACCGTACAATTTCCTGCTGAAGGTTGACTATGGCCTTTGGTGCGGTCTTCCCTTGCTGCACATCTTCTTCGGACAAGCCATTCTGATCCCAGTGGTGCACCGCACCGCGAATCCCATCCCAGACATCCTCAGCCGGGACATCGACAAGGATAAACGGCTCCTCGTCCGTTGACTTTCTTGGTCGTGCACCGTCTGCATGTGGTGTCGCGTCTCGCCAAGGATCGGCCAGTCCATCGATAATGGCCGCCCGCGGGTACGAGAAGTTGAACCCGCCATGCTTGTTAATCCGGTCGGTATCAGGGGGTGTGGTGATGTTGAAGTCCTCCTTGCAGAACTGAGATTCTTTGGCAAGCGTGATCAAACGGGAGATAAGAGGCAGTCTATCTTTTGGAACGCTTGACCCCGGCATAAAGTATCCCCATTCGGTGCAGACCTGGTACCCCCAGCTAACCCCTGTCGATTTTTCCAGTGATTGTGGTGACTTGGGACTGGAGGTACGGCGAACCTCATCAAGATGGGAGAAAATCGTAGCGTTCATGTAACCAGCGTAATTGAGCATCCCGGTCACCAAGCTGGAGTTGGTTACATCATACTTTGTGGCGGAGATGACCTCCTCTGTCCACGCTTTTATAGTATTATTCTGCTGATAGAGCAATGCCGGGCTCGTGAGATTCTTGCAATATCTCTGAAAAGTACCATCGCCGACCGCAGGATCCCAGTTCCGGCCTTGAAAGGCTCCAAGGGTACTCGAGAGAGCCGCAGCGAAGAACTCATCATCAACGATCGAGGACTTTGCACCAAAAACAGCCTTGAGGTAGGATTTCATTGTCTCGTTCTTGGCATGCTCAATCAGTATGGTATCCACAATATCCATGAACGTTCCGATACTCCATATGCAGTCGGACGGTGCAAATTGGCGAATAGGCTCATAATATCGCCAATAATCCTCAATTGCCTCGGTGACTCCCGATGACGACACAACCCCGAAGAAGACCTCTGGGTAGACCTTGCGAAGAAAAGCCACAAATGCTCCGGCATAGGAGCCTCCGTATCCAATCCACGGCACGGTGTCAGCTGTCAGATTCAGGTGCTCCAGTCCGGGGAAAACAACGTTGGAAGCAAAGTAAGCGTAATCAGCCATTGCTTGCTCTGTTGACAAGAACCGGATGTTCTTCGTGGTGAGATTGGCGAAGGGGTAGCTCTCTCCATAATAGCGGTGTTCCAGGATAACTCCAAGACCATTATAGGTCTTGGCTAGCTGGGTCACAATTCCGTGAGACAGGAACGGGAAACGATTCCTACCATTCGTCTCCCCGGCTGCAATGAGAAATACTGGTCCCCCTTCCTTGTAGTGACTGGCGTCGAACCAGTAGCGGAGGTTGAAATGGTCGCCAGTATGAGGTTCATATCGAGATTCATTGTGAAAATGGTCAATAGGCACTGAGAAATTGTAGTCTATAAACTCCTTCAAAGACGTCAGGTGTAGTGATGCACTCGTTTCATCTTCCAGCAGTCGCAGTTGATGGAGAAGTGGGAATTGCAGTTCCAATGGAGAGATGTCGAACCCTTGGGCGGCGGAGGCCAGGAATGTCCCAATAAGGAACAGAACAGCTCGCAGCTGCA
Source organism: Aspergillus fischeri NRRL 181 (assembly GCF_000149645.3). NCBI lineage: Eukaryota > Fungi > Ascomycota > Eurotiomycetes > Eurotiales > Aspergillaceae > Aspergillus > Aspergillus fischeri. Next base: position 6,046,361 of record NW_001509762.1, read on the forward strand.
TTTTTATGGTATACAATGTGTACTCAGAGCAGAGATAACATCGACGATAGTAGAGGTTTATAAAGGCAAGAGAGAGTACTCCGTAGCTTTCAAGGTCCTTAGGAGCTCCGCCGGATGATCATCCATCGCGACGATCCCCCTCCCGTCTCCACACCTACGACAAGCGCAGTTGGCATGTTCACACATCACATGCCATAGAGAATTGGACAAGTGTGCTTGCTGTTTATTCGCAAGTCATTATATTCACTCCTATCTCTGATGCTTTCAAGGAACTGGTCCAGAGGAGAGTCAGTGTAAATGAGCGTTTGTTGACTGCTTTGTACCTCGGCTCAATGTCACCTTACTATTCCTACTATGGACTAGCTTCAAGTTATCCTCGAGACATCTCCCTTTGTTTAGGATCACGTTTCCCATTGAAACAACTCCCCTCATATTTTAAGCATCTCAGCAGCATATCCATATGCCTCCTCTTTAGCTTTCCACTCCCTGGTCTCCGTTTCGATTTCTTAACCCACCCGTGCATACACCCCTCCATCCGATGGCATACCACGTTATGACCCTCCACCGTGCGGACCTTCTCCGCAAACTCCTCCTTCGATCGTGAACGGATCCTCTTCGGTGATGATATCAGCATATTCCTGGGAATCTGCGCCGGATCTGCATATGATGGCGAAAGCCGCAGATCTCTTGTGTCGACCTCGCGGGGTTTCCGATAGCACGAATGAAGAATTCCGATAAGGAAGGGAGGATCCTTCGAATCATAAACTTTGACCTAACGACTTGCTTCTTTGCTGTGGCGGTTGTGACAGATCCGTAGAGGGGTAGAATGCGATAAGGGCGTGGAATGGTGATTCTTCATTTTCTTTGGCAGTGCTGAAGAGCAGAGAAGATGAGGCGACCGCCAGGACCAGATTACCCCCTGCGCTGAACCCGGATAGGGACATACCCGCCTGATCAAACCTTGCAGGCTGGGACTGTACCCACTTCACCACGTCCTCGGTATCGTCGAACGCAGCGGGGAAGGGATGTTCGGGTGCCAGGCGGTACTTCACGTCGAGCACGGTGTAGCCTGTTTGCGCGATTGAACGGCAGAACTCATCGTCGATGCCAAATGCGCGGAGCGTGAAGCCGCTGACACAGGCGTTTATCAAGACCGGCGAGAGTCTTGTGGTTCTCGAGCCGTTGTAGATGTCGAGCCTGACGGTGCGGTGCGATCGACGTTTCGGGACGGTATATGTAGAACTTCGTCAGGGTGCGAATCTACCTGAAATGTAGGCGGACAACAATCCGCAGTGCTATGACGATCTTGTTCCATAACCTACGCCCATGTTACGTATATCAAGTCGTAAGGATATTCCGTTCACCTTGACTGTCTAGGACGCATGCTCATGATACAATGACATCATCTAGATGAGACATTGAACCCTCCATATACCATCCGTGGGAATCATGATCCTTCTCTGCATGGCATATTGAGCTGGATAAGCTGCTCTAGATACTGCTCAAGGCTTTGGTTGTGACCTTTGCGATATAGCTCTGTTTATCATAAAGCGGCCACAGATATATTTGCGCACTGAGAAAACAGTCACTTTATCACAATTCGATTCGGGTCTGGTTCAAACGTTTTTTATTTTTATTTTCTTCCTCTACTGTACATCTAGGATTGCCACTGCCATATTTCTTCCGCTCTGCATGGAATTTTCTCTAAGTAGTGGCAGATCAGTTTCGGTGCGCTGCTGATTGGAGAAAAATACGAGCTAAAAATGAGGCAGATAGCGGACACCTAAAATGGTTAAGGTAGATAAGATTTCTTCATGAAGTTTTTGCGAGATGTTTGAGTCCATCCCTAATAACTGGATGGAATAGCCATTCTGCAGCCCGATATGTCTCCTCAAGCTGAGATGAAGGTGTCCAGCCTAGAGAAGGGACTTAGTCCTGCCACAGCAGTGAAGCACGATGTGGCTGCAACGGCGAACGAGACCAAAGAAGAGTCCGCTGCGCCAATGGACCACGGACTTCATGCTTGGACAGTGGTCGCAGGAGCCTGGTGCTGTCTCTTTTGTGGATTTGGGTGGGTGAACGGTGAGCTTGTCCGTCACCGACAGAGAACAAATCTGACCGAAATAGCGATCGGTGTCTTCCAAGATTACTACCAACGTAATCAATTGCGCGAGTACTCGGCATCAAGCATCTCCTGGATCTTGTCTCTCGAGCCATTTGTTCTCTTCGCCGCAGGCATCGTCCTAGGCCGAGTTTTCGACAACTACGGCCCGAAGTGGATGCTGCTCATCGGCACATTCCTCCACGTCTTTGGCCTCATGATGATCTCCGTCTCGAGCGAGTACTACCAATTCCTCCTTGCGCAGGGGATCTGCAGTCCCCTAGGGGCCAGCTTTGTCTTCTATCCGGCTTCCGCCTGCACAGCGACCTGGTTCGATAAGCGCCGCGCGCTCGCATTCGGGATTATGTCAAGCGGGTCGTCGATAGGCGGCGTTGTCTTCTCCGCGATGTTATCGCGACTGCTGCCGCGGGTTGGATTCGGATGGTCGCTGCGCATCTCGGCGTTTGTGGTGCTGGCGTTGCTGGTTGTGGCGAATATGACTGTTCGCTCGCGGATCGCGCCTGTGCCGAGGAGGGTGCAGTTCAGTGATTATATCGGGCCGTTCTCGGAGGTGCCCTTTGTGTTGCTGATGCTGGCGTCTTGCTGTGGCTTCTGGGCGATGTTTGTGCCGATCAACTATGTGATACTGGAGGCGCAGGAAGATGGAGTTCGACGGAGTCTAGCGGAGTATCTATTGACCATTCTAAATGCTGCAAGGTTAGTGTCCAGTCTCCAGCTGCGCGGACAGAGTATATGCTGATGAGACAGTCTTCCTGGTCGAATCCTTCCCGGTTACTTTGGAGATAAACTCGGCCGGTTCAACGTGATGATCGCCATGTGTACCCTTTCTGCGCTGACGATTCTCGTCCTCTGGATTCCTGGAACGCTGCTGGCCCCTGGCTCTGCGGCCGTTTATGTAATCTTCAGTTTGCTGTATGGATTCGCGTCCGGAGCGTTTGTCGGCATGGTTCCGGCGCTGCTCAGTCAGATCACGGCGGATATGAGCAAAACGGGTGTGCGACAGGGAGTATTGTATACCTGCATGAGCATCGCAACGCTAACCGGAAGCCCAATTGCGGGGGCGATTCTGAATCGACAGCAAGGGACTTACTGGGGGTTACAAGTCTTTGCTGGGGCAATGATGGTGGGGAGTGTGGTGTTCTTTGTTGCTGCGAGAGTGGTTTTGCAAGGGACGTCGCTGAGAAAGAGGGTGTAATTGATATTCACACCGGTATAGACCTCAGGCATCAACACACAGGATCAGTCGGGATAATAGTATCTATAATTCACTACAAACCTTACTTTTTTGACACTGTCTATGCGTGGCTCTGACAGAAACCTATTTGAGTTTCCCCGGTGCACAAATATTCCTTGAGAGGAGACCTGAACAGGCTGCTTGAGTCGAGGATTCGGCGCCAGCTGTACACTTTATGATGGAGTGGACTGCACGGAAATCAGTGCTACGCGTTATGAGGAGAATAAGACAATAGAACTTGGAGATGTAGATAACAGTAGCAGGATGATCAATGTATGTTTGCTCTATCCACTGCTCGGGTTCACTTCGTTGTACATGACTGAAAGCTACCACTGATCTAGTAGCACTCCAAATGTCCCACCCAGTATTCCACCAATTCTTCAGTGAAGTCCAAATCCTAAACAACTAGCATAGCTAATACACCAGCTCCCATTCCGCACCACAGCCTGGGATATAGGCAATGCGGTCGTCAGGCTGTGGAGCAAAACTGGTGGTAAGCTCGCTGATGCTGAAATGAGGCCGCAAACAGGATATGGTCAATATGAAGAATCCCTTGGCGTTCCTGATGAACGACACCGGGCCGGAGGCATGATGAAGAGACATAAGATCGTCGCCGAGAATGCGTTGATCTACCGGAGACGGCGCGTAATTCGGGCAGAGTCTTTTAATGGCTTGGAACCGGGCGCGAGACGTGGTGCTGGCGTAGACCTGAAGTGATTCCGTCTCTGACTTGCGTTGGACGTCCCAATAGAGCGATTTGTACTTCTTGGAGCGGATGTAGTACCTATAGGAATAACCAGTCAGCTAACTTGCAAGAGTAAGAGAAGGATGGGGGCTACCAGTTGTATTGAAAGCAATCGACAAAAGGCCCGTTATTGATCGTGTGCCACGAATCATTGTAGCCATACAAAGGCTTGAAGAGGATCAGTCCGTCGAATCTCTGAGTGAGGTAATAGTCGGTGGTTGAATGTTCGATGCGGAAGTTTTGGTACCGGTACCATTCAGCGTTGACTCGCGCGATGTTTCCGAACTGTGAGGTCTCCATGGCACGGAACCAGGCGTCTAAAGTGTTCTTGTCTTTGGCCGTGATGAGCCAGACAGCGAAGCCCTGCTTCGGTTAGCGAGAGCGACTGCTTTTCTGGCCTAAAGAGCTTACCCCGGAGGTGGCGTAGGCGTAGAAGACCATCTTGCTCCACGGAAGCTCTGCCTTCAGGTAGCAACTGACATGAAGACGTCGACTGCTCAACTGATGGAAAGAAAGATTGAGCAGAGAGTGTCGAGACTTTATAGTCCTAGAATCAGTGGCATATGTGAATGCGACGGAAGTCTGAAGGCGTATGTAGAAGCTGAAATCTCCAAGAGAACATCTGGATCATGCAGAATTTTCATCATCATTCACCATGAAAGACGACATAATACGCCTGAATAGCTTCAGAAAGGCTCGGCGTCGCGTATGATGGTGTGCAGTGTTGTCCACCTCTTCACGGTTTGCTCTGGGTGATGCAATAAAGAATGATTCTGACTGCATGCCTTCAGCAGCTATTGCAGAGTAAGTGTTTGATTGCCTGGAGCAACTCATTCCCCTCATGGATGGTGACTTCAATTCCATGTCGTTTTCGTCTGTCGGAATAGAGGCATGATTGATTGCCTCCTCACCAGGTACGTGCCAATCCGTGATGCACCATTTGTGGAGCGTCTAGAAAGTTGCTAATCCTTCAGGAATCCGAGGATAGACACGATTTTTGGCATATGTGGAATCAGTCAACTCTCCGAATCTCAGCATCTCCGCAATTTGTATCGACTGACCTCGAGGACGTTGTCCAAACAGCACGCTGTGTTTTCAGTTGGCGAGACCTGTGCTGGAAACTACTTATCCGCTCTTTTGCCAGCGAGATTCGCAGCCGCTCTGTTCATCTTCAGACCCAAACAGACATGGTTGACGGTCATTGGAGAGCAGGGCAGCACTATGCCTGGTAAACATGCAGTCTCAGAGGAGCTTCTTTCAGTATTCGAAATAAGTCGGTGCGGACAAGAAGAAGAGTAGGCGGATGTTGTCTGCTACTCGCACGCGGTGCCATGCAGACGTCTTTCCACGATACGAGAATAATCATTCCCGACAAGGTGAGGATTTACGCTCAGGTCAACAAAACAAGGACGCTGTATTGATCGGGTACTTCTTTGGAGGGGAGTGAAATACCCTCCATTATAGATCAATAACTGGCTAGCATGCTGACTGAGCACTTATCTCTCCTTGAAAGACACACGGCTTCCCGGAAGCATCTTCAGGAATCACATCTCACACTCCACGAAGTCTGCCAGTCATCCGTAATCCCAATGCGCAAAGAAATCTCAAATCTCTCTCAACTCGAAATGCCTGCTCTCTGACACTCGAGGAAGGCCATTACACAAGAAAACGTCATGAGACTTTTGTCATTGCTAGTGTGCCATGCAGTGCAACAACGCCACTAAGCCCGATCACGCGAGCAACGAAGACTCGGCATTACAGATCCGGTTGCATTTTTAGATCGAAGATATCTTTGAGACAGCAGATATTGCACAATTGCAGAGCTACCAACGATCACCCTCCTATTGAGGCGATTGAGCGAGGATCCTCCCGCTGTGAAGTTCATTACCGGAGACAACGATCAACGCTGGTGAAATGACAGATTCCAACCATTGTGCCATTGGCTCAATCATAGACGGCTGCACGCGCCGCCGCCGACGTGGGTACTCTCTTGTCGGAGAGAAAGATGTCCAACTGCAGCCTATTCACATGGGAATCCTCACTATGCGGAAGCGAGATGGTACTCCATACGGTTGACACGTGACAATAGCAGACACTTGCTGTGAGGTGCAACTGCTGGCCCCTTCTGACTCGTAGCACTCATCATTTTGCATCATGTGTGTTATGAGGAGAGACTGAGGGATCACAGAGAATTAGGTTTCGCAGGTTTGGACGCATTTGGACAAATCCTGTAGTGAGTGGCTGCCTGAACTGATTATACTCGCATGGAGACCCTCGCTTAACTCAATTACCGAGGAGTTCGGGCGATGGGATCCAAATCCTCTCGGCGCTTGACTAGCGTGAAGAACTGATGGTATTTGGTTAGATTTACTGGTGGGCAGAATCAGCCGACGCAAGCCACCAGGTGCTAACTATCGCTGCATTCTGGTCTAGACTGTCGAGGGCATCTCGTATTTGGAGGTATAACAGCATCATCTCCATGATGGACATGTCAGACTCAGCTATAGACATTCGTGAGCTTGAGGAGCCAGGGAGCAGTCGTACGCTGCGGCCTGCCTTTCCCTCAAGATAGGGACCGTACCACTGCTATATATTTAATATGAGCTATCATACATTCAATCCAGCGGGAGGTAAACACAGAGTGTAAACAAGAATGCAAGGAGGCCGGGAGGCAAGGAGGCAATGAAGGGGTACGGAGTATGTCCGCCGGCAGAGAGTAATTAATGCTCATAACTGTCAAAGGGATCACACAAAGAATACCCTCAATTCAAAAACTACAGTACTACGAGCAAGAGGGGCAGGATACTAGCGGTCACTCAGATCTCACTCTCGAACATCATAATGGCTATTCTAGCAAGACAAATTGTGCATTGACTGGTCATAATCAATCATAGCGATGAACCGACAAATGCATGATTGGGTGCAACAAAAAGTCCGGTCCGAAGATCGCATGCCGAGACTCGTTTGATGGGGAAAATCGATTCCTTGCCCTGTCCAAACTCAGATCAGGTTCTAGAGCTAATGCAGGAGCTGCATGAGTGGGTGCAGGATAGATTGTGATCTATCAACTGGGTGGGCTGGTGGAGTGTGGTTCATTTCCCGGCATTCCTCGTACTTAAAGCTGGCCCCTTGATATTGTTGACCACTTGGTTATGACTCTGTAGACAATAGTATAGCTGCAATATGGCGTCGCTGGTCACCTCCCTCGTCAACGCCCTGACTGGCAACTCGGACAGTCTCTGCTCTGTCCTGGCCGATCATGGCTTCCAAATTCAGTATCCGCTCTCGCTGTCGTATACCCACGACTTGACCAACTACTGGTCGGCGGCATGCTGGGATCTTCATCCAGAATGCATGGTTGTGCCAAACAATGCCCAGGAGATGTCGGATGTAATCACCGCGCTGGGGTACACGCAGGACCAATTCGCGGTGAAATCGGGCGGTCACTCGCCTAACCTTGGTTTCTCAAGTACGCAGGGCGGCCTGCTAATCGTCACGAAGGATCTCGATCAGGTTGTGTATGATCCGTCCACCCAGACGGCTGTTATCGGGCCGGGGCAGAAATGGGAGGATGTGCAGGGGAAGCTGGAGGGAACAGGGCGGGCGGTTCTCGGCGGGAGGCTGGGAGGTGTAGGTGTTGGAGGGTTGCTTCTAGGAGGTGAGATTCGATTCTGCTCTCATATGAATGTGGTTCCTGAGCAGATGAAAAGGTGGTCTCAGCTACCTCAGCCCGCAGTATGGCTGGGCAGCGAACAATATCCTCAACTACGAGGTTGTGCTGGCGAATGGCACCATCGTCAATGCAAATGCAAACGAGAACTCGGATCTCTTCGCTGCCTTGAAAGGTGGAGGCAGCTCCTTCGGGGTCGTCACGTCGTATACCGTCCAGACACGCCCGATGGATCACCCTGTTTGGGGAGGAAATTACATCTTTTCCGGGGTTGACACGGCGAAGATGCTTGCTGCTCTGCAGAACTTTGTCGAGTACTATCCGGATGAGAAGGCTTCAATTATTTTGACCAGAGAGCACGCACCAGCGCTCGATATCTGGGTCATGTTCCTCTTTTATAATGGAGAGAAGCCCCCGGCAGGTATCTTTGACAACTTTACTGCCTTGAATCCAATTGACCAAACCCGGACATATGACCGTTATACCGATCTGGTGGGTGATAAATCAATTTGAGAAATGTGCTGCCCATGTCTAACCGACTCGAACAGCTCAAAAACGGCGACAAATATATCATTCAGTAAGTTGCGAGTCTGGAAATACTCGTTCAGCACTGACACCCTACAGCGGAAGCCGATACAGCGTTGCAGGCGAAACCCTGCCCGTCCCGAAAGGCATGTCGCTCGAGGTCTTGCAGTCCATCTTTGATTTTTGGCTTGACGTAAACAACGAGGTACTGCTGGAGACCGGTATGGTGGGAAGCATCGCCTTCCAGCCCTTCCCACGGAGCATCGCACAGAAAGCCTTGGAGCTCGGAGGAGTCAGTCGCTTCCTAGGTACACCTTTCAACTAACGGCTGCTAACCGGGATTTAGGATCTGCTTGACTTTCCACCAGACCAGGATTATATTCTCATTCAGATTACCCTGCAGTGGATACTGGGGCTGTCCGATGCTCGGATGCACGATGCCACGCAGAAGCTCTTCAAAGGATTTGGTCGCTTGATTGAGGAGTACATTGCTAATGGAACTCTGCCAGACGTTTATCGTCCGCTGTATATGAATGATATCGACGCTGGCCAAGAATATTGGAGTCGACTGAGGACGCGGGATCGGGCCCTGCAGACGAGGCTCAAGTATGATCCCGCGGGATTCTTCCAAACGCGGACCAGTGGGTTTCGCTTGTCCTAATAGATGGACTGCCTTAGTTGCGATTCTGTGTTGTTATCAATAAGGATTAATTTAGTATCCTTGCATCATCAGTCCAACAACTGCTTCATGTATCCACGGTATTTTTGTTCATTCCAGAAAACTACGAAAATAAAATAGAGAGAGAAGGGATAAACATTACCTTGAGCAACCTTACCTACCATTTTGGGAATACGGGAGAGTCACGCGTTGAGTCTCAGCCTTGTTCAATGTCGCAATCTCAATCCGCATCTGCTCGAGCGTTTTCTGAAACTCGTTTGACTATTCGACATCAGCCTATAATGTGCGCAAATCCGACCATTCATGTATAATCTTACTGGGTCATGGAGAACAGACGGCCCTCGGATGGTTTGTCCAACGACCTATGGAGCGAGATACGGGTTTTGCTCAAAGAGCAAAATGAACGACTACGTATCCAAAATAACCTGCTCAAGCGACTTCTTCTCGAGAGAGACAATGGCACTGGGACTGGTACGAGTAATCATAACCTCCCGGATGCCGATAAAAAGAATCAGTCCATCGAGGATGCGCCCCAACTCGATGGAAGAAACAAGTCACACACCTCCTTGAAATCCTGCCTGAAACGTGACAACAGTGACTTTGAGTTTCAAAACAAAGGACATACTGTTCTTTACGCTGCAGATGAAACTTTCAAGTATCCTCGAGTCTATTATTTTGTCGATGAGCGGCATCCACCTCGCCTCCACAGACTGTCGACAGGCTTGAGAGCTGACTCCTCATGGAAATATTGTGAGTACAGAGATACAATCATCTTCGTGTTGAGAGCATGGATCTGACGTACGCTAGGGAAGCCTGTTGCCCCCGGAGGAATATCCCATCCAGAACAGTATCAATCCTATCCTGGTGCAGGATATCCTGACTATATTCCTGAATGGGAGATTAAGCGTGCCGGCGATGGATGGTATCATATTGATGGTGCGAAATTGGAAGACGAAGTTCATGTTCCTCCCGACAGCCTTTACAGTGGAAAAGCACGGTTGGTTCCTTATTCACTCAATTGTAGCACGTCCCTTCCATCCGAATGGGCATGTGAGCCATGTGCAACTTTTCATGGTGGTTCTGGGAAGGACATGGTCGGCATCATACAAGTGCTATTGAAAACCCTGGGAAACCTCTACGCTGTCCCTTGCGACGGCAGACTGCAATTCGCGTTTGATCGATGCCACCTGAGGAGTCTCAGCCCCTCTGGTCTGAGTTCGCACTTGGAGCAGCTCCAGCTGTTCTTCAAGACATTAAAGGCAAGCAACGGTCGTGTTCAGATTGTTGATGTGGACGATTGGATGCACGCGGCCATATACGAGCGCGTCACTGCATATCCTGAAGAATGGAAAGTAATCCTGAGGAGTAAGGATCCAAGAATTTTGGCCGTCCCTGCCTTGGAGGCAGACCTCCGCAAAGTCAATATTCGACCAACGCGGTTTTACTACAAGAGCGGAAACGGTAAGCCGACAGAAGTAAAGTGGAGGGAAACAGGCCATTGGAATCGCATCATCAGCTGCATTGGCTTGAACGCTGTAGCGCCATCGTTTGAGTATGGACTTGACGGGCTCTGTCATACACTCTTTCGCAGTTGTACTGGTGAAAAGTTTCAATACGCGGACCTGGTGCCAGGAGTTCTGCGGACACATATTTCCTGCGTTAAACGGAGGCGATCGCGCAACGATGCCGCTGATGCTCTAGAACCTTTCCACATTACTTGGTGCCGAATCGATGGCACAAAGCCCTTAAGCAAGTCGACATGGAGGTCTGGAGAGCTATATGGGTCAAAGGGCTCAACAGGTACGCTGTATTTGTCCGAGGTCGCTTTCACATTGGGCTTCATACCATCTCAACGGACCCTCTGGTCCAGTACACAGAATGGAAAGACAGAGAATATGGATCGCAGTCATTGGTGTCTTATACATCTCGCACCATCACACTTTGGCCGCTTAGATGAATCAATTCACCGTCGCAGGCAGGATGACCCACGGACTGGCCCATTCACCACAGCAATCACGCTGATAGAAGAGGCACTGCTGCACGCGGCCAACGATTGGGACCGCATTGCCAACCACTTTGACCTTGTTCTCAACCAGAACGATAGTATTTTTGATCCTGAACTTCATGATCGCTTTCTGTTCGATGATGCTTCGTTTTCCCGGTCGCGGTACTATTTCTGGCTGATGGACAGTTTGGAGGGCTTCACATCCGCCGTGTCGGATACTATTCATGAATGGGAGGTATACTGGTGGGCTAGAAAGGACGTATTCGAAGATTACGAAGCATTCTATCTGGACAAGTGGCGGAATACCAAGGTTGAATTGGGATCTCCGAAACCTCCTCAAGAACCCCCACGACTGGAAAATTCAGTCAAGAGGGTAGAAACGCATGTTGGACGGTTGAGAGAAATTTTGAGCCGGCTCGAGATTTTGCGCGATCGAACCATGACCTTACGCGACGGAGTAAGTACAGCTTGTTTGTGTTCCAGCTATTCGCTGGCTGACCTGTAGTAGTTATTCAATGCGAGCACTGTCATCGAATCGCGGGCTGCTACCCAGCTTGGTGAAAACGTCAAACTGCTCACATACGTGAGCATATTCTATCTCCCGCTAAGTTACTGCGCTGCTTTATGGAGCATCAACCGAGATTACAACTTAGTGGCATTCGCCATTGTCACTGCTCTTCTGGCTCTGGGCACGTATGCTCTGGTGCTGAACCTGAACGATATTGTGTTTCTGATCAGGAAGGCCTACCGAAAGCTGCGTACCCCTATATTGGAAGCAATGAAAAATGACTCGCATGAACAATGGGCTGATTTGGGCAGCGCTTTCAGTGGATTCATGCCTGAGAGACATGGTGATCAGCCCTCGGAGTGGACGGTTCTGCTGTACGCGGTATTAATGGCTACAGAGAAGTTAAAATTCTGGAAAAGAGGCCACTCCAATCCCGCGTAATGATGGACTCGAACGAAAGTGAACCCTGATCTGCCTATCTCTACCAAGACAACAGCATATCTGTCTAAAAGCCAACTGAGACCTGATATCCCTGATCTGTCGTCCGAATATTGAAGTTCACCTTTCCAACGCAATCTCCATACTCATAAGGCTTGTGCACCTGACCCGATCCGGCCCCGGGAGTGCTCGTCGTAGGCGCTCCAAACGTCACATTGGTATACGGGAGCGAGCTACAGAGATGGCTCGGCATGGCGTTCCACAGATAATACTCAACGAATCCAACCTGGCTGCTTTTGATTCCTCCAGCACCACTCGGCAATGTGTACGACCCGACATGTGTCGACTTGCCGCTCGCGGTGTCGACGAGGGTTGCCGTCCAGGTGGTACCGGCTGTGTTCTTGACCACAAGGTCATAGAGTGGAGCATATGGTGCTGGGATTTCTACAGCGCAGCTGACACCTGCACCGCCGTCTGCGCCATCGTGGCAGTTGGGGTCGGTACTCGTGGTTCCGGGCACGAAGCTGGAGAAAACAGCGTGGACGATGCTTGAACCGGAGGCATCGGGACGGGGTTGGAGACCGGTATATCCGACATCGGAGAGACCGTTGAAGGCGAATTGCTGTGCGAAATAGTAGCCAGTCTCATGAGGGGCATTAGCCATCGAAATGGGAAATATGATGTCCTTCAGGCCAGAGGAGGGAGTGTTGGAAAAGCTCCAGCTCAGACCAACGAGGGCCTGCGTAAAGGGGATAATAGCAAGGACGACGGCTGTCTTCATTGTCAGAGACTGGATATATTGAAGAGAGATTACCGAGGAAGGATTGAATACATGAGCTTCGGGCTCCTCCGTAGGTACCTGGGTCGAACAATTTGAATTTATACCCGACTCTGGTCTCGCTTCCAGCGATTCCACTTGTGAGTTGTCACCGTGAATCAATAGTTCCCAGTGTGCCGCTCGCCAAATCGATAGCCGATGTCGATCTTGGGGATCCGCATGTAAGGGACGCTCGTGATATTCCACTTTCAAGCAACATTATCTCTGGCAAAACAATGACGTTACATTCAAAAGTTCACAAGCGGGTCTGTTCGTGTGCGGCTGCCTTTATTCTCGATGATGGTGACATTCGGGACCGCTTATCTCGTAACAAATTGTACACTGATTCTGACGGCTGTTTTACTTTTGTTTCAGAGTGAGAGGAGCAAGCGGGCAACTTTGATCAAGAAATCAATTACGTACCTGGAAGAAGATGATGCATGCTCTGGTTCGGCAGGCTGCAATCACTGGAAAGATCACCAGATGGCTATCTACTGCCATCTCGAAGGGACCGTAAGCGTCCACAAAACTCTTCTTCTCTTCGATCGACAAAAGCTATTTCTCAGCTGCAAATGCGGCTGGCGCTCACAATTTATTAAGAGCTATGATGCGCCTTGAAAAGATCTGCAGATCGCACCACCACCTATGGTCTTGGACATCGCTGGAAGTTTGCCGCTGACAAGGCTGCAGGTGGCTGATTGATCACACAAGACAGCGCATGACCAAGCCGACGCATGGCCACGTCGGTTAATTGATGCCTTTGTGAAAGAATATAATTAGAGTCTGCGCGCTTATTCCCAGTCCATGCCCATTATGAGAAGAGAAGTCCTCGCTCAAGCGGCTACTGCGGCCTCATGATTGGCCCCTGGTTAACATGAGGCAATGGTTAGGCATCAACCTGGGATATATGAATGCTTAAGCTGGCTTTATAGTCAGATCGACTTTAATGAAGTACAATTTATACACTGATAGCAGTCAGCCTACGCCAGAAGAGCCACATTTTACAAGCCTGTCTCGCGACAGCCAATTCAAGCCCGAACCCATATATAGGTGTTGAGCCTCTGCCACTGCTGTTGGCAAATTATTTGAAATGCGACCCCGACACCGCGACGAGTTCGATATCGCCATTATTTGCAGCTTATCCTGTGAAGCCGAGGCGATCGAGGCATCGCTGGACGAGGTCTACGACCGATTCGGCGAGATCTACGATAAGGTACCCGAGGATCGTAATGTCTATATCAACGGACGAATTGGCAAGCACAATGTGGTCTTATGTCAAGTGCCAGAGCCGGGAAAATGCAGCTCAGCGAGCGTAGCTTCGAGTTTGATATTCAGTTATACAGGTATCCAGCTCGCCCTTGTCGTTGGGATATGCGGCGGTGTTCCCTCGCCGTCCTGCAGTGAGAAAGAGATTTTCTTAGGAGACATCGTCATTGCGGATAGTGTGATTGAATTCGACGTTGGAGAGCAGTGTCCTTGGGGATTCCAGCGGGAAACGAGCGTTAAGGCTGTCCTTGAAAGGCCGAACAGAGCCATAAGAAATCTCCTGGATGCTCTATCAATTGACGGAAACCGCGCATTAATGGAGACGGAGAGTGCTGGCTTCTTGAAAGAGCTACAGTCCAGAGGAGGTCCAAAGTGGCAGTATCCCGGAGCATCAAAGGATATCCTTTTTGCGTCTGCATATCAACACCAGCATCGCCGACGGTCTGTTTGCATTAACGGCGGATATGAGGATACGCTCTGTAAGGACGCACTGGAGGAAGAATGCTACATCCCTGGATGCGCTAAGCAACAAGTCCATCGCGGCAGGTCCAGCGAAGAGTCAGTCAAGCCTGCACTCCATATCGGGATGATCGCATCAGGAGACACGGTAATGGAGTCCGGAGAACACCGTGACAGGATTGCGGAGACGGAGGGGGTAATCGCCTTTGAGACCATCGGGGCAGGAGTGTGGGATACTCTTCCCTGTGTGATAATCAACGGCGTATCCGACTATGCCGATGGCCGTAAGAATGAAGTATGGCAAAACTATGCAGCGGCAGTAGCTGCTTCAGGTGCTAAAGCGTTTCTGCAATACTGGGCACCCAGTGCGAAAGCTAGTAAGTGAGCAGAATACAAGTAATTTTGCATATGCTGACCCACTTAAAGAATCTCAGAGCGTCCATTCAAGAGTACCAGTGCTTCAGACAGCCTTTATAGGCCGAGAGATTGAAGTGAATGAGATGAAAGAGGAGCTGGGAGATCCTAGACTGGGAAGAAAAGGGATAGTGCTCTGGGGGCTTTGTGGATACGGAAAAACGCAGTTGGCCATCCATTATATCTCTGTGAGAAGAACGCTTTATGATTCCATTTTGTGGATTGATTGTTCGTCTTGGGGCACTCTCCATGATTCCTTCTCTCAAATATGGAGAAAAATACAAGGATGTGCACACGACGAGCAATCACCAATTGAGAGGGTGTTGGAGTGGCTGGAGCAAGAAACAAATCCGATTTGGATCATGGTATTTGACGGAGTTGAGACCACGGCTACTTCAACATCTATGGATATCGACATTAGGAAGTACATCCCTTCGTGCAATCATGGGCATGTCCTGTTGACAGCCCTATCACCGTGCTTGCACGCTCGGCTGGGCTATCCAGGCATACAGGTACGAGGTGTGGATGAGGACGCAGGTGCTCAGATACTACTGCGCTGTGCAGGCGTTGAAGAACCAGACTCTCCAGGTAAGCCTACGACAAGTGATATGCGTTGCATCGTATTGACATGGCTATTTAGCCGTGGAAACGGCCAGGGCAATTTCCCGCAAAGTTGGCGGACTGCCCCTTGCTTTGGAACAAGCAGGATCCTTCCTACGATGTGGATTATATTCCTTGCAAGAGTACAATAGGCGGTTTCAGGAACAGTTTGCAAAGTCGACTTTCAAGACCCCGCTGCATCATTGTATCGGAGCATACGAAAAGGGACACACTTTGTGGACGGTGTTCAAAAAGCTGTACGATGCTGCAGGCCAGCGAAATCCCGATTCGATCAAACTTCTCCATCTGGCTGTGTTTCTTGGCCCCGGACTAATACCGTCCTCTCTGATCATGTACCCACCAGGTGATCCTAACAAGTACTCAGTGTTATTCAACTCACTGTCTGCATTGGAATCAGCTGATACATCGTGGTTGAAGATCATAAACTGGTGGAACAGCCTACGCTCACGAGAGACTGATTTCGCAAATGCGCTTCAAACTCTGGAGGATTCCGGTCTTGTAAACTTCAACCGCAAGCGATCAGATTCCATGATTGAGAGCTTTGAAATCGATGGTATGGTACAGTCCTTCGTTCGCCTGAAACTGTCTTGCCATGGTCTGCGAGACAATGCAGCCGTTGCTTTTCTTTTCAATGGACAGTATTGTGCGGGTATAGACGCCCAATCGCAGCTGGAAATACCTCAGGAGCATCTGCGGCGCTTGTGCACCGTTCTTGACGATTTTATGTCATTGATACCGCTAGAGATGATTCAGCCTCCTGACGGCAAGTATTTCAGGCTCTGTGGCTCTGTTGCACCAGCATATGCACGAGTGTGTCGCCTGAAAGGGGACTATGAGACATCCAAGACTTTTTGGGTCCTAGCGCTGCAGTTTATAATCCTATCTCAGAGAGCAGAATTGCCCACAAGTGGAGCGAAGCTGGAAGGAATTGACGCAGCTGCAGACGCTCTCTTGGCTGTAGACGAAAGTTCCATTGAGGTAGCCTGGAAGCGAGCCTGTGAGAGTATCGCATTGTCTCCGGCAGCTCGTGCAAGAAAGGGGGACTTCGGAAGCGGAGCATTACGACATGACCCTGTGGCCGAGCCTATGCCCTCGACGGGACTTGGTCGAGAAACCTCTGAAGGGTTTACAAGCTGAAATTAGAGAACTAGGTTAGGCCGACGCTTGCAATAAACCGCAGTGACTGTTTATGATAGATCTTATTCAATGATAGCCGTGGGATGGGATATCTCATAGTGTATCAAATGTCCTATAGTGGTATAGGGAGACAGTCTAAGACCATACCCAATCATTCCATTCCCCTACTGCGCCGAATTAGCCTTCTGCACATTTGAAAGCCTCTGTAAAACTTCTTCTTGCACAACCTGGACAATCGTCTCAGCGTCCTTCACTTCATGAATCAGCCCAATGGCAGCCCCAGCATACGTCGCCAGTCTTCCCTCCGGTCCCCAGCCGGCATCTCCAGCCTTGAGAGCCTCATCATGAAGCTCCTTCAGCTCATCAAACGGCCGACCCGCCTGATGCTCAATAAACGACTTGTTGATAATCGTCCGAGGACTATACTCCTCTGGCCAGCCCACCGTACCCCGAAGCCGGTTATACAGCAACGTCCTTGTCGTCGAGACCGCTCCATTACTAGCCCGCACAATCTCCCTCTGATAACCCGGACTAATCCTCGCCTCCGTAGCAGCAAGGAACCGCGTCCCCATCACCACCCCCGTAGCCCCAAGGCACAGCGCCGCCGCGGCGCCACGCCCGTCAGCTATTCCCCCAGCTGCAAACACAGGGATGTGCGCTGGAAGACAGTCCATCATCTCGGGGAGGAGTGTCATAATTCCCAGACCGTCATTTGCCCGCCCGTGTCCGCCTGCTTCTGCCCCCTGCACGACAATCACGTCTGGTTCTTCACTGCCCTGTGCGAGCTCCCTTGCTTCGGCTAGCGTGCCGATCTGGATCCAGATACGGGTGGATGGGGATGCATGCCGGATCCGCCGGGACCAGGTATCTAGGTCTTTTTGTCCGTTGCGGGGGGCGAAGAGCCAGGCGGCGCAGGGCTGGTATTTGGTTATTGTGGAGATGGCGACTTCGAGGTCGTCGCTCCACAGTTGGAAGCCGACGCCTACTGGGAGAACGGGTTGGTTTTGTAGTGTAGATGGTTGAGATTGGGACACAGGGAGCGATTTTATCAGGCTTGATGCTTTTTGGAGATCAGAGCTGATATCTTGAGTCTTGACGCCCGGCCCGATGAATCCTAGCCCGCCTGCGCGGGAGACAGCAACAGCTAGGGTGGGGCCGGACATTACCCGCATCGGGGCACTGACGATGAACGGAGTTTTCATCCATGGATATGAACGGGAGATGGTTGTGATGAGTTGAGACATCTTACTCGTAGACATGCGCGGTAGGAGATGGTTTCCTCAGCGGATATAAGTTATGATGTTGGCTTACGTGAGTTACAATGAGTAAGAAAGAAATTAAACTGTCTCAATGCCGAGGATATCTGTCAAGATCGGTGGGGAGTTCAATCAGCAGATATGATTGGTCATTATTCCGGAATGAAAGTACCCCAAGGTAATATACTGCTGGAGTAAAAGATGACACTGTCTCAGCGCACTTTGACGGACAAGTTGGAACAACCGTTCTAGGAGGTGGTAGGCTTTCGTCCATGCGTGAGACAGCGTGGATGTACGAATTTCATTCCATCCGTCGCCAACTGGAGTCCCAATGCAGATATCGAAGAGAGGAAATATCACCTGCTAAAAGAGAAAGACAAGAGTAGACAATCGGCGTGTTAATCTATGGTAAGAGAGTCCATTAATTACTTGATATATACCTTCTCAAACATCCTCCACCTCTCCTCCATCAACCCCCTCCACTTCTCATCCTTATCCAGATTCAAAAACCTCAACGCATTTCCCGCGAGAATCTCAGCCCGCTGTCTCCAAGTCAAGAATCCCTCTAACCGTCCATCTTTTGCGATCATCCTCCCAGCCTCCGGCACCTCCCCAAGCGGAAACGGATAATCACTCCCCATGATCATCTTATGCGCCCCAACCTTCTTAACCAGATACTCCAGCAGCTCAACATCATGCGTCAGACTATCAATCCAGATATTCTCGCGCACAGTCGCATGCTCAGTAGGCGTGACTCCCCCCGCGTCCCCCGCCACCAGATCCGGCCGACAGTCATACCCATGCTGGATCCTTCCCAGTAACGCGGGGAACGAACCCCCCGCATGCGCAAAACACAGCCTCAGCGTCGGAAACTTCAGCAGAGTCCCAGAGCAGATCAGCAGATGTAATGCTAGCGCCGTCTCGCACGGCATCCCGATGAGCCAACTACTCCAGTACTTTGCCCAGCGGCGCGGATTCTCCTTCGGCCAGGTGTAGCCGAGCGGATGCACGAAGACGGGCATGTTCAGTTCCTCGCATGCAGCCCAGAAGGGATGCAGGGTTGGATCGTCGAGTGTCACCCCGTCGATTGTGGTTCCGATTTCGACGCCGTGGAGACCTAGCTCGTGCTTTGCGCGGTGCAGCTCTGCGACGGCGGCGGGGACGTCTTGTAAAGGCACGGTTGCGAGGCCGAGGAACCGGGTGGGATGTTGGTGGCAGACGGAGGCGATGTGGTTGTTTAGGTGTCTAGCGAGGAGGGTCACGGGGGCAGAGGGCTGGTCGTAGAAGAAGAGGATGGGGATCGTGCTAAGGACTTGCACATCTGTCCCTGCGGCGTCCATCTCGGCTAGTCTTGTTGCCGTGTCGTAGCAGTTTTTCTCGACGGTGCGGAAGAAGCGGTCGCCTATGTACATGTCTACTTCGTCTGGGTTGGTGGGATTTGGACGGAGGGTGAGCCATGGTGATTCTGAGGCTGATGCGGTGGAGGAATCTGAGGATGAGGACGATGGGGGAGGAGTGTTGGAGGAATATGAGGAGAGGTCGGGGAGAGAAGGGGGCATAATATGGGTGTGCATGTCGATGCGGAGGAGGCGGTGGTTTGTACAGCAGCTTCCCATTTTGATGTTGGCAGTCAATTATTATGATTATGATGGATATCTATTGATGACGATGTTGATGAAATTGGAGAGGACAGATTATCTACCCCAGGTATCCCGATCCGTATTATATGCGGGGCGTATACGGATCCCATCCGGATAGCATCCGATGCATTGATAAATACCAAGCAGATATCATCGGACATGCATTACAATCAGCATCCAGATCAACATGACGACCCTCAATCCTTTGTCCTGGGCCACCTGGCTGGCCGAGAATGAAGACAAATTACGACCCCCGGTCAACAACCGCTGTCTGTATCAGGGGAATGACTTTATCCTGATGGCAGTGGGAGGGCCTAACGAACGAAATGACTATCATGGTACGATCTTCTAGATATGAAAGCACCGTGACTGACAGCTCTAGTGAATGAAACCGAAGTATGTTTGCAGTGGTATAAGCTGAGCTAGACTAATGAGCAGGAATGGTTCTACCAAGTCAAAGGCGACATGCTTCTCCGGATTATAGAGAACGATGCATTGCGCGACATCCCTATCAAAGAGGGAGAAATGTTCCTTCTTCCAGGTACGTAGTCCAAATTCCAGTCGATCATGCTGACACAAGTAGGAAACACGCCCCACAACCCAGTCAGATACAAAGATACCATCGGTCTGGTCATGGAACGACGTCGACCGGCGGAATCTCGTGATCGCCTGCGATGGTACTGTACCAAGGGAAATCATTCCTCGCCTACGATCATCCGCGAGGAGGTCTTTCACTGCTCAGACCTTGGGACACAACTGGAGCCAATCATTGAGAGGTGGCGGCAAGATGAGGAGAGCCGAAGATGCGGGGAATGTGGTTGTATTGCAGATCCCAAGTGAAGCTCTTACACATAGTTTCTTCGAAGCTAATAAATATGATGTTATACACAAATCAATCTCCGTATCCGCTCCCGGGCCCACTGAAATGCGGGGTACGGATCTATAGATAAGAACCACTGTAGAGAGACGGATGCACTTCCGGCATTTATATCAGTCAGGTATTATGTACAATAACCTACATGTCATGTATAGAGAGTAGACAATGACTCAACCATGGGACTATGCTTCAATCGAAGCCGCCGAGTCTCTCCTCCAACAGTCGTCCTTTGGACCCTTCCACCTGCAAAACCTCATCAATGGCGCCCAAACACCCTCCACCAGCAACGAATGGCTAGACTCCTTCAACCCCAAAACCGGGCAAATATTTGCTCGGATTCCAAATAGCTCAGCCCAGGACATCGAAGACGCAGTGCAAGCCGCCGAGTCCGCCTTCGCATCATGGTCGCAGACTCCCCCGTCAACGCGCGCCGCGCACCTGAATCGCATCGCCACACTCATCGAAGAACGCCGCGAACTCTTCGCTGTATGGGAGAGTATCGACCAGGGGAAGACTCTTGCACGGGCAAGGGTGGAGATTGACCGCGCTATCTCTAACTTCAGGTACGTCCTTCGCGGAAGGCTGGAGATAAAGCTGATGGCACAGGTACTTCGCGACGTACATCCAGCAACAAAAGACCGCTGCGCGCTGGACGGACGATAATGTACTCACATACGAGCACCGCTCCCCGATTGGGGTCTTTGCGCTCATCTCGCCGTGGAATATGCCGCTGTACCTGTTGACCTGGAAGATCGCGCCATGTCTGGCGTTTGGGTGTACGGCTGTTGCGAAACCGAGCGAGGTCACTAGCGTTTCTGCGTATTGTGAGTTCTCTATCAGGATTTGGGGTAATGCTAATTGGATAGTACTTGGAAAGGTAATCCAAGATGCGGGACTTCCTCCCGGAGTCCTGAATCTCGTTTATGGGGCGGGCAATCCCACCGGATCGGCTTTGGTCAGGCATCCCCGTGTCAGGGGTGTTTCGTTCACCGGTGGTACAGCGACTGGTATTCAGATCCGGAGGGGTACCGTCGAGGATATAGGGAAGCATATCTCGCTTGAGCTTGGCGGGAAGAATCCTACGTTGGTCTTCGAGGACGTTGATCTTACTGCCGCTGTTGCGACGGCCGCAAGGGCTGCATTCGAGAATCAGGGAGAGGTACGAGTACTTGCCTTACCAAATACCTCTGACAAAACTGACAAAATAGATCTGCCTATGTGGTTCGAGGATCTACGTCCAAAACTCCATCTACGACGCCTTCCTGTCCCGCTTCGTCGCCTATGTCAAGGAGCACTACGTCGTCGGCCAGACCGTCGGCGCCGTCGTCTCCCTCGCCCATTACCGCAAGATCCGCTCGTATCTCTCCCTAGCCATCCAATACGCTGATGGCTTCAAGCTCGGCTCGGTGCCTCCGGAGACACCGGACGGAGGCTACTGGATCGAACCGACCATTCTTACTGTTCCGGACGACAGCCCGATCATGAAGGACGAGATATTCGGCCCAGTGGTGACAGTCAGCTCATTTGAGAGCGAGGAAGAGGTAATCGCGCGCGCCAATGATAGCCAGTATGGACTAGCCAGTATTCTCCTGACGCGGGACGGAGCTCGCATGCGACGGGTCGGCGAGCGGCTGGACGCAGGAATGGTGTGGGTGAATTGCTGGCTGGTACGCGAACTGGGCACGCCGTTTGGAGGAATGAAGGCGTCAGGTACAGGACGGGAGGGAGGCGATTACAGCCGAGATGTATTTACTAATGTGCGGACGTTGCATATTCCTTCCGTTTAGTCTGTCTAGTCTATGTACATCATTTAGACATGCTATAGCTCAACGACAGCTGTGCATTTAATCTCCACCAATAACCTCGGATTTGGCAGCTCCTTAACCCCAATCGTCGTCCTAGCTGGTGCATTCGCCCGATCCGGCCAGACCTTGTTCCACTCCTCGTTCATCCCGGCGTAATTCTGCGGCAGGTCGATCAAGAAAACCGTCGCGTCGACGATGTTCTGCAGCCCGCCGCGACCGTTCGTCGCGCCGTGGATGATGCTCTCGATGTTGCGCAGTACTGCGGCTGTTTGGACGCGAATATCGAGTGTCCAGGTGCCGTCTGCGTGTTCGGTCACGCCGTCCCAGGTGCCGTCACCGCGGCGGGACGAGGTGCCGGAGACGTAAAGGGTGCGGTGCGCGGTTGTGGGTGCGAAGCGCGCGTGAGGGTAGTTTGCTAGGCCTTGGGCTTTTTCGGCGGGTAGAAAGTAGGGAGTTCCGTTGGACATTTTGAGGATTTTGAGATGCGATGGTTGGTGAGATGATCTTGATGAGGGGAGACCGAGGTTACGGTTGCTTATTATAGACTCGGAACCGGATCCGCCCCGGATGTTATCCGGATAGAGCGGGATTATGTTCGGCATTGGGACAGTGGTGAACAGTCATGACAAATCTATTGTCTATCATACCAATTTAGCTTCTATGTAGGTGAGTCTGCACACTGCCACAATGTATTCAACGGGCAGTGGCTCTGAGGTGTAACTATATGCCTAGCGTCCATATCTGCGGATGTCACAAAGTTGAATCCGGCCGTACGTCGATCCATCGGGTGAGCTGGCAAGCGCAAGGGAACCTAAACTGTGCCCGCCGCTGCCTGGAACCAATGATTGTACGATAGCGGTAGTTTGATAACCGTTTCTGTACCAACGAGTCCGCCGTCAAGGCAGACTGTCTCTGGGGGCCCGGGGCACGGGGCACGGGGGCACATACCCCCTCACTCCACGCGCATCTCTGAGGATATGAAGTGGTGGGCGGTTGGTCTGTATCAATCTGGGCACATAAACTTCCGCCTAATCATCCTAACCGTAACCCTGATTGCCAGACTGACAGAATGGGTCTTGCCGGCCGAGTGACCTACGGCGCCGACGTGGTCATGCAAATGGATGATCTGGCCCACAAGGAGTCGCATGGAAGTGGACCTTATCAGCTCGTGTATGTTGATGTTGCCATTCCAATGCAGACATCGTCAAGCGACCTTTGATCGGGAAAAACATCCTGCTAACGAGGGTTCTTCTGCAACGTATCCTGAAAGCGATCCTGGCGATATTTGGCGGCAGGGAGTAACGACCAACTTGTCATGGCGATATGATGCCAACAGTGCTGGACCACGGTTATGCACCAACGAGCAGCCATTTCGATAGATATAGACAGACTTCAAGGGAGAGGTGCTGCAGTCGGAGATGACCTCACATTGGCCGCGGTGGTCTCATCACTTGAAATCCCTTCTCCTTTGTCTTCTTCTGTTTGAACCGCTCGGTAGAACTGCGTTTCCAATTCAGGAATGTCTGGCGACTCGACTGCCCCTCGTCCGGGCTTTCATTTGATGACTCTTGTGACGGCCCCGACTCACCACGACGCGAGCCATAATACAAATCCGACTCACGGAATGAATAGTCGATGCCCGACTTTCTCGGCAACTGTAACAGCTCGTCAAAGGCGTCGCTTGAATGTTGCGACGAGCTGGAATCTGTCTGCGGCGACTCGGATGACTCGAAAACCGAACTGATGGAATCAGGGTTTGTATTCTCGTACTCGTAAGAAGCGACTCTGGCATTGAGTGATCGCGGAGGTCTGTAAAACGTCGAAGTGTTTGGTGAATATGGTGCTGTTGCTTCTGGCAAATTAGGAGAGTTCGGCATATCCGGACAGCTCTCAAAACCTCTGTAGATTCTGCGCGAGGAACCTGGACGGTAGCGATCGGAGATGCTGTCGAAGGAGTTGACCTCTAAATCCTTTCCGTCCAAGTTCCGGCGTTTGTCACTTGGGCTTGAGAGGTCGGCGAGATTCAAATGCTGGACACAAGTAAGCTCGCTGGAATAGTACCTTAAGGCAGATTCGAGACTAACCGGAACTTTACTTGAACCCACCCATCGATCGTCGGCAACCCTACGATCAAATCCTTTAATGGCGAACCGTCCTATATGCCAGACCGAGATGAACAAAAAGCCGAACACGACTACCACACCATGCAGAACCAAGATGAAATAGCCGATCCATTGTCTTGTTACTTCGCGAGACGGGCACACAAAGGCAACACTCAAGATGAGCGTCAACAAGCGGACAGCAGTACACCAGGCACTTTTCGAAAGCATAAATTTCGTCCGTCGCTGAAGAATGAGGTGGGCGAGAATGATCAATTCGCATCCGCCGAGCAGGAGCAGCTGCACCCAGCCCCAGAGCTGCAGACCGCCGATGGCTAGACCTTGCATGAGTGGAAGGCAGTAAAGAAGATAATGGGCGATATATTCCATGGCGGTGTCAAACCGAGGGGAAGCCTTGGACGAGTTGTGGTCAGATCTCCTGGGCTTCTGTTTCGTCTGATAGCGAGCGACGAAGAGATTCGAGCCGACGAGGACCCCAATCATCAAGACCATCAGACAAATGCGATAACTGGGCAGTTCTGCGACGAGGACAAATGGATACGCCAGGTACGCCAAGAGAGGCAGGCTGAAGAACAGAAGCGTGACGCCCACAATGCTATGGCATGCTTCTGGGATTTGCACAAGGACAGTATCAAGTGATACGCCATGTCGCGATCCGGACTTGAGTAGCCATCCCACCAGCAATATAACCACGATTGCAGACACGACAATGCACAGATTTATCAGAGCGTCGAACATGATATCTAACATGGAGGGAAATCCGAGATTCTGCGCCATGTACTCCAGTCCACAAGTACCGTTGGTCGAGTAAATTCCGTCTTCTATCCCGGGATACCTGAAGCCGTGGTCGATGGGTCCGCTCCAAAATAACAGCGATGACCACGCCAGTTGGCTGACGATAGGCTGGAAGAAACCCGGGTATTGCATCGTGAGGGAACCAGTCAGGAAGATGAACTGGAGGTACCGCACGTAGTCGGCCACGTCGACCACAATCTTTCTTACTGAATCCTGAGGTGTGGGTGCGGTTCCGTGCTCCGGCACTGAGCGTCTTCGCTGCTGCGTGTGTCTGCACCACGAAGCCATGCCCACCAGGAGGATAATGGCGGCTGGAAGGTAGGTAAAGGCTGCCGAGGAAGCAGCCCCAATGTCGGGAGTGATTCGGGCAGCCGTACAACCAATATTAGTGCCATTACGTAGACTGAATTCAAATTCCCCGGCAAGAGTTTGAAGTGGACGACCATATGCAAGGGAGTAGGTCAACTCCCATTTGGAGACTTGTAGAGACTCCGGCCTGATGACAGTTCAGCAGAGATCGGAGAGATTCAGGGCCCTAAACTTACAGCCTCCAAAGAGCCGGAGGTGAATAACACAGCTTTTGAATCCGATCTAGACGGCCAACTGGGTAGCCGAGCACTCGGAAGCGCAAGTCATGCTCCTCCGTCAATTGAACGTCGGTACAGGTAACCTGTGATGCATTGTAGAAACCCAGCAGGGTCAATGACAATGTGCTTGCACCTTGGGAGCTATGAATATAACCATGTATGCTGTCAATGTGGAGATTAACGGCCGACGAGCGGTTCAAGACTGAGGTCTCGCATGGAGATCGCCGTACAAAAGCACCTTCACATTGTAATATGAACACAAAAAGGAAGATCAGAAGACAACGAAGAGAATATGACCCAGGCAGCATTCTACTATGGCGACAGCATAGTCTTCCGGCATTACGGAGTAGATAGGAGAGAGACTGATCCTGCATGATCTGCGTCCATGAGATGAACTCTAGTTTGTTGTCGACATTACTCCTTAACGTTTTGCCCCTGAAGGCAGAAGTTTTCTGCGGGTGGATACTCCGTATACCGGGTTTCTCCGCCATCCCAAATTATCAACCACTTGAATTCGACATTTTCAAGACCCTTATGGGGCAGTGCAGTCGCTAGCCAAAGCCTATCTTTCTCCGGATCTTCTTATTGGCTCCATTTTTTGATCTGCAAGAATCGAGGGATCGCAGAACACAACAAGCTGCATAAACTGCATCTTATGCCTCAGTACTCCGTAGATGGCGTCACATGATCTGACACACGTGAGAAACCCCAGAGTCACCTGACTAGAAGCGTCAGGTGACTTCCTCGGACTGCCTAAGGCTGCCAGGCTGCCAGGCTGCAAAGCTTCCTCCTATCCTTGCATCAACACTGGCAAAGATTACAAACGGCCTTCTGCGATAGTCGCACAATGACCAGTTAAGTAGCGAATTTACGCCTTCAAGCTCAAGTATGAAGAACTCAACAGATCTTGGACAATCTGCAAGTCAGGAACCTCATTTGTATGCAACGTATAACTGGAGAGGCTCGGTTTGCCATACTCCAATATGATGTAGTCGTGAGATCCATCTTCTCCAGTACGGCAAAGTTGAGAGCCTGACTCTCCGAGATTCCTTGGCACATCGTCTCCAACTACCTTGTCCGTTGATTCCGAGATGATATCGTCATGCTTCTATCCGACCACATTGACGATCCTCGCAACCTCTTACGTACAATCTTCTGTGCGACGATCCTTCTTGAGTGTGGGATGCGGAGTATGGGGTATGCAAGCCTGCATGATCAACCTTGAGGGCATCAGAGGAGAACCTCAGCAGTGTTGGGTAAGAAGAACGTCGGCGCCAAAAGTTCGCAAAGAAAGACCACATTACAACAGGAGTCCTTCAGGAAAGCAACACCAGCCACTAACCCTGCGCAGAATTGCAAAGCCTGGGTTCCTAGTTGTCAATGTAAAGGGAACTTCCCGTCGGAGCTGACGGAGAAATATGAGCAAAGCCTTATCGGGTCATACTGGAGATGATCTGCGCTGATGATGAAGGTGGCAAGTATATGATCATAATTCTAACAAGCATTAATCAACAAAGCATTTATTTGTTGCTGATCGGTACCCATTTCCTCGAGCAGCATCTGAGCACCGATTGCGAGACATCTCAGCGGCGGATGCAAGTCTGCATTTCGCAGATGCAGTCCGAAGTTCTAGCCATCCCTCGACTGTTTGATTCCGCTAAGCTATTGATTTCAAATTCTTAAAATCTCTGGCATCCCGGTGGAAAAAGCACAGCATTAATAACAGTAATTCCCAGGTGGCCCTCCAAAAACGGAACTAAACCGAGGGAAGTATAACGGGCCAATGAGAGTGCCTGGAAAAAGCGGCTAGATTCGGTTGCGGCGGCAGAAGGCGAAAGTGGAGCCATTCTTCTTACTCAATTGTTGAAAGATCCGCAGTGATGATTGGATGGCGATTACTGTTAGTCACCAAAATTAAGCTCCACAGCCGCAGGATCTGTACCTTAGCAGAGCTTGAGTCGTTGCAATACAGATTAGGAAGTTGACCTAGACGATGACACTTTCCACGCCAGAAAAAGCAGCAGCCATGACACTCGGTCCATTACTGCCGATTGTGCTCCGGCATCTGGGGACTTTGTATGTCTTCTGGAATTTGTTTATCTCGTTGTTTTCTAATGCAATTACCAATCGATTTTCTCGGCCAACTGCTATCTCCGCGTTCTCCAGTCAACTCTACACCAACACCGAGATTCATTGCCACGACCCACCTGGTTGACGTCTAGAAATTTTTTCACCTGCCACTCATATCATCACATCCTCCTCTCTTTCGTCTCGTTAACTCGTCAAACAGCTCGTCCACTATCCGTTGCTGGGTAGAATTCATCCTCGTCACTGCCCATTCCGGAGCAAAAGAAGAAAGAAGACAATGATGTTGGAGGGTGTCCCCCCACCATCGGAACCCATTGAGGCCAAACAGAAAGATCAAGAGAAGGCACTTGATGATGGTGCCGACTTGAAACCAATCGACAATACCCCTTACGTTGATCCTTTCGGCGACGAGCAAAATGCAGAAGTCAAGTACAAGACCCTCAAGTGGTGGTATGTATTGCGGTCCTGATCTGTCTATGACAAGGGTGTTGATAGCTGACGGAGGACTTGTGCAGGCAATGTGGAATGTGTAAGCTACTGAATGGGAAACTGGTCCAGTCGACGTGAATCTGACGCGTCTCCTGTTTAGTTATGATCGCTGAATCCGTTTCTCTCGGTGTGCTCTCCTTGCCGGCAACTCTGGCGGCTCTCGGTCTCGTCCCGTAAGTGTACGCTTGACGGCATCCGCGCTCGTCACTAATTGCCGCAGCGCGATCATCTTGATTGTCGGCCTCGGTATCCTTGCCCTATACACGGGCTACACAATTGGACAATTCCGACAATGCTATCCTCATATCCACAACCTTGCTGATGCCGGAGAGATCCTGATGGGTCGATTCGGTCGCGAGCTATTCGGTCTGGGCCAGATTCTGTTCTCGATCTTCATCATGGGCAGTCATATTGTCACCTTTACCGTCATGATGAACACAATTACCGACCACGGCACCTGCTCGATCGTCTTTAGCATCGTTGGTATGCTCATTTGTATGGTACTCTCGTTGCCTCGGACGATCAAGAACCTGACATATATCTCCTTTGCTTGTAAGGGTGCCTTTGGTATTCCCCGGAACTGAGTGCTGACAAACTCTAGCTTTCCTGAGTATTTTCTCCGCGGTGATGATCACCATGATTGGCGTCGCCGTCCAGTTCAAGGGAGGAGCTAACATCAGTATTACCACCGAGACCAACCTCTATCACGCCTTCACTGGTGTGACCAACATTGTCTTCGCGTACTGTGCCCACGTTGCCTTCTTTGGTCTCATTGCGGAGATGGAAGACCCCAAGGAGTTCCCCAAGTCCTTGTGCATGCTGCAGTTTTTCGAGATTGCGCTCTACGTGACAGCCGCCATCGTCATCTATTACTACGTTGGAAACGACGTTGTGTCACCCGCACTGGGCTCAGCTGGTCCGTTGCTGAAGAAGGTTGCCTACGGTATTGCCATTCCTACGGTATGTACAAATCTCACCTCATCGTCTGCTGTCCGAACGCTTATAATATGATAGATTGTCGGAGCCGGTGTGGTCAACGGCCACGTTGGATTGAAATACATCTATGTGCGCATCTTCCGCAAGACTGGCCGCATGCACAAGCGCGATCTTGTCTCCGTTGGCTCATGGATTGCCATTGGGTTGAGTTGCTGGATCATTGCCTGGATCATCGCCGAGGGTATTCCTTCGTTCACCAATATTGTCAGCTTGATTGTAGGTCATAAACCTCGCCTGTTGGGATCAAAACTAATTGGACACAGAGCTCTCTCTTCGCCAGTTGGTTCAGTTACGGTCTCCCCGGTGTGTACTGGTTGCACATCAACTGGGGTAGATGGTTTTCCTCTCCTCGGAAGATCTGCTTGACTATTATCAATCTGTTGATTGTCTGTATCGGTGCCACCATGGTAAGTTTACGGACTCTGATCTAGATAATGGAGACTAATCAAAAGTAGTGTGGCCTGGGATTGTACGTCTCCGGCAAGGCTATCCATGACGACTCATCCAACACTAGCTTTACTTGCGCCAACACTGCGAACTAAGGCATGTGCACGACACGGTATCTGGTTTTGGTTAATGTTTGAAGCGTATGATGACTACACGAGAATTATATTAGATCATGGCGTCTGCGGATTCATTGGGAGGACGTTTAGATTGGGCTTGTATATAGACTTTCTTCGAATATACATGATATGCATTGCGTCTTGGTATTTCATCTTTGATCGCAGGTATCTCGCCGTAACAAGTATTCTCATACGGTTGGCCTACCAGGCATAAATTGGGCAAGGAGTGACTGTCAGTTGACTGAGGGCCCAGCAAGAATCAGTTAGGGCTTCAGAGACCAATAAACTGACCAATCTCATGAAATTATGTTTGGAGATTAAGCTAACAATAGATTGGCAAATTTAAATGACAAAGTCATAAAAAGAAATTAAATGACAAGAGTGGGATTCGAACCCACGCCATCATACGATGATGAGGAAACTCTAAGAGTTTGGTATTAAGGTGGACCTTAACCTCACGCCTTGGACCAACTCGGCCATCTTGCCTTTTGATAGCATACTGGCTCATTTTTCGCTATATGAGATAACCAGTTGTCGGTCAGATCAAGTAGTTGGGAGATTCACTTTCCGAATATTTTTGATTTGACATAGCTGGACGACCTAAACTAGCTATACTATGGCTACATTAAAGGGCCAGTGTTACGCTGACGAATAAATCGTGCAGCTAAGTTATTTCGGAAGGATTTGTCCCTGATCTGAGGTTGAGTCTGAAGGCCATTCAGATAGAAATATATTCTGTGTAGACTGTGTTACCCTGGAGGATATGTCCAATTCCAGAGATTATGAGCCCAACACAGCGGCAAGGAGTCATACACCTTAGAGTATCTGCGTTTACAAAGGACCAGTTGCAGTATCTAATGATCAGTAGGTCAAATTAAGCATGCGCATGATTACTACACTTCACCACAGTCCACAGACCGCTACACACTCCCTCCATACCTCTGCTGTCCGCCCATCAAATCAATTCATACACTAAACGATCTGCAGATGTATCATCAACATCTCACAATGTGGAAATGATATCCTCGGCTGATAGCAAGTAGCCGAATCAGCTTGACAAGAGTAAACTTAATTCCCCGCACTCCCCGCATGCAGAACTCCAAGTCCCGAGTTGTGCCATTTATGCTTGTCTCGGGGGGTTTTCCATGGATAGTTCTCTTCGCGGAGTGTATCTGTGTAAGCGTCCACATCCGAGGTACTGACAAAGCTCAGAGCTCTGCATTGCCGGTGACTGACTCGTGCGGGGTTCTTGTACTCGAGATAAATGCTCTGCCATGAGTTTGTAATGACGCACCAGACCTCAATTGAACTCTTCAATTGCTACGATGGCTCCAGACGTAGGAAGACACGTAGGGAATGAGAGCTTTACCCGCTCGACGGCGGTCATCATCGGAGCTGGTATCTCGGGTCTGTACATACTACGCTTTTCTACGTACTGCAAGTGCGGCTGTTGACATAAGGCCAGGATTATGCACGGCCATTGACCTCATCAAACGGAGCAAATGCCACAGTTTTATCATCCTGGAGAAGAGCAGCGGGGTGGGAGGGACATGGAACGATAACCGCTACCCGGGATCATGCTGCGACGTCTGGAGTTCTCTGTACAGTTACTCGTTTGAGCAGAAGGCAGACTGGACCAGGGAATATCCAGGTCAAGAGGAGATCTTGGTACTACTGTCGCCTGACGAATGAGGTCTAAGCTGACCGTTACAGGGTTATCTGATTGGCGTCGCTCAAAAATACGGCCTGTACAAGCACATCCGGTTCAACTCGGCCGTGGAGGAAGCACGATGGGACGAAGCCGACCTCAAGTGGAAGGTTAGAGTCCGTGTCTCCGGAGAAAAGGATAGCCAGTACCTGGAGTCATATGAAATCACCACCGACTTTCTTGTTTCAGCTGTCGGACAGCTGAACCTCCCACGCATGCCTGGTATCCCCGGACTGGAAGACTATAAGGGCAAACTGATGCATTCCGCCCGGTGGGACTGGAGCTACGACTGGACGGGGAAGAGAATCGCCGTTATCGGAAATGGTGAGTCTCGCTACACTGCTGAGGCAATAGTAAGTAATGGTGATAGGCGCAACCGCCGCCCAAATCATCCCCGAAATCGCCAAAACCGCCTCGCATGTCTCCGTCTACCAGCGCACCCCAAACTGGGTCATGCCGCGTCTCGACAAACCTGTGGGTGCGGTGCAAAGAGCTCTGCTGACATATATCCCGCCCATCCGGTGGCGGAAGCGCGCGCTCATGATGGACTTCCGGGAGTGGTTTTTCGATGCCGTCGTTGATAGGAATTCAGCGCTGTCGGATGTGATCCGCAAGACGTGTCTTGATACCATGCGAGCGCAGTTGCCCGACAGGCCGGATTTGTGGGATGTGTTGACGCCGAATTACTCTCCCGGATGTAAACGGGTGATCATCTCGGACGATTATTACCCTACATTAAGACAGGAGCATGTAGCCCTAGAAACTCGTCCCATCCAGCGGATTACGGAAACGGGGATCGAGACTGCCGACGGTGAGACGAAGGAGTTTGATCTCATTGTTGCGGCGACGGGGTTCAGAACCGTCGAGTTCATGTATCCCATCCGCATTAAGGGGGCGAATGGTCGGTGTCTGTCGGATATCTGGAAGGAGGGGGCGATGGCGTACTACGGCGTGACGGTGGAGGATTTGCCTAATTTCGCCATGTTATATGGGCCAAATACAAACCTTGGTTAGTTACTTCTCTTGAAGGTGGAGGAGATATGCTGACGGCTCAGGTCATAACTCGATTATCTTGATGATCGAGGCTCAATCGAGGTATATCAGCGCGCTCGTCAGCCAGATACTCCAGGCGCAGAGGGACGGCAGGAGCCTGGCAGTACGACCTAAGCCTGAAGCTGTTAAGAAGTTCAACGAGGATATTCAGGCGGCCCTGAGAAGAAGCTCTTTTGCCGACCCCAACTGCAGCAGTTGGTACAAGACCGAGGATGGACGCATTACGAATAACTGGCATAGTACGGTCGTTGACTACCAGAACGAGCTGTCTAGCGTCCGGTGGAATGATTATATCGCCGAAGGAACAGGCAAGTCTTTGATTGCAAAGAAGAGGGAAATGCACATTGGACGGGTGAGAGAGGAGACGTTGATCAGCAACACCTCGCTTCTCTGGGGTGCGGCCAGTGTGGCTGTGGCATTGGGAGGATACTATCTCAAGGGGAGTGCTTTGGTCAGAGGAAACCGAGTGAGATGATGCAGTACTTGCGGAGCATGGTAGTACGACGGAACCGTCATGGTAGGACTTGTGCAAGATTCCCCAGTTCTGCTTGGGATTCCTGGTCTTTGCTCGGGATCTGAAGATAATAAGCATACACCGAGGGTGAATCGTGTCAGACAAGGCGCGTCACTAATCATGATTACTGTATCTATGCAGGTCAGATCCATATTGCTGACCTGCTCATTCTACTATTCATTCGAATCGTATGATTTTGGACCATATACAGATCCCGAGAAAGAAGATACATACTGCCATTGTGTTACTCCGGAGCAATATGCAAAGACCGACGAGTTATCATCCGGATGGACTGATGTGACCATGTGGCTTCAAGGACAACATGGTAAAGTCCAACATATATAAAGGTCTCGAGACTGACTCTCTTTCACTTTCAAATCAATCCACAAGACCAAAGTAAATATCCACTCAGACTCATATACTTCGCACCATGGCACCCATCTTGAAGAAGTACAAGGCCGCAGCAGTGAACGCTGAGCCTGGCTGGTTCGACCTCGAGGAGTCCGTCCGCCGTACCATCCACTGGATTGACGAAGCCGGCAAAGCGGGCTGCAAATT
This sequence comes from Aspergillus fischeri NRRL 181, assembly GCF_000149645.3. Classification (NCBI taxonomy): domain Eukaryota; kingdom Fungi; phylum Ascomycota; class Eurotiomycetes; order Eurotiales; family Aspergillaceae; genus Aspergillus; species Aspergillus fischeri. The sequence goes on from NW_001509762.1 coordinate 6,080,050, forward strand.
CATCGCGTTCCCTGAACTATGTAAGTAACCCCTTCGTGTTCCTCAGCTGTACTGAATACCGACTCTACAGGGATCCCTGGCTACCCCTATTGGGCCTGGAAGGTCAATTACCAGGAAAGCCTGCCTCTGCTCAAGAAGTACAGGGAGAACAGCCTCCCCTCGGATTCGGAGGAGATGCGCCGCATCCGCAACGCCGCTCGCACCAACAAGATCTACGTCTCGCTGGGCTACTCCGAGGTCGACCTTGCAAGTATGTACACGACGCAGGTCCTGATCTCTCCCTCCGGCGATATCCTCAACCACCGCCGCAAGATCCGGGCCACCCACGTCGAGCGCTTGGTCTTTGGCGACGGTACCGGCGACACGACCGAGTCGGTGACGCAGACGGAGATCGGCCGCGTGGGTCACCTGAACTGCTGGGAGAACATGAACCCGTTCATGAAGGCGTATGCGGCCTCGCTGGGCGAACAGGTGCATGTCGCCGCTTGGCCGCTCTACCCGGGCAAGGAGACGCTCAAGTACCCGGATCCGTTTACCAATGTGGCCGAGGCGAATGCGGACGTATGGCACTCTTCTACTTGGTACCTTCCATTCTGAACTAACAGCTGCCCAGCTGGTCACGCCCGCGTATGCCATCGAAACGGGCACTTTCACTCTGGCCCCATGGCAGACCATCACCGCCGAGGGAATCAAGCTCAACACGCCCCCGGGTAAGGAGCTGGAGGATCCTCATATCTACAACGGCCATGGTCGGATCTTTGGTCCAGACGGACAGAATCTCGTCGCGCATCCGGACAAGGATTTTCAAGGTCTTCTTTTTGTTGACGTAAGCATAGCAGTCCGTGGTGTGTTTCTAGGAACTAACTTGATAGATTGATCTGGACGAATGCCATCTCCCAAAGGCACTGGCTGATTTTGTGAGTCTGACGCTGCACAAATGAGCGAAGCTAATGCATCCCAGGGAGGTCACTACATGCGTCCGGACTTGATTCGTCTGCTGGTCGACACCAATCGGAAGGACCTGGTCGTTCATGAAGACCGTGTGAACGGGGGAGTTGCGTATACTCGTACGGTGGACCGGGTTGGACTGTCGGCGCCTTTGGAGGCCGTGAGCCAGGAAACTGAGGATGAGAAGTGAACATTGCTGTCTGTTGAGACTCTCCTCTCTGTTTTCTTATTCGCTCCTTGAACCTTTTGAATAGCTGTCAATAGTGATGAGGCTGGCATCGGAAGTCTGCATTTTCTACCTATGATAAGCCGAGGTTATAGTTGCAGATTCTGAATCAGTATTAGAAGAAAATTCTTATCAATTCTCAAACCAGATGAGATTATAATTCCTCCACAGATCATACGATCTCAGCTTATCAATATTACTCCAATATGCGGCCGTAAGGGTTCTGCTCGGTGTCTGCTCGGTGTCTGCTCGGGGATTGCACACGGGATCTCTTCAAATTTTGCCTCGAGCAAACACCACCCAGCAATTCAAACGGCATCTGCTCTTCTCCTGTAATGATTATTGAGAGTCACTATGACCACTCCCATATGCCGAACATCTCGCCGTCCACCGGTCAAGCTTGCTTGTCTGGCCTGGTAATCCACCTAACCACCGGAGTAGAGCGACAGCTGATGACTTATAGTCGAGCATCACGGATCCGATGCGACGGGAAGGAAAAATGTGCGAACTGCATCTCCCGGGAGAGGACATGTTGCTATGTTCCCAGCAAGCGAGGGGGAGCGAGAGTTCCTCGCAACAAGCGCAAGAGCAGAAGCAGACCATCGTCGTCTTCGACCGTAGAGAAGGATGAGAGTCGGCAGGCGTCAACACCTAGTGCAGAGGGATCATGGAATTCAAACAATGAGGATGGTACATTTCCTGCGTCACTTGAGTTCTAAAGTCACTAACAGACCAGACCTTCTCGATCATTTTCTGAGTCTAGCGAGACCTGGTGCTGGACTACGCAGCATCGAAAGCTCGGTGGCCGAAATGGAACACATCTTTGACCATATCTTCGGGGTTGAGAACGAGAATCCCCTTTTCCCTGAAAGTGATGAGTCTGTCTCGGATCTGCTGCAGGTATACGGTAGCGACAAGGACATGTACGCAACCTCCATATCCGTCGCGACAGCCTACTGACTAGTCAGACTCGATGCATACTACGTTTTCATCCATCTCTACTATCCCCTCCTACCTCCTCCGGAAAGGCTCCCGGCTTGCAATCGTCCACTGAATGGACATCCGACATTCCGACCGTCCAGTCCGCTAAGCCTGGCCATCTCTGCCATTCTCGTTCTCATTCCCCACCCCGGAATCAAGCAACCATCGTCGCCGGAGTATACGCGACTTCGACGGAACGTGGCCCACAGTTTTGCGCAGTCGGCTCTAGAAGCAGTAGAGGCCGATCTGGAGTTACTAGACTCCTCGTCTGACCCGTCCAGAGCGCTTAGCGACGGGGCCCCAATGATATCCCGGCAGCCCTTCCATCCGAAAGTGCCAGTGCCACTCGAGGCTGTTCTGGCACTTGTACTCTTGAGTGTCTATGAATATGCCCAACGGGGTAATATCAGGAAGATGTGCAACCGCGCGGGACAGGCCTTGACAGCTGCGATGAGCATGTCACTGCATGAGATGGTCGAGGACGACGAGTACGCCGAGGCGCGTCGCAGAGCTTGGTGGATAACTGTTTGTGGCCGTCTTTGAAGTATATGATCCTAGTTAACGATCGTAGTATTTGACCGTCTGTCAAGGCTCGATAGCTAGCGGGATGGTAGGTTATCCTGATTCTTCCGAGGTTCAAGCTCTGATCTTCATAGCCGGCTGCATTCAATTTGTACGACCCGCGCTTTGTGACGCCGTATCCCGAGGTGGGAACTTCTTCCTGATCATATATCATATGATGAAGATAGGTTAACTCGCTTATTGACGGCAGGGATGGAAACTCCTCATTGAGGCACAGCAGACAATCCTCGAGGCCACCACGTTCGTCCACGATCTCGACCAGACCGTCAAATCTCGGTTCAAAGCATCCTGGATCTCGAGTCGAATGACAGAACTAGACGATCAAATCACGACCCTTCTTCTCTGCAGACGGTCCTCCGTATCCACGACGGTCTCCCCCTTGGACTCACCGGAGAAGATAGCCTCACAGACCATCAACCAGATTGCGAAGATCAAGCTACACAGGTACGCTACTGAGCTTTCTTCGACTCTGTTGCTGATCATCTTAGCGCTCGCATCAAAGTCCACCGATTCTGCGCCTTTCTGGACGTCCCCGTCTTCCGCAAACGCCACTGTGATCTCCAAGCCGAATGCTGTGGCGTTGAGCCCGCAGAATCCGCCATCCCGGAAGATATTCCCCTTCCTTCAATCATGAGAGCTGACCTCCCCGATCTCACGTTTCCATCCTCCTCGCATGAATCGTCCAAAATATGTCTTCAGTCTGCGCTAAACATCGTCACCCTTGTCGATAACCTCCCCTACCCGAACCCAGACCATACCATACCCTTGACCCTACCTCCGTATCTGTCACATGCCTCCCGTGTAGAAATACCCCGAGTGATGCCAACCTTCGCCTGCTGCGTAATGCAGGCAAGCTATGCGATGCTGATGCTGTATCTCAAGGCGCGGGCAAAACATGCCAATAGCCCCGAGGACTCGGTGTCTGTCAAAGGCCTGTCGCTCACGGGGTTTCTGAATGAGTTGCAGCAGAACCTCCGGCTTGTTTCGAAGATTCTGGCCAATTTTGCGATTGCTGCTGAGGCGTTGCAGGGTATGAAGGGTGAGTTTTTGTTCTTCGTTTCTGCCATGTTGTTTGCTGACCAGGTTAGAGGAGGTATCGCATTGGGCTTTCTTGGAGGGTTGATCGGGTCTATAGTATAGTGCTCTGTAGTATCCATGAATCCTCTCTTAACTTGTAGACATAACCGGATTGCTCCACTCAGTTGTGATCTTCTCTGAAAGTGATAAGAGCCAGAGCTCTCTAGATTCGAAAAGGAAACCCTATATAATAGTGATTTCTGGAATATGCCTCAAAAAAGGTGATGTGACTTAATTCTGTGAATATCCTACATTCACTCTTCTTTACTCGCGGTTTTTACTTGTGAGTATCACCAGCCTTTCACTTCCTCCTCTCTCATCTCATCGCCCTCTTACTATTCTCATCTTCTCCCCACCAACACTGAGAACGTCTTCCTCATATTAAGCAAAACAGCTCGAGGAAAGAACCGACAGAACTTCATACCAAAAGTATGGCAGCACGGCACCGCTCCGCTTCACCCTGTCTCAGCAGACCTCGCGCAATCATCAGCCGCATGGACCGGCTGAATAGCGTAATCAAAGAAAAATACGCACATTTTAAAAATGAGACTTACGAACTGAGGCAGTAAGTCGCCTCCTTTGGCATGTAGTGCAACAAACAAAGACTGACATCGGCTTCTAGTGTCGAGGGTCTGGTGATAGTGGTTGGCAATCCTCTCTCGCGGCCTCTCCTTTGAGATATCTTCAGTGTTTACTTTGGAGCTGAATCTCTTATTGATTCCGGTTATGGCACAATCTTCTAGTCCGATTGCGACTGTATTGGAAGTGGTTCATCTACCTTCGTGTTGATCTCTTTGGATCAGCGTACGGAGAGGAAACGGCCCTGTATTTAGCCAGATTCTCATGAAGCTATGCTGATGCATTCTCAGTCACTCTGATACAGTACTCTGCAAATCTGTATGCATAAAAATATGATATGTGAGTTTAATCTGAAAAGTGAGGTGAGCTGCAATTCACCATCCCATAGTCCAATCAACAGCATATTGACAGAAGTCTCAGAGGTTATCATCACGACGAACACTATATTGCAGATATACCGTATCAATCCTTCTCATGTCAGTAAATTACATTGCCATAAGATGTATAAGGAATCATACCATCGCCCCTGTTTATATCCCACATTCTTCAGTCGCCCTCGTTCCACAAACCCACGTTGTTCATACCACCTTCGCAAACCCTCGCCATCCTCCTTCCCGGTAGTGTCAACCGACATACAGGCGATGATACTGCGCACTCGCCCCTCATCTTCTGGAATGATCTGTACGTGTGTTTCGTACTCCTTATGTTCGCAGGCACGGTGCCATACTCCCGCTTCCGACTCGACAGACTCCAGGATGGACGAGAGTAGACGGCTCCCCACACCTTTCGATGTATATTCTGGGTGAACGTACAGGGATACCTCGACGGTCGGCGCGTAGGCCATCCGTGTTCCATTAAACGGGGCGAGGTAGCCGTACCCTAGGACTTTGCCGGTTGTGTCGATTGCAACGCGATAGGGTAATCTGCGGGACTGGATGTCTCGGAAAGAGGAGATAAGGGATTCCAGGGGAGGAGGATGTCGGAGGAATGTGGCGACTGACTCGCACACATAGAAGCTGTAGATGGTGTGGATTTGGGAGATGTCATCCTGAGTGGCTTCTCTGATGTGGATGGACATTGTTATTGTACCTTACTTTCTTGATGTTAGGATGGTAAGGGAAACATGATGCTATGGATTAGACCTGGGCGATGATATGAGTCATTGGCTGCAGGTGTCGGGCTCGTGTTGTTCCATTTAGCTTAATAATGGTTGTTTATATGACACAACTTATCATGCGTCTCGTTTATAGCCCGCTTCTTTCTCGCTCTGTTATTTGAATAGCATCGAAGTCGTAGAATATATACTCGTATACATTAATTCTAGCCGCATATGTTGCATACATCACCTATTATACACCCTCTCTGCTTCTCTCCCTATCTTCAACCCATTCAGCTATATCGCATCGAGAATTCTATTTGTCACTCCTATCCCGAGAAGCTTCAGCTGTGGATCTCTCGACCGGTGCTTCGGTGGCGGATGTTGTATAGTCTCCCAGACCAAGGCCAGGTGATTTGTAGTCATAGTCGTACCACCAGCCGATGTCATTGATGCCGGATGCATAGTATTCCTTTCTCATGGGTGTGTTTTTGTTTCTGTTGTTGAGCTGTCTGGTTCCCCGGACACCGTAGTTGGTAGATGCTTGGGCGTCGTAGGTGCCATACGTACTGTCGCTGTCTATGGGTTCGCTCATGTTAGGTTCAGGAATTCAATATGCTTGCTTTGTACAGTTTTTGATATATTTAGTGAGTACTTGACAAAAACACAGGGTATTTGCAGCGCATTTTATATTGTGGCAGTGGCAATAGCTATAGGATGATATACTCCTGATGTCACCACAGCCGAATTCATCTCAGTTTACGATATTAACTCAGAGTTTATCTGATCAGAGTTGTCATCTGTTTATTAATTGTTTCTAATATGGAACAGGACAGCGGAGCTAGTAAATGAGTTTAATATGAGAGATCGTTTCCAACTGATGTACATTATGCTAAAGTTACCGCTGAGAGGATATATATATATATTCAGCGGCCATAAGGTCACATGAACTCATCCATATCATTCTCATATATTAAACTCGCCTGTAGTTTCACTATGATATATTCAATGACAATAACTACAGCCAGTACTTTACTGTAGATCTGAATGTTGAGTCACAGAATATACATCAGACGCTGGCCTCGCCATGAATTTGACCACTTTCAATGCTTACAACTGAACTTCGAAGCTTGCGGATAATCAATCTATCGCTCATGTCTGACAATCACAATCGGGAAAGGAAGATCACTTGCCCTAGATTCTAGAATAATATGGAGACCCAGATAATCAGCCCAGTCGGCCAAGGGGTGGACAATCTACCCCGGGAACGTCCACAATGATCAACGGAGGCTCAAAGAATCAGAACTTTCAATAATAACAACAATACAATAGCAGATCTGGCATCGATAATCCCTTCCCACAGCGTATGTAGTCTGGGATATTCGACTGTACCTTATGTAAGGGGGTGAATGTAGGGGGTTTGCCGGCGCTGCTCGCAATAACATCGTGATTGACAGTCTGTTTTCGGACATTGCCTTGGAAACGGGAAGTATGTGTCATATTATTGAATTGATCATAAAAAGATGGATCAGCTTGAGCAGACTGTGCCGGTTATCTCTTGTTTCTGTCTTCACTTCATTCATACACGACAACATGATATGGTATCAATCAGCTTCCTTGCTGGGTGTCGCTGCGATCGCCCAAGCAGCCACGGTGCACTATTCCCTCGACTTGACATGGGAAACTGGCAGTCCAAATGGTGTCAGCCGGGAGATGATCTTTGTCAACGGTCAGTTTCCCGGACCAGCGATCATTCTCGACGAGGGCGACGAGGCGATTGTAAGTATATGGCAGCATTGCAGCATATAAAAGATCGGTATACTGATTTGGTAGATTGATGTCACCAACCACTTGCCATTCAACACATCCATTCACTTTCACGGCATCGAGTAAGTACCTCGCTGCCAGGGGATGATATGTCTGACGTGGTATAGACAGAGAAATACCCCGTGGGCCGACGGAGTTGCTGGTCTCTCGCAATGGGCCATTCAGCCCGGCCAATCCTACACCTACCAGTGGCGAGCAGATACTTATGGGACTTATTGGTAAGCTTGTTTCTCTAAGCGTATTATAAAGCTAACGTCTCAGGTACCATGCTCATGACAAGGCTGAAATTATGGACGGACTATATGGACCGGTTCATATCAGGTGAGATCTCAACACAAGGCAAGACGAGACTCATCCTAACGAGAGATAGACCTCGTCCTAACAGAGATTCCCCATTTTCAATGATCTCCAACGATCCGGCCGATATCCAGGCCATGAAGCAAGCCGAGCGCAACGGCAAACTTGTCATGCTGTCAGACTGGGATCATCTGACAGGCAAAGAGTACATGAAGGCAATGGAGGAGACCGGATACGATATCTTGTGCGTCTGATAAGCCTTTTCCCACTGGATACAAACTGACCATATCAGCTGCTCCGATAGCGTCCTCATCAACGGCCGCGGCTCGGTGTTCTGCCACGACCCCGAGGAAATGACCAAGATGGTTCCGCCACCGGAACTGGCCATCATCAACGGCTCGTTGACTGATAAGGGGTGGGTCAATCCATGCATATTGCAGATCCGATATAATGCTGACTGAAAAGATGCCTGCCATTTGTTCTCCCCATTCAAGGCGACTGGCAACATCACCCTGACAAGGTCCCCCCCGGCCTGAATGAGGGCTGCCATCCCAGCACCACGCAGGAGACAATCTTCACTGTGGATGCCAGACACCAATGGGCAAGTTTCCACTTCATCAGTGCAGCCAGTCTCAAGGTGCTGGTCGTTTCCATCGACGAACACCCCATGTATGTGTACGAGGTGGACGGCCGGTATATCGAGCCGCAGCTGGCGCACAGTATGAAGCTATACAACGGCGAGCGGTACTCGGTCATGGTCAAGTTGGACAAGGAACCTGCCAACTACAAGATTCGCGCGGCCAACGACGGCGGCAATCAGATTGTCTCCGGTTTTGCGACAGTCACCTACGAGGGCGGCCAGACCAGCCAGCGCCCGTCTCAGCCGTACATCGACTATGGAAGCCGTAACACTACCGCCGATGTCATTCCGCTGAACACGAACAATCTGCCCCCGTACCCGGCCATCAGTCCTGCTTCCGAGCCGGATGACTTCCACATCCTGATGCTAGGCCGCACCAACTCCTCCTGGGAGTGGTCGCTGGACGGAGCGACCTTCCTGCCTGACAACCTTGCTGCGTCGCCGCCAGCCATTCTGAGTCCTGAAGCTCCCGAGTTTGCGGACGCGCTCAAGATCACGACCCGCAACGATACTTGGGTTGACATTGTCTTCCAGCTGGTTGTCGGCGAAATTACCCCAATCCAGCCTCCTCACCCTCTGCACAAGCATTCCAACAAAGGCTTCCTCCTGGGAACGGGCCAGGGCAAGTTCAACTGGACGTCGATCAAAGAAGCCAAGGAGGCGAGCCCGGAGAGTTTCTTGAAGACGCCTATCTACAGAGATACGTTTACTACCTCGCCGCATGGAGAGACGTGGACTGCTATCCGGTATCATGTCGAGAATCCGGGTCCGTTCCTGTTGCACTGCCATATGACGACTCATCTGCAGTCGGGAATGGGTCTGATTCTGATGGACGGAGTGGATGTGTGGCCCGAGGTGCATGCAAACATGGTCACTCCTATGTAATTGTCAGGAGCGGATACCCTTATGGATCTTCGGTACATAGATTCATTGCATAACATTTAATATTTGTTTACCTCATACGTCATTTATAGAGTCTGGGAATGAGATGAAGCTGGAATCGACTCGGATAGGTGTAATGTGGCGCATATATCGTTGTTGATCTCATACTGATCAGGGCATTCCGCATGCATCAAGGAACAATCAACAGGGGGATCGGACTCGTCCTATCCCTTCTTCCTACTCCGTACATGGTAGAACTATGAATCATTGGTTCCCGCATCCAAAGACTCCCAATGACTACTGCATTCGGATGTCCTGGCCCCTTGCATTCCTGGTCTAAGCCCCCTTGCATCGTACTATTCCGATCTCAGTGTTGGCACATAGTTGTTATTGTTTACTTTTCCGCGTTCATTGATCTCCGAATAACTTTATTAGCTTCGCCATATCGTCTCGATGGGTTCAGCAGAGTCTCACACGACCAGCCAGCGACATAGCCCGTAGTACACCATGTTCCATTCAAGGGCTCTCCTTCTCTCCTGGCTTGTGGGCTTCACCGCGGCCAAGGACATCCATCTCGATTGGAACATCACCTGGGTCTGGGCAGCCCCCGATGGCTTTGGCCGTCCCATGATCGGGATCAACAACGAGTGGCCCTGTCCGATTGTCAATGCCGACCTGGGCGATCGGCTCATTGTCGATGTGCACAATGGTCTGGGGAATCAGTCGACGGGAATCCACTGGCATGGCTTCCATCAATACATGACAGGAACTATGGATGGCTCGAACCAGGTGACGCAGTGTGCGATGCCTCCGGGAAGCAGCATGCGCTATGAATTCGATGTGAGTATATCGTCGCCAAAACGTGTATAATGTTTATACTCACGGCACAGGTCAATCAAACCGGTACTTATTGGTATCACTCGCACGAAATGGGCCAGTATCCCGACGGACTGCGGGGTCCGTTCATCGTCCGGGATCCCTCGCCGCCATTTGCCTACGACGACGAGTTTACCCTGACTCTGACCGACCATTACCACGAGCAAATGTCTGTTCTCCTGCAGGAGTACGAGGCCCAAAGCGTAGGCGCCCAGGCAGGCGTCAATGAACCCTTGCCAGCGGCAGCTCTGATTAACGAGGGTCTTGACAGCACCACTCTCCGTGTGGAGCCCAACAAGACATACCTCATCCACCTGGTTTGCGTGGGCAACTGGCCAGGCCACGTTATTGTCTTTGATGACCACGAGATCAGTGTCGTTGAGGTGGACGGCACCTGGGTGGACGCGTACCCTGCGAGAGACAAGAAGATTCGGCTGGCTACAGGCCAACGCATGAGCATCCTTCTCAAAACCAAGGACAATACCGACAGGAACTATGCCATCTGGGACTCGATGGACGTCAACATGATGTTCTTCTATGAGAATCGCGCTATCCCCGAGGGTTTCAACCCCAACACAACGGCATGGCTGGTCTACGACGAAGCAAAGGAGCTTCCTCCCGCACCAGACGTCCACGAACTCGACCCGAACAACGACTTTGTCGACGATCTGGTCTTCGTGCCAGCGAATCACGAGCCCCTCCTCGAGAAAGTCGACCGTCAGATCATCTTCGACACCAGCGTGACTCAGCGGGATGGCCGCAGCGTGTACACCATCAATGGCCAGACATACGTCGATCCGGAGGAACCAACAATGTACACGGCGCTGGCGGCAAGCCCAGAGAACGCTTCCAATGCGTCGATATACGGCCAGGTAAATCCCTTCGTGGTCCAATACGGCGAGGTCGTGGAGATCATCATCAACAACCACCACGGCAACCTGCACCCATGGCACATACACGGCCATCAGTTCCAGGTCCTGCAGCGCACGGTCCCCGAGGGCGGATACTTCGACGGCTACTTTGCAAATATCTCTTCGACTCCTGTGAAACGGGATACCATCATGGTGCAGAACCATGGGCACGCGGTGCTTCGCTTCCGCGCTGATAACCCAGATAAGTTACCTTCCTCCTTTGGAGAGACGCATACTGACCTGTACTACGAGTTTGGCTCATTCACTGCCATATCGAATGGCACGTCACCAAGGGGTTGACCGGCACTCTCATCGAAGCTCCGGCGCAGATGCACGATATTTCAGTACCGTTGGATCATCAGAGAATCTGTCCCAGCTATGGCACACCACCGGGTGGAAACACTCCTCCATATGATGCTCCTCCTGCAGAAGACACCACTCCGCCCGCATCTCCTCAGGATCCTCAACCTGGTGGTAACCCCCCTCCAAATGGTACGCCTCCTGCAGAGAACACCACCCCGCCTTCGCCTCCTCCCCAGGATGCTCCCCAACCTGGCGGTGCGCCAGGTTCACCTCAGTATCCTCCTCAGCCTTGGGATAAGCCAGGTGCATCTCCTCCCCAGGATGCTCCACAACCTGGCGGTGCACCAGGTTCACCTCCTCAGTATTCCCCTCAGCCTTGGGGTAAGCCAGGGGCATCTCCTCCTCAGCAGCCTCCTCAACCATGGAGTCAACCGAGCAACGCCCAGCCACCTGCCAACAACTATGCACAGGGGTATCCAGGGACTCCAAGCAAACCCCAGCCACCTGCCAATAACTACGGGCAGGGATATCCCTCTGGCTACGCTCCTGTTGCGCCTGGCCCCGTAATTATCGACTCGGAGTTCCATTACGGTGGCAAGAGTAGTCACGTTGGATCTTCTGGCGTCAATGCTGGCCATAGAGACGGCATGACTGCAGAGAGTGAAGGCGACGCGAGTGCGTCATAGTCCTTTCTTGTTTATAGGTTGACTTAATACTTTTAATATCATTCTCTGGTAGATATGCCAATAGCCCTTTTTAGTATCATCTACATGTATGAACCATCAATGGTCAACTACTGTGTATAAAAGGGAGAGTAGGAATTGTCAGTGTTGAAGTACTCTCGATGAGAGAAATGGCACAGTAGTACCTTTGGAGCTAGCTGTCTATCAAGTCGAGCGATATAGTCAAATCTCTCTACCGGCAAAGAGTGGACAAATAGCAGACAGATTGTCTGTTTGTAGACCCAGATTACAGCTACAAAAGAAGCCCCCATTGAATACAGACATTGTATTGCCAATGCTATGCGCATATTATATTAAGTAGAGTGCTAGAAAATACAGCCCGAGATTTGAAAGTCTACTGACATCTTGATCAGTTCTTCGTCTTCAAAGGCGAAGCCAGAACCTGCTCCAACCACTCGTAGGAGACAGGAAGACTGTTGGGATATCCCATATGCGGGAGACCCTTGTAGAATCTGCAAAAGTCAGTATACCGTATTCACAAGGAGACCGAGATGGATGACATACCGTCCCTCCTTAGGCGAGCCATGCTCAAACAGCACCAGGCAATCCTCAATCGGCACAACGCCATCATCGACCCCATTCAGTAGCAGCAGACGGCAGCTAGGCTGATCGACGATGCCCGTCTCCACAAGCGAGAACTTCTTCTGCGCGCCGGCTACGAACTCCTCGACGGTCTTGTACCCGTGCTTGGTTGCCCATGCGGAGGTTAACCTATCTTGTCAGCTTTTCTCTTTTGTATCAGGGAAAGGAAGCATACTCAAACGGATACTCATGGTCATTGACCTTCGCCAACCATTCCGGATCAAGATAATAGTGGCATCCCGGACCATGCGCAATAGCTCCTAGCAACCGGTCACGGTGCGTATGCGCCGCCCGGATGGCATAGTACCCGCCCGCACTCAATCCCCACACCACCATCTTGGCGGTGTTCAGCTCCGGGCGTTGATCAAGGTAGCTCAGCACGCTATCCCACAGTCTATCAGGCGAGGCAGGGTCCGCAGGGTCAGCGGGACAGTCCGCCGTGCCAGGGATCTCAGCGACGACAGCCGCCCAGCCGCGCGCGAGGATCTCATGCGTGCGCTGGCTGTTGTCTGGCCGGTACCCGTCTAGTCCAGTCATGATCAGCACGACGGGGACGGGGTTGGACTGGTCTGCGCCCGCCGGGGTGCGGATGTAGATGGGGATATGGGCGCCGTCGTTGCCGGCGCGGTAGGTGTGAGGGACGGTCACCTCGTGGATGGGCTGGGTCCAGAGGCTGGTTGCCTTCAGGTACGCCTGTTTCTGGCGCTCAAAGGCCACCCGCTTGATGGAGTTGGGCTTGGTGATGTCCACGTAGGGGAAGCGGGAGATGCGGTAGACGACCGCGGCGCGGCAGAGGAGGCTTGAGGCTTCCTCTTTCTTGCCGGCTTGGAGGGCCTGCGCGGCTTTTTCCTCGAGGGCGGAGGCCGTGGGGAGGAAGGCCTGGGTGTATTCATCCGAGGCGGCGTCGTTGATGTTTTTCTGTCGGGTTAGCAGGCTGGCTGTAGTTCGTGATGACTAGAGCCTACCGATATAAGATGGTTGAAGATGGGCTCAAAGTCCTCGATGGAGCCGTCGTGGAAGGGATAGACGGATTTCGAACACTAACAACTATTAGCTGTATTCTAGTTTCTAGGGATGAGTCATACGGCAAATTTCCATCTCGACTCCCACAGGACCTTCAACGATCCCTTGTGAGGGAAGACGGTATCGAACTTGTCTCCGAGGATCCAGCGTGACATTTTGATTACTTGCAGTGGTTTAGCTTCAGACACAGATTGATTATGATTTACAGACTGATTTCTAAGCAGCTGTCCTCTACTTATACCCTTTGTGGAAGAGTTGACATGTTTACGAAACACGGCAGATGCACCCAGCCATACAGATTTCCCATTTGGGTAATCCTCGATCCGGCCGAGTGATGAGGCACGCATGCAGTAAGTTGTAAGACTCACCGACTGATTTCGGGGGGATTTAATTATAGATCAAATTCCAATGCCAATGCTGCATAATGTCTCGGTCTGGAATTATGCGCCGAATGAATGCATTGCATAGTGGAATTGAGCGTCTTGTCCAGAAATGGATGCGGTACGGGGTTACATTCGTCGAGTCCATGACATAAGGACGTGCAATGTTTGACTCATACATGTTGATTTGAAAAGTTAGTTTGCAGCATGCAGCATGACATGACAGTCTCCATATAGTATTCATTCTGGAACTCATATTCTGGTTGTAAAAGGTTCGGTCTCTCCGAACGTAACCTAACAGCGCCTTGTATCAGGCCATATACAAAGTCAATTGACGTTGCCACACACGACAGATACCAAGAAAGTTCCAAGATGAAGAGAATTAGATTCTGGCGGGCGTATTTATCTTAGCTGCCCTGCCTTAGCAAGATTATACTTCAGGCGCAGTAGTATAGAAGAAAGTCAACTCCTTATGCGACAAACTCTGCGAGACAATTCCAAATCAGTTCAATGCAACCATACTCCGTACAAGGAGTCTAAATCAGATATTTGCCCCTCCATTGACAGGGATGATCTGGCCTATTCGTTCAGATGCACAATGATCAGCATTCCAATCCCCACCGTGACCCTTGCATGGGGCAGAAGGAAGGAAAAGAAACCAGAAAGAACTCACCGTTCACCCATTCCGCATCCGGACTTGCCAGGAATGAAACGACCTTGCCAATGTCCTCGGGCACACCGCACCGCTTCAATGGACTCCCGCCCGCCAGCGCCGCCTCGATCTCCTCCAGCGACGAGCTCTTGTCGCACCCGGGAGCATACCGCCATGCGTTCTCCCGCCACATGTCGCTCTTGACCCCCGCCGGCGCTATCGCATTGACCGTGCACCCCTTGCGCCCAAAATCGGCTGCCAAGCACCGCGTAAACCCCTCGATGGCCGCCTTGCTGCCCGCGTACAACGCATGGCCCGGCACCCCCAGGCCCGCTGCAATTGAGGACATGAGGATCACCCGCCCGCCCGGCTGGATGTGGTCGTAGGCGTAGCGCGCGACGAACATCTGCGCCCGGGTGTTGAGATTGAACACCTCGTTGAAATCTTCCAGGGTGGTCTCCTCCAGGGGCTTGAACTTTTCCATCCCTGAGTTGGAGACCACAATGTCCAGCCGCCCGAAGTGGCTGACTACCTGCTTGATGAGCGACTCGATGTTGGGCACGCAGGTCAGATCCGCCTTGATGGCGACCGCCTGGCTGCCGATGGCCTGGATGGCTTCGACGACCTCTTGAGCCGACTTGGCGCTGTGGCCGTAGTTGATGGCCACGGAGGCACCGCGACGGGCCAGTTCGAGGGCAATGCCGGCCCCGATGCCTCGGCCGCCACCGGTCACTAGGGCGACCTTGCCGCTGAGAGGGAGATGTGTTCCTGTGTTCACCATTGTGAAGATTGACTGGATAGAGCGTAGAGGATGTTTGTTTAGGGTGTTTGTTTAGGTGTACATGGTCATTATAGGTTGTGATCATCTTTATATACAGACTGCGTCGATTGGCATTAAGCGCCCAATTACGATTGATAAGCCAGGAAGCCTTACCGAATTCGCACTTCATTGTTTCACCCGAAAGAATGTGTGCAATGAGATTGTCTAAGACAGGAATGTTGCTGTTTTCGAATTCCGCTTCCAGCTGCTATGCTTTGGGACAGACAGAACGACAACATGAGACACATGGCTCTGTGCTCTGTTTGCGACGGTCTACTCCTTGCATGATGCTGACCCTGTAATGATCGAATATTTATGACTGCGCATCAGCTACTGAGACCTAAAATTCGAGTCCTCATTATTCAGATTCGAAAATACCAGTCGGTCAGACAGACATACATACCCTCACATCACAATGGTCGAAAAGAAGGCCAATCTGACGATCGAGTTCCAAGGTATGATGCACCGAGGATAGATGTTTGACCTTGACTAACCGGCCAGACTATCTTGCCCTAAAAAAAGTCCTCTTCGACTGGGCAGACAGCTATGACGCCAAGGTAAGTTCACGTCTAGCGACCTGGAGAATGATATTCACCCAGGGTAGGATTGGGATCGACTTCGAAGCATCATCGCCCCGACCCTTACCGTGGACTACAGGCAGATCGGACTGCGCAAGTGGAATGACATGTCTGCTGAAGACTTCATGGCCATGGTTACCGACATCGACTTCTTGGGTGACCCCACCATCAAGACCCAGCATCTGCTGGGCGAGTCCTGGTGGGAGAAGATCTCCGATACAGAGGTCATTGGCCACCATCAGCTGCGCGCCGCCCATCAGGTCTACACGGACAGCACCTTGCAAACTGTCAAGCTCAAGGGGCACGGGCATGCCACCAATGAGCACTACTACCGCAAGATCGACGGCGTGTGGAAGTTTGCCGGCCTGAAACCTACCGTGCGGTGGAATGAGTATCAGTTCGAGGATGTCTTCCGTGCCACAAAGTCATCCGTCTGAGTATAGATAGGATTAGCATAAGTACCATTTTATGTGAGACAGCAAGATTTGTCATTTGAAACTCCCCCATAACGACCAAACCTTACTTCCAGAATGTGCATCGGGATAAGCACGACCAACGTAGTTTGAGCTGGGATAAGGTCTGACCCCGAGAGTCCGTGTGTAGTGCCCTCGATGCAACATGCAACCCTACATCTGGGATCATAGTTACAAACGACTAGAGTAACCTGAATTCTTGGCAGTGGTTCGAGTAAAAAGAGAATTGATCTTGATGGTGGCCTGACTTCGGCCGGCCCCCATTGTAATGGGCAAACCGTGCAG
Organism: Aspergillus fischeri NRRL 181; assembly: GCF_000149645.3. Classification (NCBI taxonomy): domain Eukaryota; kingdom Fungi; phylum Ascomycota; class Eurotiomycetes; order Eurotiales; family Aspergillaceae; genus Aspergillus; species Aspergillus fischeri. The sequence goes on from NW_001509762.1 coordinate 6,096,811, forward strand.
GAACGGCAGTGAATCGAGTCTTCGATTGACGTAATTCATGACCAGAGTGATCTCAGAGTAGTCAACTGGACCTGGGCAGACAGAAAGATGAGCGAGTTATTGCCAAATGCGGACATTCTTGGGGGCTGGAATGCTTGGGTCTCCTAGCGCTCCGCCGGTCTTCCCTAATGTCCCAGACTTCCGCTTCCACCGGTACCCAATGGTGGCTGTCTCACATTGAATTCCATCATTGTTTCCCTTTTCGGAAGAAAAGCAACATCGATCAGAATTTGCAGTTCCCGCATCCATTGAGGCGTGGTCGTGGGGAAAAGCAGCTCGCGGGCCTAGAATTCTATGGAAGGGGGCACAGTAAGCTCCTGCGATGCTTTGGGAGGCTCACAACAAACCGGATTATGCTTTCGTCCTTTCCCGATTTGCAGTAGAGCCGATTGTGCGTCCCCATTGCTCAAATCGTAGTGCTGCTTGCAAGTGGGATGACGGGCGTCGGGGTCCAAAATCCTGACATGCAATCTGATCTCCCAGAGCGGACAACGCCCAAACCTGTTATCCGGCCAGGCCGGGTGGATCTGCCATTGAAGAGGTTGGACCCTGGTCGTGGTTTAAGTTGCACTTAAAGACTCCTCTTTTCGGAGTGGGCTGTTGTTTTCTCTGCTTCATACCAAACCCCATGTGCTGCGGTCCAGAATAACCACTACTCCTTGCAGTCACAGGCCGCGCAAACCACTCGCCATGGAGGATCTCCGTCGCATCTATCTCTTTGGAGATCAGACAATCAGCTGTGACGAAGGCCTCCGCAACCTATTACAGGCGAAGAACCATACTATCGTCGCCTCGTTCATCGAAAGATGCTTCCATGCACTGCGTCAGGAAATCACCAGGCTGCCGCCTTCTCAGCGCACACTCTTCCCGCGGTTCACCAGCATCGCCGACTTGCTTGCTCGCCATCGTGAGTCAGGGACAAACCCTGCGCTGGGGAGTGCGTTAACATGTATCTATCAACTGGGATGTTTCATCGAGTAAGTTGCTTTGCAAGGTATCCCAAAACGTGGCTGATCCTGGATAGTTACCACGGTGATCGTGGACATCCATATCCTTCCTCGGATGACGGCCTTCTGGGTTCATGTACGGGTATGTTGAGTTGCGCCGCAGTCAGCTCGTGCAAGAATGTCGGAGAACTACTGCCGCTGGCAGTCGAGGTTGTCACATTGACTATTCACCTCGGGCTTTGTGTCATGAGAGTCCGAGAGATGGTGGACTCGACGGAGTCATCCTCCGGCAGCTGGTCGATCCTCGTCTCTGAGATTAATGAGGCAGATGCTGCCAATCTGGTTGGCAATTTTGTCAAGAAGCGAGTAAGTACAGTGTACGACCATTGGAAGAAGATACTGACCCACCAGGGAATTACCCCCTCGTCGCAACCATACATCAGCGCAGTGGGATCGAAAGGTCTCACCATCAGCGCACCACCCGACATTCTCGACAAGTTCATCGAAGAAGGTCTTCCGAAGGAGTACAAACACTTCAAGGCTCCTGGAGTCAGCGGTCCGTACCACGCGCCCCATCTGTACAATGATCGAGCGATTCGCGATATCCTCGGCTTCTGCTCCGATAACGTAATTTTGCGCCACACGCCGCGGGTTCCATTGGTCTCGAGCAACACGGGGAAGCTGGTCCAGGTAAAGAGCATGCGTGATCTGTTGAAGGTGGCTCTGGAGGAAATCCTCCTGCGCAAGATCTGCTGGGACAAAGTCACAGAGTCATGCCTTTCCATCGTTCAGGCTGCCAACGACAAGCCCTGGAGGATTCTCCCTATCGCCAGCAACGCCACGCAAGGCTTGGTTACTGCGCTCCAGCGTATGGGAAACTGCCAGGTGGAGGTAGACACCGGTGTCGGCGCTCCTCAAATGGACCCGGCCGCTCCCAATGCAACGGGCAATGCTTCACGGTCTAAGATCGCCATTATCGGAATGTCGGGGCGTTTCCCCGAGGCAGATGGCGTCGAAGCCTTTTGGGACTTGTTGTACAAAGGTCTGGATGTTCACAAAAAGGTCCCACCTGAGCGATGGGATGTAGACGCCCACGTGGACTTGACCGGTACAAAGAGAAACACCAGCAAGGTCCCATACGGTTGCTGGATCAACGAGCCCGGTCTGTTCGACGCCCGTTTCTTCAACATGTCTCCCCGAGAGGCACTCCAGGCAGACCCTGCACAGCGACTGGCGCTGTTGTCGGCTTACGAGGCCCTGGAAATGGCAGGCTTTGTTCCGAACAGCAGTCCGTCTACTCAGAGAGACCGCGTCGGCATCTTCATGGGTATGACCAGCGACGATTATCGTGAGATCAACAGCGGTCAGGATATCGACACGTACTTCATTCCTGGCGGGAACCGAGCATTCACGCCCGGTCGTATCAACTACTACTTCAAGTTCAGTGGCCCTAGTGTCAGTGTCGACACCGCCTGCTCGTCCAGTCTTGCTGCCATCCACTTGGCCTGCAACGCCATCTGGAGGAATGACTGCGACACCGCCATCAGTGGTGGTGTGAACCTCCTTACCAACCCCGACAACCATGCCGGTCTGGATCGCGGCCACTTCCTGTCTCGTACAGGAAACTGCAACACCTTCGATGACGGCGCGGATGGCTACTGCCGGGCTGACGGGGTGGGCACGATCGTCCTGAAGCGTCTGGAAGACGCCGAGGCTGACAACGATCCCATTCTGGGAATCATCAACGCGGCCTACACCAACCACTCGGCCGAAGCCGTCTCCATTACCCGTCCTCATGTCGGCGCGCAGGCGTTCATCTTCAACAAGCTCCTCAACGACACCAACACCAACCCACACGAGGTCGGCTACGTGGAAATGCACGGAACCGGTACCCAGGCGGGTGACGCCGTCGAGATGCAGTCCGTCCTGGACGTCTTTGCTCCCGACTACCGCCGCGGACCGGCCAACTCCCTTTACCTTGGTTCCGCCAAGTCGAACGTCGGACACGGGGAATCAGCTTCCGGAGTGACATCCTTGGTCAAGGTGCTGTTGATGTTGAAGCAGAACATGATCCCGCCACACTGCGGAATCAAAACAAAGATCAACCACAACTTCCCCACGGATCTGGCCCAGCGCAATGTCCACATTGCCTTCAAGCCAACCCCCTGGAACAGACCAATCTCGGGCAAGCGGAAGATGTTCATCAACAACTTCTCTGCTGCGGGCGGTAACACCGCTCTCCTGATGGAAGATGCTCCCGTGCGTGAGATCACCGGGCAGGATCCACGGAATGTGCATGTGGTGTCTGTGACGGCACGGTCGCAGACTGCGCTGAAGCGCAACATCAACGCCTTGATCAAGTACATCAACACGCATGCGCCCTCGTCGCCGGCGAATGAGCGACGGTTCCTGGCCAGTCTGGCTTATACCACCACTGCGCGCCGCATGCATCACCCATTCAGGGTCACCGCTGTCGGATTGAGCGTGAAGGATATCCGTGATGCCCTGCTTCAACGTGTCGATCAGGATGTCACCACTCCCGTCCCTGCGACAGCCCCCAAGACTGGGTTCGTCTTCACCGGCCAGGGAGCTCAGTACACAGGGATGGGCAAGCAATTGTACGAGGATTGTGCCGCATTCAGAAGCACGATTCACCGACTCGATTGCATTGCTCAAAGCCAAGGGTTCCCCTCTATTCTACCTTTGATTGACGGTAGTGTGCCTGTGGAAGAACTGAGCCCTGTCGTGACGCAGCTAGGAACCACGTGCCTGCAAATGGCTCTGGTCGACTACTGGAAGGGTCTTGGGGTCACTCCTGCGTTTGTTCTGGGACATAGTCTGGGAGACTACGCAGCGTTGAACACCGCCGGCGTCTTGTCCACCAGTGACACGGTTTACCTCTGTGGCCGTCGCGCGCAGCTTCTCACGGAGCAGTGTCAGATGGGGACCCACGCCATGCTTGCCGTCAAGGCTGCCGTCTCCGAGATTCAACATCTGCTTGATCCCGAGGCCCACGCTGTCGCCTGCATCAATGGACCTACCGAGACAGTCATCAGCGGGCTCAGCAGTCGAATCGATGAGTTGGCACAGCAGTGCTCCAGCCAGAATCTCAAGTCCACCAAGCTCAAAGTGCCTTTCGCGTTCCACTCGGCCCAAGTGGACCCGATTCTCGAATCGTTCGAAGAGAGCGCCCAGGGAGTCGTTTTCCACAAGCCCGCGGTGCCATTCTTCTCTGCTCTGAACGGAGAGGTAATTACGGAATCGAACTACAGCGTGCTGGGCCCCAAGTATATGGTGAAGCACTGCCGGGAAGCCGTTAATTTCCTTGGCGCTCTTGAGGCGACTCGGCACGCCAAGTTGATGAATGACGCCACGCTCTGGGTCGAAGTGGGATCGCATCCCATCTGCTCGGGAATGATCAAGTCCACCTTTGGCCCGCAGGCGACTACCGTTCCTTCACTCCGCCGCGATGACGATCCATGGAAGATCCTCTCCAACAGCCTCTCAACGTTGCACCTTGCAGGCGTCGAGCTCAACTGGAAGGAATTCCACCAGGACTTCAGCTCGGCTCACGAGGTTCTCGAGTTACCCCGGTACGGCTGGGACCTGAAGAATTACTGGATCCCTTACACGAACAACTTCTGCCTTACCAAGGGGGCTCCCGTTACCGCGGAGGTATCAGCGCCCAAGTCTACCTTCCTCACGACCGCGGCGCAGAAGATTGTGGAATGCCGTGAGGACGGAAGCACGGCGACATTGGTAGTTGAGAATAATATCGCGGAGCCAGAACTCAACCGTGTTATCCAAGGCCACAAGGTCAATGGAGTGGCTCTTACGCCATCGGTAAGTTTAACTGCACTCACCACTTCGAATAGAAACCTAATCCATATATGTAGTCTCTCTACGCTGATATTGCGCAAACGCTCGTCGACCACTTAATCACAGAATACAAACCAGAGTACCAGGGCCTGGGTCTGGACGTGTGCGACATGACTGTGCCCAAGCCTCTCATAGCCAAGTCCGGTGATCAATTCTTCAGGGTCTCGGCGGTGATGAACTGGGCCGAGCAGAAGGCGAGCGTGCAAGTCTGGTCTGTGAACGCAGACGGCAAGAAAACGGTCGAGCACGCCCATTGCACTGTCAAGCTCTTCAACTGCGCCGAGCGCGAGACGGAGTGGAAGAGAATCTCCTACCTGATCAAACGAAGCGTGTCTCTCCTGCAGGACAAAGCGCAGACCGGAGAGGCTCACCGCATGCAGCGGGGAATGGTGTACAAGCTGTTTGCTGCTCTGGTGGACTATGACGAAAACTTCAAGGCCATCCAGGAAGTCATCCTGGACAGCAATCAGCATGAAGCCACGGCGCGAGTCAAGTGCCAAGCCCCTGCGGGCAACTTCCACCGGAACCCCTTCTGGATCGACAGTTTCGGCCATCTGTCTGGGTTCATTATGAATGCCAGCGACGCGACCGACTCCAAGAACCAGGTGTTCGTCAACCACGGATGGGATTCCATGCGCTGCCTGAAGAAGTTCTCCGGCGACGCCACTTACCAGACGTATGTGAAGATGCAGCCGTGGAAGGACTCCATCTGGGCGGGTGACGTCTATGTCTTTGAAGGGGATGACATTATCGCTGTGTACGGGGGTGTCAAGGTATGTCTCCAGAAAGCAACCGAAAGTAATGATTTACTAACGGCGGCCTACAGTTCCAAGCGTTAGCTCGAAAGATCCTGGATACCGTTCTTCCTCCAGTCGGAGGGTCCAAGACCGTCAGTGCGCAGGCGCCAGCCAGGCCCATTGGGGAGAAGAAAGCTCCTCCCCCTATCAAGGTTACTGGTCCTCCCAAGCCCAACTCAAGCAACGCACGGGCTGCATCACCAGTGGTTGCACGGGCATTGGAGATCCTGGCTGCGGAGGTCGGTCTGTCCGAGGCTGAAATGACCGACAGTCTCAACTTTGCCGACTACGGGGTCGACTCGCTGCTTTCCTTGACGGTGACCGGTAGGTATCGCGAAGAACTGAACCTTGATCTTGAATCGTCCGTGTTCATGGATTACCCAACCATCAAGGATTTCAAGGCATACCTGGCTGAGAAGGGCTTCTGCGACAGCAGCAGTCCCGAGCCGTCCAGCGAGCCCGAGTCCAAGTTCTCTTTCAACAGTGACGCATCCTCCGAAGCTTCCAGCGGACTTACCACTCCTGGAATTCCGTCTCCTGTGAAGCGAGAGGCGCCCAAGGGCGGACAAAACAAGGTCTGGAATAGCATCTGCAGTATCATCGCCGAGGAAATCGGGGTGTCGGTCGGAGACATTGACCCGAGCGACAGCCTGCCAGAGATGGGCATGGACTCTCTGCTGTCCCTGACCGTGCTCGGTCGGATCCGAGAGACATTTGACATCGATCTGCCTGCGGAGTTCTTCCTCGAGAACCCGACACTCGATGCGGTGCAAACTGCGCTGGATCTGAAGCCCAAGATGGTCCCTGCAGCTACACCTGTCTCAGAACCCATCCGGCTCCTCGAGACAATCGACAACAAGAAGCCCAAGGCCACTCGACATCCTCCGGCGACCTCGATTCTTCTCCAGGGCAACCCCCGCACCGCTACCAAAAAGCTCTTCATGTTCCCAGACGGTTCGGGCTCCGCCTCCTCCTACGCGACGATTCCGGCCCTCTCCCCCGATGTCTGTGTCTACGGTCTCAATTGCCCTTACATGAAGACACCCCAGAACCTTACGTGCAGTCTCGACGAGCTGACCGAGCCCTATCTCGCTGAGATCCGCCGCCGTCAGCCCAAGGGACCCTACAGCTTTGGTGGTTGGTCGGCCGGTGGCATCTGCGCCTTTGACGCAGCCCGTCAGCTGATCCTGGAGGAAGGGGAGGAGGTGGAGCGGTTGCTGCTGCTCGACTCGCCCTTCCCCATCGGTCTGGAGAAGCTGCCCCCTCGTCTGTACAAGTTCTTCAACTCGATCGGGCTCTTTGGCGACGGGAAGCGGGCGCCTCCCGACTGGCTCCTACCCCACTTCCTCGCCTTCATCGACTCGCTCGACGCCTACAAAGCGGTTCCTCTGCCGTTTAACGACAGCAAATGGGCCAAGAAGATGCCCAAAACCTACCTGATCTGGGCCAAGGACGGGGTCTGCGGCAAGCCGGGCGATCCCCGGCCGGAGCCTGCAGAGGATGGGTCCCAGGACCCCCGAGAAATGAAGTGGCTGCTCAACGACCGAACGGATCTGGGACCAAACAAGTGGGATACTCTGGTCGGCCCGCAAAACATTGGCGGAATCCATGTGATGGAGGAAGCAAATCATTTCACCATGACGACGGGACAGAAGGCAAAGGAGTTGTCGCAATTCATGGCCAAGGCCATGAGTTCCTAGGTTGGGGTGGAGTTGTGCATACCTAAATTGCTTTTTTTTTTTTTTCGGCTAATAATCGCAACATGTACTTTACTCCCCTTCTCAACTGTAACTTAACCCGATTTTAGTTGCGTTTGCAGTATCTAATGGATGTCTTTTCTGAATGTCTGAACGCCAAGTTGCCAACTTGGCTTGTACACAGCCTTATAGTAGCCTAGTAGGACTATTCTTGAACGAGGCTTGGATATGCCAAGAGTGGGGGTTCTGCCAATGCTGACATCGTTCGATGATGCACTGCAGTTCAATGTAATCTGATGGTTGATGATGAAGCCTTGGTTGTGTTGGTGACAAGGTTGAGAGTGTGTTGATTGTTCGCTATACAAATACATATCCGAATCACGGGACCGCGAGAGGCCTTAGGCGTCCAGGCCGAAGTAAGTGACTGATTCCTTTCAATGGAATAATATTTCTTAGATCAAGCTCTGAGATCAGTTCATGTTTCTCAAACAGCTAAGAAGTTCTAGAAGGGCTGCCGAGGATCACGGTTCAAGCCGAACGTGAGATCTCCGCTGTCATAAGCAGAGCACATTAACTCATTCACTATTGCCTTACCACCGAGACCGAGGTCTATGGTTCGATCACTTCATGCTGTGCGATATCATTGCATAATTCTGCAGTGTCAATGTTACATCGACTGTCTTACCGAGCAAGCTTATCTGGACTCGTCAATTCAATGCTTCGTCTACGGAGTATTATTATGGCAAAAGGGTGAGGCCCATGATCTATTGAACATAAAAACCAGACTAATGGGAAGCAAGCTAATTACATAGGCAGGGATCACGCGATCAACTGCCCATCTGATCCACCGATGTTTGTCCGGCAGCATCTCCAACGAAGGAGGAAGGATAGAAGGATGGAAATGAGCCGAGTCATGACTCTGAGTGAGAACAAGGTGCACATACAGTTAAGACGCCATGTCCAGTGTCATCCTTTGTTCTCCCCTTTCTCCAAGTAATACTGTGTAGTAATCGAAGATCATCTACACCTCGAGCGTTGAGGGCTGCGGGCTGAGGGCTGAGGGGGATGAGACAGGACTCCGAATAACCGACCACAACGAACCAATCATAAAACATTTCGGAATTACTTTGACACATTGCTGGATGTGATTGGTCCAAGCTAGAGACACTGCCCCGTGTGGCCAATCCCAAACAGGAAAGGGATCACTGGGTCTGGCGCCGAACGTGTGTCATCTTGCCTGTTTGGGTTTAGCCTGGGATCAGGCAAAAAAAAGGCATCTATCTATTCTGGGCATAAAATGAAAAGGATTGAAAAGGAGGTAACCAATACAAGGATTTGCCTCATGGTAATTGATCTTAGATACTCATCTTATATGTTCTATAAGAACACAATACTGATATCAATAATATCGTAGAGGATACCGTCTTCAAATGAAAAGTAAAAGTCAGCTGCTGGACTGGGGCCTTTATTTCAGGGACTCCGCACTTCTAAAATAAGCCATCTCCTCCACTTGGATGATTCTCCCCCCGATCATTGGCTTAGTAGGATTTGCTACCTCGAATGGGCAAGCATTGGCGCTCAATCAGGGGCCAAACCCAACGCCCCAGGGTCTAGGGTCTAGTCTCCATCTCGTGTTTCAAACTGTGCGGCGAAGTGTCTTCCAACTGTGCCTGATCTCGTAGTCCCTACTCCGTGGTCCCTTGTAATCTATCCCGATCCTGCGGCTCGTACTGTACGGACTACGGACTACGGAGTAGGACCTAGTGTCTGCCTTGGCCAGTGGATTCTCTAGTCCAAAGAGCTTCCAAGCTAATCCCAAGGCCGACTTAGAGTGACATCGTTCGTCTCCTCTTGAAAACACTGATAAATTCTCTTCTTCTGATTACTCCTTTCCTCCATTCATCTCTGCATCTTTGCATCTCTTCGACTCTTCACTCCTTTCGAGCTCCTCTTTCAACAAGAGCTTCGTCATCTAGCTTCGTCTCTTCTCATCCTCATCGATGCGTTCTCCGTCTCGTTGAATGCGGATGTCTCCCTCTCGTAGCAATTCTTGCTGATCGCGTGCCCCATCGTGGGCGATGCGAGTTTCCCTATTTGACTAAAAGAACAGAACATAATCATATCGCTGAGAAGCTGCCATCTTCTCCTTCCTCATCGTCATGAACTTCTCCAAGCTCTCCGAGCTCGTCGATCAGCTCGTTCGAGTCGTCCGAGATTCCCCCGCGCACACCTTCGACCGGTGGTGGAGTGTATCGCGGAAATTCTTCTTCACCCTCACCTTCATCTCACTGATCTGGGCCAAACTCTTACACATATATGCTCATCTCTACTCATTACCGCCGGCCAAATTGCTTCTGTGGGGTCCGACCTTCTTTTTCCAGGATGTCATCTTTATCCTCGTCGTCCGTCTGCTCACCCAGACCATCCCCTGGCGACCTGCCGCTGTTGTCGCTGCAGTATGCACTGTGCCATTCAGGTAGATATCAACCATTCCTTCTGCAACCGTCTGAAACACTGATAACTGACTGTTGTTCTCTTCCTAGTTTGCTGATGTCTGGCATGGCGTCTTCCGCCACCTCCTTTTACGTCGTGACCGGCGCCGAGATCCACTGGCGACAGATCCGCACTTTTCAGAGCGATGCGGCTGCCGTTCGGACCCTGCTCACCGGATTGACAGGGTTTCTGATCGTGGAAGCCGTCGTAATTGCCGCCTCCTGGTTCCTGGCGGCACCCATTCACCGAGCCACGGGTGGGGTCTTACGGATCTTGGTGACGCCCTTGCAGAGGCTCGCGCAACAGATCTGGAGCCTTCGTTGCCCGCAGTGGAGGAGGAAGGCTACCCCCATGGATCCCGAGCGGTATGAACAGATTGCGGTCGATGATTACCTGGACGACAAGAGTGACGACGGAGACTCGGTGTTTCTCCTCGACCCGATGAGTCACGAGACCCCCGTCAGACATCACGAATCGCTGTTCAAACGTCTGGCCGTCTTTGTCTTCTTCGGCGCATATGTGCTCCTCCGATGCCTTCGCCCCCCCAATCCTTCGTACATGTTCCTGTCCGGGGCGCTGCCCGTCGTCCCATTCGCCCCAGCGAACCGCGGCGGGTCACCCATCGATGCCGACGTGATGCCGGGTGACTACCGCTGGCTGGAAGGTCGCTCGGCGCTGGATAAGGCGCCGAGGTGGGATTGGCTGCCGAGCGATCCCATCGCCGGGTTCGAGGATTGGTATCCGGGATTCGAGGACGACCATCCACCGCATCATGGACCGCCTCACGGACCGGATCACAGGCCGCATCATCGCCGTCGTCCTCCCCCGCTGCATTACAACCCGGTCAAGGATCCGTTGCACATCTCCAATCTAGAGAACCCCGTGTTAGAACCCCTGAAGGAAGCACTCGCCAGCGGAAACGTGAGCATCAAACACGTCATCCTGCTGAAATTGGAGAGCACCCGCGCGGACGTCTTTCCGCTGCGCAAAGACTCGTTCATGTGGAATCGCATCGCCGATTCCCACACGAACCACACCATTCCCGATACCGTGCAGCAGAAACTGGCCAATTTGACCCGGACGGCGGAGTATCTCACCGGGTTTGACTCGGGCTTTTCGCGCGACCCGGCTGCACACAATGGAAGAAAGGCGTTCGGCGGCATCAGCGCCCGCAATGCCTTCACCACGGGCACCTACACGCTCAAGAGTCTGGTCGGAACCGTCTGCGGCGTTACCCCACTGGTGACCGATTTCAACCGCGAGTACAAGCATCACATCTACCAACCGTGCATGCCGCATGTCCTCAACGCCCTTAATCGTCAGATTGACATCGCGAACCGAACCAAGGATTTCACTTCGTGGCCCTGGCACTCCAAGTGGATGCAGTCTGTGACCGAGGGCTACGACAAGCAGAACGAGTTGACTCCACGACTGGGATTCAAGGACATTCTCGCCAAGGAGCAGCTGGAGAGCCCCAGCGCCAAGCACTGGCCGGTCAAGTCCAAGGAGATCAACTATTATGGATACCCCGACACCGAGCTGCGCGAGTACTTTCGCGATGCGATCGACGACGCCGAGCGGGAGCACAAGCGACTGTTCATCACTCATCTGACCGGTACGACTCACCATCCGTGGGGGATGCCCAACAACAGCTACCAGCACTTTATGGGCGACAAGAAGTTCAAGGCCAAGGATGATCTCAACAAGTATCTGAACACCATCGGTTTCATCGACAACTGGCTGGCGGAGATTATGGACATTCTCAAGGAGAAGGGCGTCGCGGACGAGACCCTGCTCGTCATGGCCGGCGATCACGGATTGTCTCTTCCCAATGACGGCGGCGTCACTCCCTACGACAATCCGCATATCGGCAGCTTCCAGGTTCCCATCGTGTTTGCTCACCCCAAACTTCCCCCCGTCGAGATCACGTCGCCAGTGATCTCCGACCAGATCGTGCCAACCATCCTGGATCTCTTGATTGAGTCCTCGTCGCTAGAGAAAAAGGCCACCCGTGCGGCCAAGGACGTGCTATCCCTCTACGAAGGCCAGTCGATGATTCGGCCCTTGATCCCCGAGCAGAACGGCAAGCAAGACTGGCAGTTCACCGTGATGAACACGGGCGGTTCCTGGCTGGCAGTGCGCTCTGCTGCCAAACCCGCCTACCGGCTCGTCATCCCCCTTATCGACGATCTGGAGTGGCGGTTCACGGATCTGGAAAAGGATCCCAACGAACTCCACCCGATCAAGAACTTTGACCTGATTGATCTGGCCCACAAACTCGAACAACAGTACGGGCCCGAAGTGACCAACTGGGTCCGCGACGCAGCTCATGTTGCCTCGTGGTGGGTGGGAGAAAACTGGCGTCGCTACCGGTATCGTCCCGAGCCCAAGCACTGACGATTGCATATTTTCTTGACTTCTATTTTGGTTCTCCTCTTGTATATGCTCTTCAGCTCTGCCGCTTGCATTTTCATATTACATATTGCATCTCGTCGATATACCCGACCTCCAGGCGTACACACCGTCCCAGTTCGTTGGAGGAGCCACAAACAACTGGACAATTTTTTGAAGCCATTGTACATATTATTTGGAATACATGTCGAATTCAATCATTATTGAGCATACTCCAACATCAGTATGAGTCCTGGAACGTAGGGTAAGATCGGCGCTTTCTGGCTCATCGGTAGGCGGCCCGAAGCATCACTGTTGACAGGCTAATCCTCTAGAATCGTGGCATGGTCTGTACTGGAGAGGAGCCATATGATCTGGTTGAGGCAATTCCAGCACTATGTGTCATTAGGCTAGCACGGTCAGCTGAACAGTTGCATCTGGAATATATGCTCAGGTCGACAGCGCAATATATTAAGTACTACTTCCTGGAGAGCGCGGCCGTTACTATAGGTGGACGTTAACCATCCACGACAGTCACGCAAGTATTCTCCGGCCACGTTGAGATTAGTATGCTGCCGGCAGATTTATCCAGCATCTCGGGAATGATTCCTGTCTGAGACGTCTGCAGCATGCACTCCGCATTATTCAGGTCTGCAGAGCATTCGCCGCTCTCATATCAGTAATTGTGAGGCCGATCGCCTGTCTCAGCAATAGCGCTATACCTACCCGGTCTTATTTACCCGCACACCGGTCTCCACGGATAATCTCCTGGTGCAATGGCTTCGTCTGGCAAATGAGCGTGTTGCATTTCTTGGACATGTAAACCTCAAACCGCGCCGAGACTCCGAGCCCCTTGCGGGAAGATATGAAATGACCACGCCAATTTATCCAGAACGTGCACTGTCCTACGCATAGCCTCTCCCTCAGGCCGGGCCAATACCATGACAGTGATCCTCCTGGGCAGGTTGCAGCATGGACGCCCAGACGGGATGTTGCACTCTTATCGGTCCTGTGTATCTGACCGGGCTAAGGGCCGCGGGCTTCGTGGTATTTCTTCAGCTCGTTCGCACTCCTCTGAACGAGTCTCATCTACCCACGACGCTGTGCTTCGCTGGCGATGAAGCTCCTCAACCGTCTCTCCGCCGCATTCTTCGCGGCCAGCATCGGTCCGTCATGATATTACTGACCAGGACTACTGGACTGTTAGCTAACTCTGGCTAGTGCTGGAACCATGCTGGGCCCAGTCGAGCACCCCGGTGGTCTACACCGACCCCGCCACGGGCATCACGTTTGATACGTGGACAGTGCCCACAAGCCAGACCGCAGGCGGTCTCACCTTCGGCGTGGCCCTCCCCAGCACGGCGTTGACTACGGACGCGACCGAGTTCATCGGATACCTGGTATGCCCTCGCCGACTCCAGTGACCTATCTAGCTGACCAGAAAGCAATGCGCATCCACCGACGCCACAAAAACAGGATGGTGCGGCATCTCCCTCAAGGGAAGCATGACCAGCAACCTCCTCCTCATGGCATGGCCGTACAAGGACGAGATCCTGACCTCCTTCCGCTTCAGCTCGGGCTATACCATGCCCGACGTGTACGCCGGCAACGCGACCCTCACGCAGATCTCGTCGTCCGTCAACGCCACGCACTACACGCTGCTCTTCCGCTGCCAGGGCTGTCTCGCCTGGAACCACAACGGGGTGACGGGGTCTGCGCCGACCAGCGCCAAACAGCTGGTGCTCGGGTGGGCGCAGGCTGTCGCTGCGCCGGGGAGCCCGTCCTGTCCTGCGCAGATTACCCTGCAGCAGCACGATGCGCAGGGGATCTGGGTGGCGAAGCTGGATGCGTCGGCTGCCAGCGCGTCGTACGAGCAGTGGGCGGCGCTGGCGAACAAGACTGTTCCTGGTGATTGCTCCGGTGGCGGCGGTGGCACGGATCCCGTTGGAGTGCCGGTGCCGCCTGGAACGACGTTTGATTATGTGGTTGTCGGTGGTGGTGCAGGCGGGATTGTCGTCGCGGACCGACTTAGCGAGGCCGGACACAGCGTGTTGTTGATCGAGAAGGGGCCCCCGTCTTCGGGCCGCTGGGGTGGTACCATGAAGCCTGACTGGCTGGTTGGGACTAACCTGACTCGATTTGACGTGCCGGGGCTGTGCAATCAGATCTGGCATGATTCCGCGGGGATCGCCTGCGACGATATCGACCAGATGGCGGGTTGCGTTCTGGGAGGAGGGACGGCGGTTAATGCCGCCCTGTGGTGGAAGGTATGACTTCTCTTCGTTGTGAACAAGCCACGTTAATAACGGCAAAAGCCATATCCCCTCGACTGGACCTACAATTTCCCCGCTGGCTGGCAAGCGGAGGACATGGTCTCCCCGACAAACCGGGTCTTCAACCGCATCCCCTGGACCGTCCATCCTTCCGCGGATGGAAAGATCTACATGCAGCAAGGCTACAATGTCATCGCGGGCGGTCTCCAAGCAGCCGGCTGGAAGGAACTGACCTTAAACGACAATCCATCGTGGAAGAACCATACCTACGGCCATACCCCGTACATGTTCTCGCACGGCGAGCGCGGCGGGCCGATGGCGACGTATCTAGTGTCTGCCAGTAAGCGAAACAACTTTAAGCTCTGGATGAACACGACCGTCAAGCGGGTGGTCCGTACGGCTGACGGACATGTCACTGGCGTGGAGGTCGAGCCCTTCCTGGACGGCGGATACGAGGGCGTCGTCAACGTCACGGCGAAGACGGGGCGTGTCGTTCTTTCGGCGGGGACGTTTGGCTCGGCTAGAATCTTGATGCGAAGTATGCTGCCTTTTGTTTTGTCATAGATTGCGCTAATGCGGACAGGTGGTATCGGACCGTCGGATCAGCTGGATATCGTGAAGAGCTCGAGTGATGGACCCACGATGATCGACAAGTCAGCCTGGATTAACCTGCCTGTGGGCATGAATCTCGTGGATCACGTCAATGTAAGTTAAGTCTCTACCTGATGATCGGGTCAGGGCTGACAAGATAGACCGATACTGTTGCCACCCACCCCGACATTGTCTTCTATGACTTTTATGCCGCGTACGATGACCCGATCAAGAGCGACGCATCGAGCTATCTCAGTAAGCTTACCTATCAATTTGAAACACGTTTCTGACCGTATCAGACAATCGCATCGGCATCCTAACCCAGTCCGCCCCTAACATCGGTCCAATGTAAGTACCCCTCGGCATTGCCTACAGCCTGCTGACCATCAGCTTCTTCGACGAAATCCGCGGCGCCGACGGCATCACCCGGCAGATCCAGTGGACCGCCAGAATGGAAGGAGGCCACGACACGCCCGATGACCGTAAGTGCTGCACTGAAGCATGAATGGCGAACCCAGGCTGACAGCATATTTAGACGCCGTCGTCATGAGCCAATACCTCGGCCGTGGCTCTACCTCCCGCGGACGCATGACCATCACCGCAAACTTGGATACCGTCGTCTCGACGCTCCCGTACCTGCGCGACCAGCACGACGTCGACGCCGTCATCCAGGGCCTGGTCAACATGCAGAATGCGCTCAAAGGAGTCGGGCTGAACTGGACCTATCCTGCGCCGAATATCACGGCAGAAGAATTTGTCAATACGGTATGTCGCATCTGACTCAACGCTACTACTCCATAAACTAACTCCTATAGATGGAAATAACAGCGAGCACCAGACGCGCGAATCACTGGCTGGGTAGGTAACCGGACTCTTTTCTGGGGATTCACGCTGACCATGATCATCAGGGACCTGCAAAATGGGCACCGACGACGGAAGAAAGGGCGGCACGGCGGTGGTGGATACCAATACCAAGGTCTACGGCACTGATAACCTGTTCGTCGTGGATGGGAGTATCTTCCCTGGCATGGTGACTAGCAATCCATCGGCGTATATCGTGATTGCGGCTGAGCGGGCGGCGGATCGGATTCTTGCGTTGGCTACTTAGTTGCATGCTGTATCAGCCATACGTTTACTTTGAATCACAGATTGATTTGAATATGGCTCCTCATCTGGTAATTGCAATAGATGCATACGTTCATATCCACCACGGTGAGCGCTGGTAGCCTGCCATCATTAGAAACTCATTCGTTCTACATGAAATATGCTGCTCTATTATCGTACTGGGACTACAAGCGACGGGAAGAGAATAGACCATGCTGGTCGGTTCATCCAAGACAAATAGTCACGTCATACAACATCTCATTGTCATCATCATCACTATATACTCCGCACGCTAGCTGAGCCTCTTCCACACCGGATGATCAAGAAAAGACAGCAATAGCGCTGGAAAACGCCGCATCAATCTCCTGGGTGCCAGACGCAATGGTTTCCTTGTCAGTCGCAGTAGCAATATCCTGAAGAGCACCGGAAAGTGTATCCGTCTTGCTCTGCAGGGCATTCAGGTCCGCGAGGACGAGACTGCCCACGCCCGCGGAGTCGACTTGGGGTTTCTACACAATTAGTCTCGTCCATACAACATCGGGAAAGGAGGGATGGGAGTACCTTTGCAACAATCGCATCCAGGGAAGTGACGATATCAGGCTTCAAGCCCAGAAGAGCATTGGTGACGCTGGTGCTGTCGGCGGCGGACAAGGCCGAGGTGGCCTTTGCATCAGAGGTGGCCTTGTCGATGTCGCTTTCCAGCTGCTGCTCGACGGCCTGGGCTGCGAGTGCCTGGGACAGGTCGCCGGTGAACTCGTTGAAGTGCTGGGTGAGAGTGTTGATGCCGGTCTTGATGGTGTTGAGGTCACTGAGGATGGTGGCGGCGTCGCGGGCCACGAGGGGGCCTGAGATGGCCACGCCGATGAGAGTGGCGAGCACGGCAGTAGAGAGTTTGAAGTGCATTTTGCTGTCTGTTTGTTTGTCTGTTCGTTTGTTGAGTGATTTGATGGTAAGGCATGGATACCGGTGTCGATGGGCTTTATATAGTTTTTCGCCCTTGGGCCTTTGCTGAAGACCACCATCATGAGACAATGAGGAGATCCTCGGTATGAAGAGTCCTCATCTGATGTCGCAAAAGGACGTTGCAAGTCCACCAATCGAGCTGTACGACATGAGTCTGAGGAATCGCATTCTGCACTGTCTGCAGAATGAGACTCAGAGAAATGTATTCACATGGATGACCCCAAACACCTAGGTATGAAGTTATATTGACCCAAGCCACCGTCAGCATCCATAGATGAATCCTTCCAATCACCCCCTGCTTACCCCACACTTCCCCGGGCAGAGACAACCCATTAATCCATGACGAATTGTACAAGGCGTTACGATTGGTGAGAAATAAACTAGCTACCGCGTGTTTGGTCTAGACTCGGACAGATGTAACCTCAGAAGACGCACTATATCGGGAGTTAAGCGACGGAGCGTCTGCTTGTGTGACTTGCCACTCCGTTCTTGCATCTCGGCGCCAGACTTGGTTATGGATCAGCAAGCCCATTATTGAGACGAATGTTGTGATTGGGGTAGAAGTCGACCTGGCTCAAATTCGAGCCAGTCAGGCAAGTGTTGCGAAGGCTCAATAGCCGGTAGTGCGTCGATATCGTCATCTTCAAATATATAGGACATGCAGATGGCCACATGACTCGACTGAATCCTTCGATATGTTGGTTGAGTGATAATACGAGCGGCAAGGGGTTGTTATAAGCAGGTTGATGATCTGCCTCGGAATGACTCTCCGTAGCATCTGATCAGGGAAGCATACCTACATGAGTTCAAGAGCCAACTTTATCCTGACAACTGCCGAATGCACTGTCTGTAGTATCAGAAGCGGAGATGTACCTGGGAATAGCCCCTCTATCTCAGTGTTGGTTAGAAAATGGTTGACTCAGGCCGACTACCCTCAAGAAAGGATACTTAGATCTCGACAGTCTTAGTCTCCGTTGTATCCAATCTGAGTATGATCTTACGAGAGCCATACTTCTAATGAATGAGGAGAGATGATAGCCAGTCTCCTTGTAAGTGCTAGTAGTGTAATGGTGCCCAGACCAACGTAGCCAGCAATGTATGATACGAGAGGTTAGTCAATAATGCCGGTGAGGTGAGATCAACGTAACGGATATAGATTGGCAGGATACTAGATAACCCTGTAACACTATTTTATGGATCTTTCTTAGTGATAATGCTTTAAGAGTGTGAGCAGATCTCATCATACGGGAGTACTATGGACACATTATGCAGCTCTTTATATCAGAATGGCGGTACAACTCACGATGAGGGCTTCCCACAATGTCTATTCAAAAAATGGACTTCCCTCATGGGTTTCAACCTAGCTTTAATAACTTGAGATGCATTCGATCCCTTGCATACAGATTCCTCTTGATGGGCCACTTCCGACAATAACCGCTACTTATGCATGTCCGATCTGCTCAGTCCATGAATGATGTATTCTCAGATGAATATCTCACGTCAAACAGAATGACCCATAACTGACCAGTACACAGTGCGGCTGCCTATCTATCTTGCAGCAATCCGCCCAGAACGTCCACCACGACCGCCATCGTCACCCTCTACCTGACTGAGATATCACCGTTCTGATGTCCCGTCTCTCCGTCTCCTATGTCCGACACATTGAAGCCAGCTGGTAGGATGGCCTCTGAGAAGTGCGAGCGGAAGTACTGGTCGCTACCACAATGGTGTCACCGGGAACTATCTGCTGGGCCAACATCGGCCGACTGGTATACTCGGTGTCCGAGAAGGCGTTAATGGAAGTCACGGGAGGGAAACCCGAGAATTTGACATTGATCTGCCCTGCCGAGAGATATCCATTGAACGAAGAGGGCTGGAGAAGAAGGTTGTCGAAAAAAGTCGGCGGACTGGGAGAGATCTTCCTGCTGATTACCATAACTTGCAGTACATACTGGTCTGCCGATTCATATCCGGCATCGGCAAAGGATTAAATGATGATAAAAAAGGATAATCCGGGTAGGTTGAACCTTTACTGCTTGCTCCGAATTCGCTGCCATCGGAGTATCAGTATTAAGCATCGTTATCTCCGTGAGGCCAGGCTTGCATCATCGCATTTTCCTTTCAAATGATTCGCCTATGACTCGACCGAGTCGAGAAGAATGACTGCAGTGGGCCTTTTTATTCATCCAAGCCAACCAAGCAATGCCTTCAAAGCTTGACAAAGCCCGTTGTGGATCCTCGGCTCGTCAGTGGCAACAATGTGCCGATAACTCGGGGATTCCCCGTCTGGAGAACAGTATTGCATTGCCCATTGCTGGTCCGGTGAGGAGTAATTGTACTCCGTAATGACATGCATATCTCATTTTCGTTATCTTTGGTATTACCTTTGGGATAGCCTCCCGATCCCTTATAAGCCTTCTCTCCCTGGCTCCCTAAGTTTGACCCAACCGGTACCAATATTCAATGGCGTCAGGTGAAGGCCAAGTTGGCTTCAATGCCACTCCCGGGAAGATTGAAGATGCCCACAGCGAGGATCTGACGCTGGTCCTCTCGGAAGAGCAAGCCCTTGCTCGGGCCAGGCACGCTCCCGGGGACGCTCTACCAATCTGTATAGCATTCGCCCATGACGACCGCGATAATCCCCGGAATTGGGGCAAACTGCGAAAATGGTACATTACCCTTTTCGTCAGTATGCTCAACGTCCTCACGTACGTCTCCTGATCCATACTGCATGACTTTGCTGACAAAAACTAGCTGCTGGTGCGCCGGAGGCATCGCGTCAGGAGCCACCGGCATCGCCGAGGAATTCCATGTCTCCTCTGAAGTCACCACGCTTTGCCTCTCGCTGTACGTGCTAGGCTTCGCCATCGGTCCCGTCCTGCTGGCCCCGCTCTCCGAGTACTTTGGCCGACAACCCGTCTACGTCGTCTCGTGGTTCCTCCTCTTCATCTTCCAGGTGCCCCTCGCCGTGGCCCCGAACATCGGAACCATCATCGTCTGCCATCGTCTGCCGCTTCTTGGCTGGTTGTGCTGGCGGTGCGCCTCTCACCAACACCGGTGGCTCCATCAGCGATCTCTGGGAGCGCAACAGCAGCGGCGGCCCGATGGCTGTATACGGGCTCAGCAGTACCTTTGGGCCCCCGACCGCACTCGTCATGAGCGGGTACATCGGTCTCAACGCAGGCTGGCGGTGGATCTTCTGGGTATTGATGGCCATCACCGGCGGCTTCTGGCTGCTCCTCATCTTCACCATCCCGGAGACTCGGCACAGCATCATCCTCCAGCGCAAGGCCGCGCGCGTCCGCAAGCAGATGGCGCAGAAGAACCTGGCATCGGCCGCGACGACGGTGGACCTCCACGCGCATAGCCGCAAGGGCCTGCACACCCTCTTCGCCATCACCCTCACCAGGCCCTTCAGGTTCCTCTTCACCGAGCCCATCACGCTCTGCTCCGCCGTCTACAACGGCTTCCTCTACGGCCTGGTCTACCTCTTCAACGAGGCCTTCGCGCTCGTCTTCGGCCCCGGCAACGGCCACGGCTTCAACACCGGTCAGCAGGGCCTTTCCTTCCTCGGCATGGCCATCGGGCCGATTATTGCATTCTGCCTCTATCCGCTCCAGGAACGGTACTTACTACCTGCGCCGCGTAGCCGCCAACGGAGGCAAAGGCGAGCCCGAGGCACGGATGTGGATGGCGCGGTGGGGGGCGGTTCTGATCCCCATCAGTCTGTTCTGGTTCGGCTGGACGAGCTACCGCTCCGTGCACTGGATCTTGCCGATCATCGCGTCCTCGTTCTTCGGCGCGGGCATCTACATCGTTATCCTGAGTATTCTGAACTACGTGGTGGACAGCTACCAGACGTACTCGGCCTCGGCGCTGGCGGGGGTGATTTTGGTCAGGAACGTCGTCGGCGCGGGGTTCCCCCTGTTCGCGAGCCAGATGTACCAGCGGCTGGGCTACGAGTGGGCGTCGAGTCTGCTGGGCTTCCTGGCTATCCTCCTCGTGCCGATCCCGTTTGTGTTCTTCTACTTGGGCCGAGCGATCCGGTTGCGGAGTCCGTGGGCTCGTGAGCATTTTGACTCGAATGAGGATAGTCCTCATTGATTTGACATTCATGTATATACAGACCGCCAATAGATATCAATACTTGGTTTCGGCCATGTCCCCCCTAGCCGCAGCGCCTAGGTCATCCAGCTCCGACCCCAGCCGCACCTGGGACTGGATGAACGAGCCGCGATCATCCTGCATAGGCTTGTAGTGCGTATCTGGGCTCTTGGAGATGACCGCCATGACGGACGCGTAGATGACCAAGAGGATCAAAACGAGGGTTAGCGCCGCGTTGATCACGAAGAAGCAAACCCCCATCACCCCCGAGACGATCCCCGGCTGGTCAAACACGCCGGAGAAAAAGAGCACAAAAATAGCGTTGAGGAAGTTCACCGCCGCGATGGCGATGTTGTACGTGTTGGTGCGCTTGTCCATCCACGGGCGCACGATGCTCACCCCGATCAGCATCAGGCCCTCGATGACGAGCAGCGCTACTGTCTGCACGATCGGCACCGACTGCCCTAGGCTTATGAACAGCGCTTTGACGAACAGGTAGCCGATCACGACGAGGATGAAGCTGGCGGCGGTGGCGCGGTACTGCACGTACAGGAAGCCCCAGCGGTTGAGGCAGGTGGTGTCCGAGTAGAGGACATAGGCCGGGTTGCGGTGCATCGAGATGGACTTTCGCATGAGCAGGATGATCTTGAGCGCGGCCCAGACCAGCGCCCCGATGATCGAGGCCAGGATGAAGGCCGCCACCACGATCTCCGCCGACGAGTCATGCTGCGTGAATTCCCACAGGCAGAAGATGCTCAGCGGCGCGAAGCCAATAAAGACAAGACGATACAAAACCCCGCGGGCCACGACGTCCCATTCAGCAAGGAAGTACCCCCATGCTGGACCCGTTCGTCCCCTTTTCGCCAGCCCCGCGCAGACCATTTTCATCACCAGGACGATGATCATAACCACCAGAGCAAAGAACGTGAAAATGATAATACTAGTCAGGAACAAGTTTGTATCCTCGATCGCCGCCTTGAGCCCCACGCGCTTGATCCCCCGGACAATCACATTCGTCGGGCTCTCAGCCACCGCGCGCTTCCGCTTCTTCAGCACATTCACCGACGTGGTGGTTAACTGCGTTAGTAGGGTCGACGGCATGCCCCCCGTCGACCGCTGGTACCATGTTCCGATCTTCTGCACCGCCCCGACCCGAATCACCCCCATGCTCCACTGGAAGTTCTGCGTCCACGACTGCACCATCGGCGGCATGTGCACGGCCAGCATCCCGACCATGGCCTGCGCCTGCACGAAGCTAAACAGCGCGAGGGTGTTGCCGGCCAGATGGGCGGCCGCGTTGGAATGGCCCTGCGTCGAGGTGAATGCCGACGCGGCGAGCCCCAGTCCCGAGATGATGGCCGTGGTCCAGCCGACTCCGGCCTGGTAGACTGTTTTGTCGTTGGAGAGGCGCGCCTCGACGCAGGTGATGCTCTCGCCGGTTGCGCTGGAGTTGACGTAGATCCGGACGGTGGCGTCGAGGTCAGGGACGGTATATGCGATGCCTGCACGATTAGACGGCGTAGGTAGAGGGTAGACAGAGGGTAGGAAGAGACTAACCGGGAATCTTGCTGACGACATCCTTCCCGACCTCGATGGAGGCGGTCGGAACATCGATGGGACCGGCATTCATCGGACAGAATCCCTTCATCTTGTCCGTCTTGCACGGATCGATCGTCTTCTGGGGGATCGCATATCCGTAGACGTACAGGGTGAGGTCGGCGGTGACTTTGCCAGAGATGGAGGCCACGCCATCGAAACTGAAGGTCAGAGTTCGGTTATCTGGAGTAAAGAGAACATTGAAATAGGTTGCAGTAAAATTCGAGCTGTCTTGACAGATATTCAGGGCGTTGGATTCGATGAGCCGGACGGCCGAGGCGGGGAGACAGAGCCTCAGGATGGCTAGAAAGCCAAAAACGAGCGATAGTAAATTCATTACTAATTATGAAAGAGTGGTCACTTCATTGAGAGCATTAAAATGTAAAAGAATTAACAAAGATTAAGTTGTTGTGACAGAATACTGGTACTCAGGTTGACAGAGGATGACAGAAAGAATGACAGAGAAGCGAAAGGCACATCACATGCAGTGGTGAAGGAAAGAAAGAAAGAAAGACATCCGTTCTATTTACAGATATTCATATTATTATTAGGTAGATACATTAATAGATACATTAATTCCATTCGCCCCTGAAGGAAATTGTGAAACTTGAGTTTAAGCGGCCAAATAATTCAGGGTCTGATAGGCTGCTAAGAACGCCCTTAAAACATAGCCAATCTGATTGCTCTAATAGCCTTATTAGCAGTATTACTATTCCTTTACTATTCCCTTTTGAATGATGACAGTTGCCTACTATGAGCGATATACGAGTACGATCCCTGTCTATCACTTGGTTGGTCATATGAGATCGAGTCCATGCTCAGCATTGGCAATGTGTCAATGTCATGTTTATCGCTCTTGTCTTCTTTGAGTTGCTTGGCTATGTTTCTTGTATAAATCCTTACTCATGATTCAGCCAAATAAGGTTGTTTCCGACCGTCGATCATCGCCGTCTCAGCTGTTGAGACGTCCTGTCATCGTATGAACATTGCATGAACATTTCTAAGTTTATTCATTACCTGCTCTATGTGAGTAGAATGTCCAGCTGTAGTTGACACACTCATGAAACACATTGAATGAATTAAGACTCCTTATCCTCAGTCTCAGGCCACAGCATCCGCCGAGTAGCCACAGCCCATATCGTCCCTACACCAACACACAACCAGATGACCACCTGGGCAATAGTCAACCCTGAACCAACCCACAGAATTGCAGACGACTGCAACACCTGTCCAATCCGTATAGTGGCAATCACGAACCCCGTATTCGGGAACACCATACTCCAGTATGGAAGCGACATGCCCAGCGCCCCGGTGCCGCCGAACACGCGACACTGGGCCAAGACACTGAGTACAGCAATACAAAGGCAAAAGGCTGCCATTGTCCACAGGAAGATGGCGACCAGCGCGGCGAGCACGAGTGCAATGTCTCCTGCTGTGACGGAGACTTGTTGGCTAGTGGAAGCGTCCGCGTAGGAAATAATGTACCGGCCAGGAAACTGCTTGACGGCTGCTTCCGCCATCCCAATCAGGGCCAGGGCCGTGAAACTCCATGGTCCCACGGCGATGAACATTTCCGGCCGGTCAGATGCCTTCGGGAGTCCGTCTTTGTTGAGTCGGTAGAAGTACTCAGAGTAGATGAATAGAGACATGATAAATCCGAAGCCTTGGAAGGTTGTCCCCCCGATTAGAATGGGGAGGGCATGATGACGAGGCTGATGCGATGCCAGCACCGATGCGATCGTCCCTGTCAGCATGGCCGGAAACGAAGGGAGAAGACGGACGAGGGCAAACGGCTGGCGACTGGCCATGCGGATATGGTAGAGGTACCAGTTATGCCAGATGGCCTGGATGGTCGAGAGGGCGACGTAGATCCAAAAGACAATGCGAAGGGCAACCTGTAGCCATGGGCCACATGCATCTGTTCCGTAATTCTCGACTCCGAGGATTAGTGTCGCTAGGGCCAGTAGACAGGTTCCTATAAAGTGGCTTTCATTGGGCTCTTGGAAGGATTCTTTGAGGGCTGAGGACTTGGCCAGGAAGCGGATGATCAGACAGGCCGATATACACAGGAAGAGGACGAGATTGAGGATGTAGACAATCTTGCCAATGGTCTTCAACCCGGGGAATTGATGCGGCGTGCTAGACAGGAGAACAGCAATACCTCCTGTAGCCATGGAAATGGAATACCATCCCCAAGTGACCTGGCATATTCGATCCGAGAGGGATACTTTGGTGATCATCGCCTACCAGTATCACCTTCGGTCAATGATTTGACGACTTCGAGCGCATTTTGAGGTCGAGCAGCTGGATTATTATCTACTGCGTGCTCAATGCCTGCCCTGTTTCGGTATGTCCACTTCGGCGTCATGGTGGACAATGTTGAGTCGGCCCGATGGGCTGATATCTCGGATCTTGACCGCGTCTGACGTCAACATTCATGGCAGTCCCACAGAACTTTTAGCTCTGGATGCATTAGCGGAATTCAATCAGCTTTACTCATCTACTTCCATATGATAAGTTCCTTGGATTGCAAGAAATAAGCAAGGTGGAGTGAAGATGTGATATCATATAGTTATATACATGTGTGATTGACTTTTCTGTATCATACTTTTAATACCTCTCGGTATTTTCTCATCATTAATAATCCTACTAGATCCTCTCATTTAAAGTTAGTTCTTTATACTTTACTTAAGCCTCAAGTAGCTTACTTGGTGAAATACATACAAGCATCCGTAGGCCGTTGAACGTTCAGCCGAGCCGATAAGATTGCCACGCCATTCAGCTGAACCTCCGTGCTACATTCCTAAGGCTACAGCAGTAGTTTAGACTAGGCAGCAACACATAAGCACTAACTGACGGATGCATATAAAGGATGCAACGCCCCCTAAACACCAAACATTCACTTAGAATAAATATGTCCACCTCATCACAGTCAGCCCTCCCATACAGTGGCTCCTGCCACTGCGGTTTCATCCAATATGTGGCTGTGATTCCCCTGCCTCCAGCCAAGGCACTTGACTCCCATCAATCGACGCCATCGCGCTCCCGATTCTACAAATGCAATTGCACGACCTGCCAGAAAATGGGTTACTTTCATATGCGCCTCCCGGACGCAGCGAATCAGTTTTTCGTCTTATCTCCGCCTGAACTTGAATCAATGGGTGACTATCGCTGTGGCAGCGGTCACGTGCAGTGGTTGTTTTGTCCTACATGCGGGGTGCGGTGCTTCGCAACCGCAGGGCCGTGGATAAGGGATGAGATCGGCCGGGAACTGGTTGACAAGGCAATCTCGCCGACGAGATTTGAAGGAAGAGATAGGCTGCCTGTGTGGAGGATGGATCCGGCTCTGTACCTGGAACGGAAGACTGGGTATGTGAGTGTCAATGCACTCACCATTGACCAGGACCAGATCCATGAGCAGAGTCTGGACCTAAGGCACTTGGTCGACCAGAAAGAGGTTGAGTATATTGATTGCAAGGAGGGGAAGGGGGAGAAGAGATATACCTATCCTCATAAGGGGGGAACGTGGTGAGACAAGACTGATGCTACTGAATGAGAGGGCGGGCTTAACCCCTTCGGCCTCACCCGCTGCATCGCTGGCGCAGATTTAATCCATGATCAACCGTTTTTGATGTAGCGGGAGCAGCTTGCTGCCATGGAGATGATTGGAATCTCTACCTAGGAAATATCTATAATATAACGGTAAGCTCGCTCACTGCTTGCTAACTAACCTCGTAGGGTCAGGTGACCATACGACAGCTCGTCTAAGTAATCCGTTGCTGCACTCCACGATGCATCAGCAGTCTGCTAACACAATTTGAGCAGAGTAGGCGGCAAAGGAGCGATTATTTGGGGAAGTCTAGCCATCTGGCACTGTACCGTAGTCATGAAAAGAAGAGGATTCGATATTGGTGGACGAAGAGCAAGCGTACCTTTTACACAGTTGGCGGTGTCATGTCTGATCATAATCCGTCCATGGTGGCCCTGTCCGCATGAGACCACTGATCACATGCTAGGCTACTATATCTGATGAGACCTTGCTGGGGTTTCTCTTAGATAGAAAAAAGGCTGGGCGATTTTTATGGACAGATCTAACGGGTGTTGGAAGGTTGCATTTGGCTTCCGTGCCCTGAGAATTGCACATGCACATCCGGCTTGCATCCGCCACGGTGACCAGATGTGCCAAGGTACAGCCAAACTTAGGATGCGCACTGTATTGAAAGCTCAGCTGATTTTCTGGATGGAACCATACATCTTGCAACGGCTATACGCTGTGTTGAGGGTGGCTTTGACATAATTACTGATACAGTCGTTTTAACTCAGGAAGCTGCTTGTCAACTTATATCTCACTAATATGATAGAGATCATTTTTAATTGTGCTCTTTCTGATTAGAAACAGTCATGTCTCTATTTAAGAGTGATGACTGCCTGTAGATATTACAGTCATATACCTAGATGAGCACATGTTCTACGATCAAGAGCAATAAGTCAGAGGCAACCATTCACCTAAATTTTATCACAAATCACTGGATGCATGCACCAGGCTCCCTACTATTTGACACACAAAACCCAATAATGTCAGTTTTGGGCAGAGAAGCAATAGTGATAATGAAGGTACACTGATCGTTCAACTCACTGCATGCCTTGCATGCTGAATACTCCCATGAGACTCAATGTGAGTCAGCCGAGGTTTGGACAACTCCATACTATAGTTGATAATCTGAGAAAATTGAGAATTACCTAGTACACACTACGTAAATACAGAATTTGCTAATAAGAAGTCGCTAAATACTACAGTGGACTACTCTGTGTGTGTGCATATAACCGACTTAAAACCTTCCATTATGACCAGGTCGGTTGTCGAACCGGCCGTATGTACTACGGAAAAAGAGGAAATGAACACTATAACTACAAACTCATGAATGGACATACATACAGCGCTAAGCCACTCAGTGGAACTAACCAATAAACAGAGTATATTGATGTGCTCCCATGCTAGGTATCTTGTTTAGTATGCTTAAAGGCGCTAAATGATGTAACCTTGTCTGAGTCATTTACTATCCGCTATCTTACTTTTTGAGTCCGTGTTCCTGTTCTTCCTGGATGGAAATCCGAAAGTTCCATCTCATCTGCCATGGATTTCCACCACAGCGAGCTTCCATCTGAGGGTGATCTCTTCATATTCGAGCGATTTGATAAGGGCTATCACGCGGGAGATATATGCTGTGTTGTCTGTGGTGCCCCAAGCTTTGTAAGCTCTTCTCCAGTCCCCCTAAATCAATAGTCCGCTTATAAAAATCAAGGTGGTGGAAGACGAAGTGCGAAACAAGAATCTTGAGAGGTACAAGTGGTTTGTACCGCTGGCCATCAGAGCTGAGAATTATCACTACGAGAAAGATTGGGATATTGTGAGCCTGCCAAATCATGATCTACCGCTAGAAGTACTCGGGATAGATGGTGGGTTACTCTTTCAACTCTCATTCTTGTACGAAAACTATAATCTGCCGAAGAGATTTCTGATTCCTTAGATATCGAGATCGACGGTGTGCATTATGGGGAGCAGCTGTTCAAATTAGAACCCCTGCCTTACGGGGAGCACTCGTCGAAATTAGTCCACGATCTATATACGGAGTACCCGTATGCAACAGTACACTCGGAATGCCTTGACATGATGCGACGTCTGGTAGACTATCGCCAGGCTCTTCTGAAAGCTGGAGTGTCGGTTGGCCCAAAGCGCCCTACTACTCTCAGCCAGTTCTATGAAGTGTTTGAACAGCGATTAAATAGGGTGCATTGGCATTATCCTCTCGGACGCAATGGCACGTTCAACCCCCTTCGTGTAGTAGAGCCACATTACTATTACTTTCGGGACACCGACCTCTTTCACAATGTCATGTGGGCTTTTGGAGACCAGAAGGTCTATGTGAGTTCTGTATAAGTATAACCTATGGCTCTTCCATCCCATCACTAACAGCCTGCCCTTAGGAATATGAAATGGCACCATCTCCCATACCAGGACTCACTCAGGAGATCCTTTCATACCTGCGACCTCTTCCACCGTCCTTGCAAGGACAGTCTGGATTATCTCTTGGACTGGAGGCACTACCCACCGAGCTCCAAGACATGGTTTTCAAAAATCTACACCCTTTTATCAATCCCCCGCAGACATGCACCCGTTCCTTACCGTCAAGGCTGTGGCGTGACTTGCTTTTCTATCGGCAGATTTTACCATGGCTTTGGGATTTGGACATCTCCGCCCTACAGAGCTGCCCTGTGACATCCGATGCGGTGGACGTTCCGACATTTGAAGCAGAAGAAGTCTGGGATTGGGAGAGACTTGTTCGCACCCTTGCACAAGTGGAGGTGTTCGAACCCGGGCAACCTCTAGAGCATGCTCCCCTCCGCCTGCGGAATCGTCGGCGGATCTGGAGACTACTAGAGGAGGCCGAGGATGGAGATATCGACGAGTGGGTCGAGATTCATGTATATAAGAGAAAATGACGTGGATATATGAAGATACTAGTAAAACAATGCCATTCAGCCGAGGTTCAGTAGCTACTGTGTATGACCTGAATACAACCCTGCCCCAGTAAGAACCAGGATGCTCAGTCAGGGAATAGAATCTAGAGCAAGTATTTTTAATCCCGCTAGCCACGGTCAGTAAGATGGTATAAGTTCTACTTCGGCTTGAAAAGTTTTCATGAAATAGCAAAATGTTGGAGAATAGAAGCAAACCAGCTGCAACGAAAATGGGTGTACACCCGATAGCCCTGCATGCTGTGCTAATGGTTCCTGCGGTATGAGTAATGCGTTGATGTCGGCGAAGATGAAGTTGATCTCACTGGGCGAGGTGGATCCTGCGCTGAGCCTAAGCCTGAACATGAAGAGTACGGAAGGACGATTGAATTCTTGATAATTGTCCAGGGTATCAAGAAGTGACTGTTTTAGACTGTATTCTGTCTCGCCAACAACCATATATGTACTGTTCTTTCTAAATTCATATATCATTATCATTGTTGTCAGCTGAAGCTCGCCTCCGGTAACACCTCTCCAGTCCATCCCAAGAGTATCTACGAGCAGTATCTAGCTTAATACTTTGAGCTTAACCTACAATTCTACATGTATCATAGTAAAGCTCGCATCCCAAGGCTCTGGTCTTCCTCTGTATCTCCATTCATGGCCATAGGGGTGCAAGAGCCGAGGGCAACGTGGAGCAACAGAAGTAGATTTTCGTAGTGTTTCCTTACTCCGTCATGGACCCCCAGGGGCGTTCCTCTTATTGAAAGGTTTTGTGGTTACTACCCACTTCCTTCAGCTTCCGTTATGAATGTAGAGGAAGTGTTCTCGGAAAGCCAAACGCTGCAGCCGATATTTGCAAGCGTCCGGCGGCGTTGGGCATCTTCTTTTCGAAGAATGAAATGGATCATAAGCAATCAAAAGGGAGCAAGATACATGGGGGGGTGCGGTTCCCTCTAGCCAAAACCCGCCTCAAACCCGCGTTGGCGAGGTCTACGTGTACTCAATGAGATTGATAGGTTGAACGAGGAACCAAAACTAAGTGTTGGATACAATGGTAACGAGTGTCCTTGTACAGTTCCTTCCCGCCGGTTCTGCTATGTGCACGAATATCAAATCAACGATAGCAGCGGCTTGAATGCTCAAGGCCTCGCTGAGCTATAGTAGCCCTCTCTGGCATGCCTCAAAGGCAAACATTAAGTACTACACTTTTTCTCAGCTGCTGGCTCACTGAGATGGCGTATAGAGGTGTAGAATGACTTGCACGCTTCCTTCCTCCTTGTTTGCTGCCACTGCACCGAGCATTTTTGAAGGGCAACTGCCGGGTTACTGGCTGCGTCTTTGCCCATGCTGGCCTGCCAACAAGCACTTGTGAGGTCTTCCGTCATGGTTCGCAAGCCAACGATATCTGCTTGGGTCTCGTTTCCATGATTGAGAGTGATGTTTGCAGCGTACCAGATTTTGCTCGGGTGGTTCGCTCCCAAGACCGGCACTATCTGTCCTCCAACCGGAGTGATATTTGTCAAAGTAAGCACGTTTACTTTAGGCAGCTTATAATAGTCCGCTAGCCACTGGCGGGCAGGGCCCCCAAAGGCAACCATGGGCCGCGGTGTGTGGCTGTTCACCATGGGTCTCGTCCATTCTCGGACTAGATTGCTGCTGTACTCGTTGTAGTAATCATAGATGCCCTCCAGTTCTGCCCCGGCGCTAGCGGGCGCAGCGATGGGTGCAATATCCATGATCCGCTGGTAGCTGTCCGTCTCCTTGTCCACAACTCCGTTGATCATCAACAAGTTAGCCCAGCGTCGAGTGGTAGCGGCTTTGAGGTAATCCTGGGTTTGCATCATAACCGTATCCGGAGGAAAATGCAAGAGCTGCACGGTAGGGTGGTTCCGCAAAGCCATGCCTAGCGGGAGAAAGTAGTACCAGTCATTCTTCCACTTGCCATCTTTCTTCAACCTCTCTGTATCAGAGAGCCCGGAAGACCCTTGGTCCAGGAAGCTCGTAATGAATTGGCCGTAATCGGGAGGCACGCCGGTAATCGTGGCTGTGATATTGTCATGTTCCCGATGAATGCTTATGGTAGCATTTCTATACCCATCACGACGGACACTGTCAGCCAGCCAATGCTTGACGGTATCGTCGAGACTAGGTGGGGGATTTGGGCAACGCGTGGCACAGTTGGGATAGGAAAAAAGAGCAGTGACGTGGGCTACACTAGACAGATCAACATTAAGCGAGCTGTAGTCTTGTTGCAAGGCAGCACAGACAGCTGATGCAAAATGTATCATGGAGATTAGAAGGTAAATCATAGTTTTGCTCGGTTAGCGCATGCCTATATACTGTCGAGGGCTACATACACAAGGAAACGCAGCCTCTTTTATATCTCTCCAACAGGGTCACCCAATACGCGATACGAGCACATCTTCAGGTGGTGTATGTCACCCCTCGCCTCCTTGTGTAACAAGATAAAAGCTTGTTATCCTGTAATGGTTTGCCTGGCCACGATGCATGCAGTAGGCTTATTCGAATATAGTACAGCAGGTCACATTTTGATTGAATTCAATGCACTGTAATGGCAACAGATAGATTAAATCCTATATTACTCATTGATGTCTGTGACCGTGCAAAGTGCGTTATGATACAGTGGACGGAGGCTATACTGAGCTTTAACTTCTTTATAGTCCCAACACCGCATGCGGAAATTCTCGCCCACTGTTATGAGCACTTATTGCTTTCACTCTGCTCCTTGTAATGCACTCCCGGCTTAATAAAAGAATCAGATTTCCAGTGTGTTTGGATGATCTCATAGACTCCAGACCTATTGAGTGGCCGGTCAATGATGCCATTACAAATCATGTCCGGGATGTCCGTGGCTTAAATCTTCCCAATGGTTCAAGTCCCCAACTCAAAGGCAGCGATCGTCCCGAGCTTGATCTGGTCCCATTTACCCTTTCAGCCCTGTCTTATGTATCGTAATTCATATGGGATAGAACCAGTCACTAGTAGAGTCTACAGGGGGGATACAGCGTCTTTGTCCTTTGATAACCACTAGAATACAACTTTATGTTATAGATTATTATGTTGACGTTGGCGTTAGGATTATTACACCACTAATCCTTCCTTTTCCTCGCAAGTGTCCCCTGTCGGCATGCCCTTTATTGTGTACTTAGTGTGCGCTGCCTTGTTCTGATTCTGCCCTTTTATGCTTACTATTCAGTTTAATACTATAAGCTTCTGCTTTTATCTGAACTTGATCCGTAAAATAATAGGAAATCTGGCCCAAAGCTTAGCCCACTTGCCTGTGCGTTGCTCTCGCCGGTGTTTGCCATCTAAGGTACGAGGGCGAAGTGTCCGTTTCGATTTTCTAGGATATCAAAAATCCGTAAAGAGCCTTAAGAAACTGGTGGCCATTTTTGCCACGTGACCCCTTCCCTGACGGCTTGTTTTGATATAGATTACCGAGATTCTTGTCACCCGCTGTGCCAGGCCTGTCCGGTCACTGAGACAGTGCGACATGGATCATACTTATCCGTGCGCCTATCTTGATATCCTGTACTCTCAAGATCGCGGGCCCGCAACTGTTCGTCGGAGGAACAACAACGTACGGAGGACGGTGCAGTGATGTTCCGGCCTGGACCGGCTTCTGGAGCGGAATTCGAGTCCAGACGCCCCCACCAGCGTCGATCACCAACTTTCTTTGTTTTTGATCTTCTGTTACTACTACAAGCTGCATAGTACTCTATCACATATCTTTCTGAATCACAACACATTTGCCTAACACAGAAATGTCTCCCCCGACAAGTCCGCATCCCTCAGCAAGTCCTCATCACCCAAACACCTCACGCGCGCGCAGTCTCAGAAGTGCCTCTGTAGAAGCGTCACCCCGTTCTCCTCAACAGATTTTCAATGAGATTGTTTACCAAGTTCCTAAAATCAAAGAGTTTACCGAACTTATCTACGAAGACATCGATCCAGATGATGGTTCCTTGCTCTGTTTATCACTAGTAGAGGAAAAACGCATTGAAAGAAGATGCGTAAGGTATGACATGCCTTTCACTAACACACAAATAGTTTGACCTTTACTAAAATTTCATAATAGAGTCAACTTTAACGCACATACCCATGTACTCAGAATCAAGGTTATGCCGACTCGACTCCACGACGTCCACCAGCGGTGGGCTACAGCTACTATGGCGACATGGGCTCTTAATGGTCTCTTAAATCAAGATGAAGTCGACCTCCTTTGTGGTTCTGCTGGCTCGAGTATGTACTGTTTACCTCTGCTAGGTTATTATGGTACTAATACATCTTAGCTTTTACTGGTTTTACTGGAAACTACCGAGGTTCTTCCAAAGAACCAGACTACTATTTTTGCCCTAACAGCAGTGCTTTCCCCTCGCTTGTTATTGAAGCAGGTTGGTCTGAATCCTTCCCGCATTTGCGGAATGATAAGGATCTATGGATGGGTGGATGCCTGTCTGTTGAGTTGGTCCTCTTAATAAGATGGACAAAGATCTCTGGTAATCATGTCAAGGAAACATTAGAGGTCTGGAGACGCAATGGGGCGGGAGGCCTCAGTGTTACAGAAATGGTTAGTATCCTTTTTCACTCTCAGGCCTACGACGGAAAGCTAATATTAAAGAGTTTAGCCAATATTTCCTCGTCCGGTTCCTCTGCCCGCAAGTGAACTCATTCAGTTTACCAAAGGCCAGCTCTTCGGACCAATGGTAATAGCTGGCCAGAATCCTAGCACAGTACTTTCTCTCGACGTGGCCAGGCTGAGGGTGATGGCTGAGGAGGTCATTACGATGAGGATGGGCTTGACACCTGCATAAGTGGATCTACCAGGTTTGACTATAGCAATTCTCCCTTATTTTTCAGCTTACTTGCTAATTGCCGAAGCAAAAGAAGAGATGTGGGGTTCTGAGGAAGCATCTTGCTCTCACATCTGCCGACAACCAATGCGATAATTAGGATGAACTTGTCTTGTATAGCCTGCCTTGCTCAGAAGGTCTAGCATTATTGCCATTAATAATCCTTACCTCTAAGGCTGAACTTGATAAAGCACCCACTTCCCATCCTATTACAGTACTTGACTATCAGAGGTGTTGACCTATTAGTCACCATTAATGTGGCACTCCACATCAACCTACCTCTAAATGTTCAGCATATTCTAAGTTCCTTAGATGGTGTAGTTGCAGTGGAATGATGTGGGTTTGCTCTCCCAGACTGCTTGGCTGTGTCTATGGACCTTGAAAAGCCATGCCTTCCCATCAGTATGGCTCAGTATTCTAACTTTAAATTTTCTGTCATCAATTGCGTTAGCCGGTCCAGATTTATTCATAGAATAGCTCCCCAATATGACTATGATGCCGCATCTTCTCGATCTATTGTCACCGGTAGAAATATTGCTTGTAAGTTTGTACCTTCGCAAACACAGCTATTGTATAATGTGAGCTGATGATTCAGGCTGTGCATCATCCAAACAATGCATATCTGAGTGTGAAGATTATTGATTAATATTAAAGATTATTCGAGATATAATTAAAGCATTGAGCAGTAATATTTCTAACTCGTTAATAACTAGTTAGTAATTTACAATTATACACTTGCTGGACTTATTCCATAGTCAATCAGTATGACACTGAACTTTCCAAGTCCTAAGGAACAGCGTGGTTTGGGACCCGGTGCATGATGGAGGGCGACCTTGGTGCAGCAAATTCCCTAACCAGACGTGGACAAATTGCTAATGCATATTACAGTGGACCGCACCTAGAGCAGGGAAGATAATGAAGACCTGACACATAGTTGCGACCTTCGTGAGAACTTTTTCCAGAAACCTCTTGGACTTTCAGTAGGATTTCTCTCTTGAAGATATCATGAGACCTGCCATAACAGTCCGCCCTCAGGACCTTGAGTGCTACGAATCTTTGATATCTAAGCCATAGGTTAGTTTCGCGTACGAATGGTGACGGGTGACATACATATAATCCCTAGCAAGCCATACTGTGGAATACTGCCCATATCCCAACTTCCTCAGGACAGTGTATTGACCAGAACCAAGGGTGTCACCTAGGGAAATGGGATGGAAACCCCCGGCTTTGTAATAGTCCGGTTCTTCTGCGACTGGGCACGTGTTCACACGCTCCAATGATGCGAAGTGAGATGGTGATCCAAAGAGTTTCGATATCTGGGACCGAATGTTCATTAAAGACGCTTTTATCGAAGTCATAGTTTGACAAAAGACACTCAATGGGGTGACACAGATTATGGAACTTATGGAGAAATCACTGGCGGAGCAGGGGCTAAAGTCACTGGATTTCCGTCCTTGGGCAAGAAGCTTTAAAGCTTAAAAGCTCCTGCTTGTGAGTACTGGCTTTTCTGCGGTAATGTCCCATAGCCCAATATGGCTTGTAACCGTCGGCTTTCCCTTAATACATGTTAAGTTGTTGAGATGCAAGTATCATGAAGATAAAACAGGAAGCACAAGCTAAAATCACAGTATGAGTATTATATTCCTTTCCGGCGCCATAGAGACTTCAGATCCGCTGTAAATGCATCTGCAACGACGAAACCCCTTGTCGAAATGTCTCGAAACATTGCATGAATTGACTCTGTTTCTGTAGCGGCTGTTACTCTTGCGCCTGCTACTCTCAACGGGAAGAAAAACAACACAGCCGCCAAATTTGTGGTCTTCAAACTAATCTCAGTTATCCGTAGAATCGCATCGACGTGTTTCTGAACAACGGCCTGCGAGATTGTGGGTGTGGGTATTTCGTTGAATTGAGCGCGGTAGTCGAAGATTCCAGACAGGTAGATGGAGATGCTGTGAAAATATATTGTTGCGATAATGGACTGGGGATTATGTGCGGGCGTACAAGTATTGGCCGACCACTTTTGGAAGGTCGCGTACCAATCATCAAGAGCTGACCGAACAATGAAGCCTTCAGCGGCAAGCTCAAGAAGGGCCTCGTGAAGGAGCATGCTCGGATGATTGGAGCCCGGTTTAAGCAGATCCCATACCCTGAGCTTGGTCAGTCATACAGTAAGATATAGAGGGCCTGTGAGTGTACTTGCCGGTGACTTATCGAAGAACAGGTGATCATCAAATCAAACAATGATTCTTTTGGGTGCCAGTCGTTGTTGACATGCTCGTTCCAGATCTCAGTTGTGAGTGACATCCATTCCGGCCGGCAGAGAAAAGTAGGTTCAGGGTATATGAGGGCGCGACAAATCTCAAAAACTCGTACTGTGAGGAAAAATGACCGCCCGGAGCCAGATATATGGGCTTCTGGGCCACGAAGCTGAAGCATATTGGACGTGCCGTACAGAAAATGCTTCACCCAGCCTTCTCCAGTCATATCGTGCATCAGCTAATCGAAAGGGTTAACCTCAAGCTTCTGATATAATTTGCGGCCAAGGCACTGTTGACCTACTTCGAACAGTCCCAAGAAAAACGTAGTCCATAAATTGACGTCTGGTGGCACGCTGTTGCTTACAATCTCGACTTTCAATTTGGCGATCGACGTGTGGTAGGCCGTTAATGCTCCCACAGCCGCATCTTTCCTCTCCAGAGGTATATTCAACAGCGTCTTCCTACTCAGATCAAGTGCACCCAGGGCAATGGATGCGTGATACATGCTGGGAGACCTCTGGAATTCCGACATGATAGAGCCGAGGTCCAGGGGGCCACCAAAGTCATTTCTTGCCAGAAAGTCTGAGAAGAAATGCTTTACAAATAGAGCTGAGCTTCCTTCCGAAACCTTGGGGCAGAGCCTAAGTGTGGGAAGATGAGTGGGGGGCGAGAGACAGTCGGACCTTTTGGATGGCGCAGTGACATTGACAAAGACAACGCTAGCCTTTGGCTGAACTGCTTGAGGGACGCATTGCTGTTTCTTTTTTATACAATACCGACAGGGAGGACCACCTTCGCACTACAGAGGGTCAAAATAGAGCCGGGGGGGAAGGAATGAACTGTTTTCGCTGGCAGATTCGATGAGAAGGAGTTGCTGACCTTGATTCTGCGTCGTGTACAGGCCGCGCACCTGGTACGAGCAGTGCGCCGATCGAGTGGTCCCAGGACAGCCATTCTCAAACTAACTGTCGGAAAATTTCATGGGCATTCCATGCAAGAAGTGTTACCCCTCTCAAGTTGTACAGAGCGGAAGGTTGGAACCTTCCCATGCCAAGATATATCCGCCTTTCCCGAATAGGCAGCATTTGAACGCAGTTCTTGGCACAGGCATCAGCCACAAGATGAGATAGAGCCGAGCATATCACATATCGCAGAAAGAATCCACAAACGCGCTGAATCATTGCCTTATTAGTTAGTATGAACGTCAAGATGAGCCGACTCATCAGACCAGATGGACGCCACAGAGTCCGCAGGATTGACTCCAGAATCCTATATAAGATGAAGAGATTCCTCCCGTTTTTCCCTGCAGCAAGATAATTCCCTATCAATTCTTTCCTATAACACAATTCTTTTCCCTTACCCTTAACTACTTGCTATGATGCTCAACCTCTCTGCAAAACACCTTATGTTCGCTGCTCTTTTTACCCAGCTTCTCCTGAACAGCAATGCGGTGTCCTTCCCCGGCACAGTAGGCCCATACAACACCAGCATCGCAACAACCCAGCTCATTGATCATCATCGTTTGGATCCCTACGCCCCAACGCCACAGCCGCGTACTCTGATGATCTCTCTCTTTCATCCCGTCCCTCCTGCAGCATGTTGCCCATCCCTGACGTCCTACATGGACCCCATCACCGCCACCTTCGAGGATGAACAGTATGCACAGACTGGCATCCCAGCAGGCGCCTTCGGCTCACTTACCCTTCAAACCTGCAAGCCATATACGAATCCAACTTCGAGTGGCCGGGTCAAGGGCCCAAAATTTCCGCTCGTTCTCTTCTCACCTGGCCTGGGGAACACTCGACTTTTGCACAGTGTTATGGCCCAGCAGTGTGTACTCCATATCTTCATTCCCTGCTCATCTAGAGCTTTAGATATGCAGGTCTCGCTAACTTTCACTTCCCTAACAGACTGTCCAGCACTGGCTACATCGTCGTAACCGTCGACCATCCGTATGACGCAGGCATCGTAACATTTCCTGACAATACCACAATCCTCGCCGCAAACATTACAACCGATAACCAGATTGTGGATGACCTGAACATCCGCGTGAGAGACGTATCCTTCGTCCTCGACCAGCTCCACCGTCCGTCCGTCATCTCAAAGCTCATCCCAGGCCAAACATGTGGGCTAGATACCTCTAAAGTGGGAATCTACGGTCACTCCCTTGGGGGCGCCACCGCAGCTGAGGCCATGCTTTCCGATTCCCGTCTCAAAGGGGGTATCAATCTGGACGGTTCATTTTTCGGCTCTGTTATCAACCGGGGATTGGATAAGCCCTTCATGATAATGGCACATGAAGGGAAGAATCTGACAACTGATGTCACTTGGGGCGCTCTGTGGCCAAAGTTGAAGGGTACCAGGAGACGATTTATGATTAATGGGAGTACACATGGTACATTCACAGATTTGGCGCAGGCTGCTGATATCGTTGGTCTGAGAGAGGAGTTTCCGACACAGGCGGCCGCATTCTTGGGAAGTATTGATGGGGGAAGAGCCCTTCAGGTCATTGCTACTTACACTAGCAGATTCTTTGACTTTGTTTTGAAGGGGAAGAAAGTTGAGTTATTGGATATGTCCAGTAAGGAGTTTCCTGAGGTGACTGTTGGGGAAAATTAACTCCTGGTAAGGTACCTAGTTCTAGGAAGTGCTAAGATATTATAAGTCCATAGCCTGACTCAGTAATCTTGTCCAATACATGCAGCAGTAATCAAGCTAAAGTACTATTACAGGCCTTGATTCACTCATCTACTTATAGCATACCAGATAATTCTTCCTTACCTCTTTCAGCCCTCTCCCTAAGTTTTATGCAGAGAATGCATGGTATAGTGTACTAGTAGATAAGCTGCTAGGTTAGATTTTAGCATTCCTTATAATTACACCCTCTATCTTGCTATACTAATAGGTTATTATAAACCTCTGTTGCGACAGCATAAAATGCATCTACAGTAACATACTTAGGAGGTATATTAATCCCAGCAGCTCGCAGACGTGCGGCTACCTCTCATTAATGCACAGGAATCCTCCCACTTCCAAGCAGCCAATCAACCACTGGGAATCTCTTTTGGTCAATCAGTCACACACGATAGCGGACCCTGCTTACCAGGCGCTAACTTCTTATGCGTGATTGGGCAACAGATGCCATTGCTTTTGCCCTTGTGCTGCCTGACCTAGACGGTGGCTTTGGTGTCCTTCTTCCTCACCAACCATAAGTTACCACAAATACGAAAGAGCCATTTGGACTCTCCGCCTTCTCACAATCATCGCTGTTCTCCAGGGACATCCGTTTGTCCTCAGGTTCCTGTGCGGGGCGCTATCCACAAAACACTTTTTTTTGTAGGGTGAATCAGTTGAAAATACAGCTAGAACATGGAGGGACGAGAAGTTGCTGCGTCCAAGTAACCCGCAATTTTTGTCGGGAATTTGCAGAAACGCATGATCCATTTCCTCTGGTCGAGAACCTATAAACCGTCATGTATAAGGAGGACAATTAGCTGAATGTCCCTTGACGGCAAGGAGAATAGTCTTGCCCGAGTGGACCACTGAAGCTCTGGATTGAACCATTGAGTAGGGCGTTTGATCCTGGCCTCCACAGGCGTTTATCTAATAGCTCAGTGGTCGTCACGCTTCCTCTGGCTGCTTGCTTGTCACTGGCGCAGGAGGAAACCAATCTGACCTGCCTCGCAGTGAAGCCCCAAAACAAAATGTGAGTAGTCAAAAGTGCGTGCCAAAAGGTTGAAAGAATCTGTGCGAGGTGGCTGTGTTCAGCCGCAGCCTTGCTCAAAACCCGAGCTCCTCCGCTCTTTATATCCCACGACCTCCCCAGGAAAAGCTAGAATCACAACACTAACGACCGAAACAATGGTGGAACCGCTCACTATAATAGCGAGCGCGGCCTCACTTCTCGCAGTATGTTCGAAAGTCACCGTCGAGCTGAAGAAATTTCGCCATGGAGCGGCGGAAGCCCACACGAACGTCACGGCAATGTTGAACGACA
This sequence comes from Aspergillus fischeri NRRL 181, assembly GCF_000149645.3. Taxonomy (NCBI): domain Eukaryota; kingdom Fungi; phylum Ascomycota; class Eurotiomycetes; order Eurotiales; family Aspergillaceae; genus Aspergillus; species Aspergillus fischeri. The sequence goes on from NW_001509762.1 coordinate 6,137,336, forward strand.
TGAGAGGCTTACGAGATGTCCTCCAGTCAATGGAAGATACCTTCGACGAGTTGCAAGTCCAGCCTTTAAGTGGCCACATTGGGATTCACTGGAAGAACCTTTTGAGATCTCTCCATGATGGACGCAGTACTCTTGAACAACTTGAAGAGCTTCTCACTAAGATCAACAAGCAAGTCGCTTTCCTAGACTCCACGCGGCGCAAAGTACGCGAGAAGAGCGCTGTGGAACAGATTGTAAACTTCCGGCAGCAAGTACAAACGTATAAGGATGCAATGCAGCTCTCATTACAAACCATTATCTTGTAAGCTCACTTCCCAGCAATATGGTATCAATGAATAACAATAAGGGAAAGCTGGCACCAGGTCTCTATCCAAGAGTCAACTTCAAAAATCCTGCCTAATCTGAACGCCATGCATTCGGACATCCGTCGGCTTGCAACAAACCTGGACATCAAGCTTCATGGACTGCAAAATATGCTCTCTGGGAGGAACCAGCAAAAGCAAATGACTGGTGTCCAAAATCTAAAAGAAGTCATTCAGTCGGCCGCCACGGTCCTTTCATCCGCTTCCACAATAACCTCCAAAGACAAGGAGGGAAACGATGCCCTTTCTGGGTATGTGGACGATTTTTGGCCTGATTTCAATGCAGACTGGTTTCGGACCAAAGCAAGTTTATCAACCTTGGATTGGGTCTGCTCCACTAGTGGGAAATCACCCCCCTTCGAACTGGGCAATACGAGCTTTCAAGAACCCTTAACGACGAGTTCTGATATCCATGGTGGGTCACTGGAGGTTTCTCCATCACCTACACAACCCGTAGTACATTTGACTAGGGAAGGCTCGGGCCATTGTTTTGACAGGCTCTTACCTAGCAGCCGGGAACAACAATCAACCGTGTTCAATTTGGAAACTCGAAATAGCGACCATTACCTACTAAAGGATAAGGCTGTTGCGACTGAAACCCCCGCAGAAGACAGTTATCTATCACGCCCTGTCCCACCATCCCTGCCAATGCCGGCTCATCAGCAGAGCAAAACATCTGGACCAAACTTATCACCGTTGTTTGCTTCTCCTTTCAGGGAAAAGCGACGATCTCTCATTCAATTTTTCTGGAGGAAGGGCTCTGCTAATAAGAGATCCACACCCAAGGCAAGGCGGGACCTAGCGCTGACGGAAGACCAAGGGCACAAACAGTCCAGAATACGAATGAAGTTTGTCTTTGTGGGCGACGGTGCATGTGGGAAAACATGTCTTCTAATGTATGCTTTCTTCCATTGCCACTTTCAATCTCCAATTGACAATCCTCAAGCCGGGCGTCTAAAGGCGTTATGCCAGAGGTAAGCCATGGCACTCTATCGGATCTGTGAATATATAGAGCGCGGCTGAATCCCGTCTCAGGTCTATGTTCCCACCGTCTTCGAGAACTACGTGTGCCAAGTTCAGGCCTACGGAGAGTCTGTCGAAGTGGCTCTGTGGGATACTGCTGGGCAGGAGGATTACGATCGATTGCGATCCCTCGCATATCCTGACTCCGACGGCGTCTTCATATGTTTTGCTGTAGATTCTCCGGACAGTTTGGATAACGCTCAAGAGAAAGTAAAGTATTCCGTGCGACAAGACAGAGAAGAGGCCCGTTTCTAATCGCTGTTATGCAGTGGATAAGAGAGGTATTGCACTTCTGCAAAGAGGTTCCTGTTTTCCTCCTAGGGTGCAAGAACGATCTTCGTGACGACCCTTCAACTATTGGAGACCTTTTAAAGACTTCACAATACCCGGTGAAATCTGCTGTGGTACGGATGACCTTGTATGCATGTTTATGAGGACCATTGACTAAACGTTCTTCATGTTATAGGCTGAAGAAGTGGGCCGAGGCTTGGGCGCTGTTGAGTATTTTGATTGTTCTGCAAAGACCGGAGCCGGCGTCGATGTAGCCTTAGAGAAAGCGGTTAGGCATGTGTTGCACGGAGAACTGGCACAGGAGAAAGGGAGAAAAGGCCGCAGTTTCTTCTAGCGAGGGTCATTACCCCTATGCTTGCGACCATCAATACATAGTAGACGGTGTTTAGGGAGGAATTACCTATTCATTCCATTCAATACGAAGATTGTATTTCCTGAGCAAATTGATAGAGGTGTTGTCTAGCGGCTGTGATGATGGATCCAATTCTTTATAGGCAAACAATGGAAGTGCTCAGGCTCGCCTTGCCTCTTGGCCACTAAAGTTTGATAGGGTCGATGCGGTTGCGTTGTATGGTAGCTGTTTGAATAGCTTCAAGGTGTGAACGCATGAATATGGTGAGGATGCTCAGCGTGCCTGGGTTGTCCGGTTGGGAATTGTTGATATAATTTTCCGCTTACGCGAATGGACTGATTCCCGCATGTTTCTATTGTTCGGATCGAACCCTAACCGGATATTACAGTCGGTGTCAAGTACAATCGCCAGCCCCCTGTGGGATAGGGTTTGTTCAGAGTCAATCATGTCCATGGATGACGGGCTGGAGGAGCTTTGATGATTGCGGTAGGTCTCCCCGCAGATCCCTCATCCGGGACTAAGTGTCATGGAAGCGCAGGAAGCCCGTTATAGTGCGAACCACTGCGGCACTGCCCAGCACTGGGGAACATATGTAGACTGGTGGCTTGGGATGTTGAAGGTAACTTCGTTCTGGAAGGCGCCCCAATTCCCCGCGACGTCTCCCTCACTCTGGAGCCATATTGTCGGTCGGCACTGTGTAGCAGGGCCTATTGGACGCTCAGTTATGAGGAGGGACGGAGTGTCGAAAGCTTTCATTGCTTTACACATATGAATTCGCTCATTTCCCCAACCTACAAAATTGAAACCCCTCATTACAAAGAGTGAACGCGAGGAACCTTGCTGGATACTAAGATAGGTACGACGCATCTAAAAGTGCAAGAGAGCTCGAGGCTAAGCAAGAAGTCAATTCACTGGAAGTAAGACTGTTATAAAGCTGGTTTAATGAAAAAAAGCTTCTAAGTATAGCAATGTGTGCGGTGCTGATGTTTATTTAGTTATATGCATAAGGGATACTAGTCATGTCCATATATTTTCTACGGATTAGGGCAGCTCGCGAGTGCCGATAGGCTCGAGCATACAGCAGGCCTTGCCCGCTACAAGGATCTCTAAAAGAGATATGAAATTATCTCTATACATACACTATACATAGACAAGATAGTAAGATAGTTATAAGAGAGGGAAATCCATAGTATTACTTATACTTATATTAAACTACTATACTATTTTGATCTAGTAAATAATAGCTTCTCCCTAAGGTGATGTTATTGACTATGGTTCTAGCTTACTTCGACTTTAGGACTAGCACAGTCACAGTCTGCGGTTGGACGTTATCTCTCAGGAGAAGCAGTAATCACTTAAATATTCCTGTCTAAACTAATTCAAAACTACTAAAGCTTGAGGAAAACTCAGAGGAAATGATGCTGTCATTCCTTAGGTATCAGCGAGTCTGCGTTTGTGTTATAAAGCATAAAAGGCGGTGATGGACTCAGAAATGCCTCTGTGGTGTAGTTGGTTATCACGTGAGTCTCATATTGCCTGTATGATCAGAAGTTGCACTTCTGAGCCATCTCAAGGTCGGGAGTTCGATCCTCCCCGGAGGCAATTTTTTATCTATTTCTTTTGGACCTTGACCAAAGCAAGATGGAATTAGATTTGCATGAATTTACGGATGAAATTATTGCCAAGATATATATACCTGAGTCTATTATTTACAACTGGATGACAGACTACTGCAAGCCAGCCTGCAGCCTCTTCTCTCTGATCACCTCTCTCATATACGGACTCTTCTCGCGTACTTTCCTCCCCCAAACAATAAAAGCGATCGGGGCGACAACCAGAGACAAGCTGATGAACGCCAGCAGCGTACTGGCCCACTGGAACCCCAGCGTATTATACATGCTCATGGCCGCCAACGGCAGAAACGCCGAAAAGGTATTCTCCCCCAGCACGAAACATGCCATCACACTGCCGGCGTACTGGCTGTACGCATCGACAATGTAATCCGCCAGTCCAGAGACCACCACCACGCTGCCTGCGCCGACCATGAACAGTCCCACCGCTGGGGCGACCCACGGTAGCGTCGGATATGAGGTCCACGCGTACACGAACATGCCCCCGGAAATACCCACGACGCTGCCGGCTACGGACAGGTACAGCCGTGCTTCGGGGATGGGGAGACCAGGCATCTCGGTATTGCGACTGGCCGACGCGAAGTATAGCTTGGCCGAGAGGATGGAGAAGAACCATCCAGCAACTTCGCCAATCACAATGGCGGCCTGGACGTATCCGGCTGTGACAGGACCCCAGTCATACAGACCTACAAACACCTGCTCGACGGACTGGGTGAAGAGGTACAGAGTGCCGACGGTAAAGGCCGACCACAGCGTCGAGAAGAAGACCACGTACTCGGTGACCAGCATCTTGAGCGGCCGCTGGATGCTCGTGGCCAGCAGCTGCAGCAGAGGCTCAGCGTCGAGTTCCTGGCGAGTATATGCATTCTGCCCTTTGGCGCGTAATCGCTTCGCACGCTGGTGGAGGATGATCGCAGCGCGCGATTCCTTGAAAACCAAAAAGTTGACTGGGAATAACACCCCGTACCAGATCAACTGCAGGTAGGAAATCCATCTCCAGGATAGAAACTGAAAGATAGACGCTCCAATCACCGGGCCAACGCTGCTTCCCGCCAAATAGGCCCAGATCCAGAGACTGACGGGCTTACTGCGCTGCTTCTCCGTTTCCCACACATTCCCGATCACGCTGGCGGCACTGTTACCAATGACGGTGACGCAGCCTCCCGCAAAGAAACGCGTAATGACCAGCGTCTCAAAGTTCTGCGCCACGCCTTGCGGAATGACAAAGAGGATCAACAGGAGATGCGTCAAGAGGAACGTTCGTCGGATGCCAAAGTCCTCCATGATGGGGAGGATGAGGAGAGAGAAGAAGACGCCTCCGAGGGCCCAGAAGGTCACAGGCCAATACGAGTGCGGGAAGACGGCATCGCTGATCCCAAATCGCTCGTTGATGGCTTCATGGGCGACGGTGATGATGGTGCCGTTCATGAGGGCCACAAACGTCATGAGCAGCGAGATGCAGGTGATGAGCCATTTTCTCGCCTTGGACCAGTTCAGTGGGTTTTCCGGATCGTCTGGTCCATCCCAATCTACGATGGTCACGTCTGAGCTCACTGAGAGCGTGTCAGTATCTGGACAGCATTTATATATAAATCTATACTGACACTTACCGGAATCCTGATCCCCACGGTCATTGGCAAACATTCTTAATGCTCAGTGCTATAGACCTAGCTCTGCCATTGCTCAGGCCAGACAGCCATATATATACACCATCAACCTCTCAGCCGATTGACCCAACATGGTTAGCTGTGGAAAAATCGGTGGCCACTCTCGTGCTGGACTTCCCCATGTGGTCTGGAATCATGAAGAAAGCGCCGAACCAATGAGACTGGAACTGTGGGCATTGGTGGACCTTGGTAGTGCGTGGGAGGAACAGGATCTGGTTCGAATTACATAAAGCAATTAATCATGCTTTCAGTGCCTGACTCTCTTGGCATCTTGTACCTGCTTCATAAGTTATGAATATACACATCGATTTACAGAGTATTAGAGTGCTGATAGCGGGAATAGGTACGAGTCTTCAATTCCCAGCCTGAGACTGAATAGAATGCAGTGTGTGATGATGCCTATAGAATACTGTGTTGCCAGCCAGTTGCCACACTGACTTCACTGTTTTCCTACTTCTTCCGCTAAGCTTCTCCAATGAGCTGCCTATTCAGGCTAGTGCCAGGAGAATTCAAATAGATGCTTATGATTGGATGGCAAGATGGCAGGTACTAACTGTGCTTGGTTGCTTATTTGAGTCTGTGTGTCAATGCACAAAATACGCCGAGATCGACAGAGGCATGGATGCTGCATTATCAGACAGCATGCTCGACTTTTATGACAATAAGAGTTTCTCTTGATTTGCTTATTTTGGTGATTATTAAGACATCCCATAAGTCGGTATATCTCTAATACACCTATGCTCATATCTCTGTTCTATCCCCGGCGATGGCACTGCGACTATCAAAGCTCTGCGCCCTTTTCAAGCAGATATTGATAAAAAGGATCATGTGAGTGAACCAGATGTAAAGCAGTCTGCCCATAGCTGTCCCGGGCGTTGACGTTTGCCCCAGCCTCGACTAGAATCCTGGCTGTCTCCTCGTTCCCCGCCGCTATCGCCCTCTCAAGACAACTCCACCCGTCCTCGTCTTGATCATTGGCATTTGCCCCGTGGGAGAGCAAAAGCCTTACGAGCTGAGGATCCCCTTCTTCCCCGGTCGCGAACATAATCGGCGTGCGCCCTTCCGCGTTTCGGGCATGGACATTCGCTCGACCGGTCCGGAGCAGCATCTCAGCTATCTCGTAGTTATCCTCCCCGAAAATCTCACAGGCAATAAGCAGCGGGGTACAACCGGAATCAGATACAGGATTGGGATCGACGCCGTTTTCCAGGAGATACCGCGTGACCCGGACCATTCGATTGTCGACTGCGTGGATGAGTCGATTGGGACCATCGGCATTTGCAAAGTCCGGATCAGCGCCTCGTCGGAGCAAGAACTCGACGGCCTCATCTTGACGTCTCCAGAGGGCCGTGTGCAGCGGCGCGCCTTGACCGCGGATAGTCATGTCTGCGCCGTTGGCGAGCAAGAGCTCCATCATTTCGAGATGACCGCCCGCGGCAGCCACAGCTAAAGGAGTCCGGCCCGCATTGTCTGGTTTATCCACTTCGATGCCCAGCTGTATGAGCATTTCAACCAGCGGCTGATCTTTCCGCCGTACGGCGATATGGAGGAGTGTTTCTCCGTCAGTTTGAATGTCTATCCTGGCACCACGGGCCAAGAGCGCTTTGAGTATGGGGATGGACCCGTTGGTGACAGCCCAGTGGATGGGCCGTATCCCGCGAGAGTTGGGCGAGCTTGGATCTACTCCATGCCGCAGGAGAAGATCCACAACCATTTCGTGGTTTTCTCTGGCCGCCCAGCACAGAGCCGTCTCTCCGTCCTCGCCGACATTTTCTGTCCCGACGCCCCACGCAAGCAACGTCTCGACGACATCTGCGTGGCCCTCCTTGGCCGCGTGCCCGAGAGCAGTGAATCCGGTACGGTCCCGAATATCCGGATCCACTCCATGAGCAAGGAAATACTGGACCAGTGACTGGTGTCCCATGACTGCAGCAAGCGATAGAGCTGTATACCCACAACAGCTGAGTGGATTACACCCGCGACTCATGAGGAACTCGACCAGAGCTTGACTCCCGCTTCTAATGGCCGGATGGAGTGCCCGGGCGCCTGTAGACTCATACTGCTGGAGATCTGCGCCTCGCTCGATCAGGAGGAGAACACATTCCAGAGATCCTCGTTCTAAAGCGAAATGCAGCGGTTGTTGGCTGAACGGGGTGGATGGCAGGGTAACCTTTGTGTCTTCCCGGGCTAATAATACTCGCATGGCTGCGTCGTGTCCATTTTGGATGGCCAAAGAAAGGGGCACCTGAGGAAATTGACGGTTCTCGTTCGGGCTGGCCCCATAATCCAGTAAGAGCTGCAAGACACCATCGTAGCCTCGTTCGGCTGCAACGTTCACCAGCGGTGGCTCACTTCTGTCTTCATCGCTGTCTTCGTCCTCGTCGTTCGGGTCCGTCTTGGGTTTACCCTCAATAGGTGCACCTAGCTCTAGGCATTTTCTAACGGTACCCTCAGAACCCACATACACACCCCAGCGAAGAGCAGAGCTGTGGCAATGTCGGATATTATACTGGTAGAGGAATCGGTTGAGCGGTGGGTAAAGTTGACGGCTAGTCTGCGCAAGGGCGTTGATGTCCTTCTCTCGCGACAGATTATCGGCCAAGAGAAAGAGGATATCATCTGGCAGTCGTAAAATGGACATGGGGATTCTATGATGCTCTATGTGATGAGAACCGATGGATGGATGGATGGATGACTGGAGGAGGTTGTCGTGAATTTGAGGGGTAGAGAGACTAAGCTAAATGAAGGCATACGCATCATGCACGCGATTGGCCGCATTCTGTATGCATGTCCTTCTACAATACAAGAATCGATTGGGTATGCAGGGCTGCTATATGATGATGATTGATGATACTTCTAACCTCTCTCCTAAGTGTATTACCTCTGCTCTTGAATAATGATCCGCATATATCTGGTACCCATCAGTGTTCTGCTCTCTATCAAAGCTGGTGACTTACATGCTCATGCCCACCAACGCCAGCATAATCCCAACAATGCTCTGAAAATAGATGGGATGCGTGCTAAAAGCCCATCCCAGCCCGACAATGATGCACGTCTTGAGCTGACCGACCACAGTCCCGCTGATGGGTCCCGCCAAGTCGATAATGAAAAACTGCGAGAGATTCACCAAGGAAGCAAAGATGCCGCTCTGTACTCGTTAGAAGAACCGAGGACAGGACGTGGGTTCAGAGCCATACCATTAAGATTAAAACCCACATGGACACTGGAACAGCCCCCAATGGCGGCGTCGCAGTGAAAGGAACAGTGAGCAGCAACAGAACGGTGCTGACTGGTGCCTGATTCAGGAGAAGCTGCATGCTATTCAACTGGAACTTCTTGTGGTACTGCCCAATCCATACCATATAGATTGAACTGGCGCAGACGCCGGCGAGGGCAAATAATGTTCCCCAGAACGAAGTACTCGCGGTGCTCGCGTTGTCCATCGCGAGAGAGTCATAGTAGGAGACGATTCCCACGCCGGAGCACAGCAGGATGAGAGGGGAGACGGCCGCCCGGGGAATCTTGGTCGAGTAAAGCATGTAGTTGAGCAAAGCCACGACGGGGGTCAGGAGTAATCGAGCCAGCTGATGGAACATGACGGACGAATATGCAAGCGAGAGATTCTGAAGGATCACCTGGATACACATCGCTGCCGCCAGGGGGATAATCTGCATTATCGACACCTGTTTTGGTATGAAGATGGCGCACTGTGGGCGAGAGATGACCCATAATGTGGCCCCCGTGATGAAGAAATGATATGCAGCAAAGGCGACCTGGCAGTTGCGGAAGGATATATCGGATAGGATGTATTTGTTGGTGAAGACCTTGGCTGGTCAGTCTAGGATCCTATGGGGAGGGCAAAGTACATACTATGGCAACGGTGGAAGCAACATTGATTGCCGTCCATCCAATGAAGCGAAGGCCTGGGGCTGCCTTGTCTTTTTTCTTCGTATCTGCTAGGATGCCGGCATATTTCTCTCGGTCTTCAAGATCCGGACTTTCTGTGTAGCCGGACGACGACAGATCTGCATCGTAGTCGGACAGAGTCGAACTGACAGGCTGGACCTCTTCCTCTGGGGCCTTTTCAAAAAGAGTAGTTGTGTAAGACATTTTCAGTAGATATTGTCAAACAAGCAGGTGAGAGCTTACCGACAAGCTATATGGAAGACAACTATGACCTAGAACCGTGAAGGCTTTCCTGGTTGAGTGGAGCGATGACACCCAAGATCCAGTATTCGTGACAGTCAATGGAACATTGTGATCATTGTCCGTGTCTGATCAGACAAAGACAGGCAATTGTATTGATTAGGGCTAGCAGGCGGGTCAGGTTGTTCGCATCCGGAAGGGTTGCAGCGGTGGACATGGTCCAAGTAACCTCATGTTGCATTTTCACGAAGGGCACACTTTTACTAAATATAGCAGATTACACGGATAAGTCTTGAATAGTGCTATTCTACAAGATGCAGCTACAAATCTAAACTAAGCACACAGGCTCTACTAAACATAATCGGAACACGCAACATGAAATCCTTCCGGATACTGAAACTCCTTCACCTTCAACTCAGCCGGCGACCATGGTTTATGATCGTCCGGCCACTGAGACATCACCGTCTCATTTCCTGCCAGCAACCGATGAAGGTTGAGCTTCGTACTGTATACCAGATCCCACGCCTCGTCTGGATGCCAGTTGTCCTGTCCATAGGTCTCAATGTCCGAGTCCTTGTAAGAAGAGCCCGCGCGCCGATGCGTCGCGATCAGATTCGGATGCGGCGCATAGCATTGGATCTGAGGGCGATTCCTGCCTCCACACATGTCGCCCAGGGCATTGTCCACGGGATTTTCCAGGTGGTCCACCGACAACGAGGCCAGGATCTTCCGCGCACCATTGTAGGTCACAGCGTAACCGTAAAGACAGCATCCGGTGTCTGCGCGATAGACATACCGGGTAGATTCCTCGGGAAGCTGGGGAAAGCGGTGCTTCCACCGGTCCAACGGTCCTCGCCGGTCGACCCAGAAGCTGCGGCGGTTCATGCCTGGAACCGTAGGATCGTTGGGGATTGCGTAGAATTGGGTCTCATTGACTCCGGCAGCTGTTGAGCATCCCCCAACCCAGAGAAGATCCCAGTCGGTGCCATAAGGCGCTTGTTTAGAGGCGGCTTTGGTCAGCGAAAGCGTCCGGAGTCCTCGGGCGAACTCGCGCAGCTGCTGTTTGAGCGAGACGTCCCAGTCGGCGTCGTCTTCCATAATCAGAGCGGTTGCGTGCCGTTTTTCCACGACTCTGCGAGTTGTCAGTATGAATCGTTCGTCCCAAGTGCCATGACACATACGTGCGAAGAGCATTCATATGAGCTCGCCAACAGGCTGCAACCGTAGGTTTGATAATCGTCATGTTCATTCCCTGGATCAGTATTAGTGAGACCAGGCCAGACAGGAGCAAAGATAATTTACCTGAGGAAGCGACTTCGGATGGACTTCGTCTGGTTTCACTCCGTCTAACCAGTCAACCTGAAAGCCGACAATCGATGCCGCCAGAGCGAGGAAATCGCGCTTGTCGGTACGCTCCTTGAGACCAATGGCATAGACATGCTCGAACTGCACACATTAGACAGGTCTACAATAGCAGCTTCAGATGGCGTACTCCAAGTGTCTCATTTTGAATGGCCTCGTACAGATAATCATCCGCCCGACGAGAATGGCCGCCACCGCCACGGATCATATGTCGTGTTGCCGTGTAGTCGACCCCATTGCTGACCAGCGCATTGAGCAACAGGATGCTGCACAAAAACCCGGCAATGATCTTGATGACCTTGGAGTTCCACAGCGTCATGACGACAGCCATGGAGTAGGAATTGGCCAGAAGCTCTGGACTTTAGCAAGAGGGACGTTGATCGAGGACAGTCTGTAGGCAGACAGTGAGGATGAGATGAGTTGATTGTCTTCTTCTCTTGCCTATATCGAACTCATCCAGTGGTACAAAGCTCACAATGGACATTCTTTAGTCTAGACACACTCCTTGGGCGGATAGCCTTGTTCTGTCCGTTTTCGTCCATGGCTGCTGTTTCCGCTCCTTCAGCATCTTGGTGATGCCGCTTCCAACAACGGTTTAATTCCGTTTTAGGCAATTGACTCAAATCATTCTGTAATTGAATACTAAGTTGAGCCCTTCCAGATGCATCATTTAGGTGAGCTGGTGGAATAAGAGTAAGACGACAAAGGCCACCTGGTCCCCTGGATTCCTGAGGCACTAACCAAGTAACGGATGATCAGGTGACCTCGTCCCAATGCGGTAGTTGAAATACAGTTACATAAGATACGCCACATGACCCAATCACTACTCAGTATTCCTGTATCAATACCTTCCATAGAACATCCCTCGTCCTGCTGCAGAACCCCGGATTTCCTACTGACGACATCCAACAACCAGCTCGACCTAGTCAACGTTGCCATCTCATGCAAACTTGCTCCTCCTCAGAAATTCTCACTATCCAACGGTGACTAGTTTTTGCAAACTTCACTCCGGTCGCGTCGCACAAATTGCCCGTATCCCTACCTCCCTCGACGCTGCCATGGTCGCGATCCCAGACCACGTCTCTCGCAGCAAGGTGTATCGCAGCCATTGGGACATTGTCATCCGTTCAAACGGAGTACTCACACTATGATGCAGTAGACTGTTGGTGATGGGATGTGCTTCAGAGAAGGATACCAGATCTGTCAGGCCACGAACTTCTGCGCTATGAGTGGATTCTCGCTCAAGACCATCCAACTCGTCGAGGATGTAGCGGATCACCGCCTTCATGCCGTTGAGCGTATGGTCGTACAAAAACAGGTGTGTCGAAGGAAAGAGTCCCGCAGTGCGATCCTCCACAGATACTATAGAGACGGAGGGCGTCATGCGTGTGAGAGGTACGCGGGCGTGTCTCTGCATACGAGGAGTCCGTCTGTGTGCACCTCAGTAATGAAGGAGGAAACATGGATAGTTAAGACGAGAGCTAGTGTCGATTTGTCGCATAGCTGTAGGCTTCATAGGCCGTGTAGATTCTCACTGGGTAGTAGTCGCAGTATGCATTGTCGGCTGCTTTCTTTCGACCCCGTCCCATGCGCCGAGGTGAGATGGATCTGACTTGTGCGGGGTGCAATGAGATAATCGTCTTTGTACCTTCAGCATGGCGATCTTGCCGTCCTCGATGCCGCTATCATTCGACCAATCTCGGCCGCTGTGAGCACGGTGAGTACGCCTTATCAAAGGGATGAAGCCAAAGTAGCCAGTCAATACTGTGGGCCGTCTTATCTTCTCTGCTCAGGCAATTTCATTTATCAATGCAGGTAACACATGGCGTATCCGTGCTAAAACACCTTCCTGTTTCGACCTAGACTGAGTCTGAAGCTGATAGGCAGACACGTTTCTTGCAGCTTGAAGAATGAGGGATAATTTGGTCTGGTGAGCCTAATCTAACAAAGTTTGGATAGTGGCATCTAGTGCACGCCCTGCTCTGCGGAGGGTTACATCCGCTGTTCCACGGCGCTGAAGAATTGCTCTTCTGACGAATTGTACTGCATCAATTGATGGAAGACAGATGGAGAGGATCAGGTGGTTCAATCATTGTAGTACACAGTACTCACCCTACGCTCGCATCCCTCTCTCTCCCTCGTATGCCGATATTAGCATGCACTTTTCGTCTCGACGACAGACCCACTGGCCCACCACTCCCATTGTCACGGCAAATAAGCATTGTCAAGCCTTGATAGTTCGCCTTGGCTATCCTCGGCATGCTTCTTCTCCGAGTTTCTGGATTGCCATGGAGCGACTAGAACCTGGGGATAGGAAACCTTATCCGCAGCAACATCATTGCCAGGAGGCGAACAGCCGACTCTAACCCTGTAGCCAGCCTGATTATACTTTCCCTCGCTTCCTATCATGCCACTATTCTGTTATTGGTCTGCGGATGACGGCTATCTGTGCGTCTCGGAGAATGGTTCACCGGATAAATAGCCGTCGGTCCCAGCTGCTCTCCTCCGTGTCTCCCTCCCTCCAAAGATCTTCTTCTTCTTCTTCTCTTCCTCTTCAACTCATTAAACTCCGTCATGACACAGCCAGCGAGTGTCGTCCTCGACGGAGAGGATCCTCGGCTGCATGAGAAAGAGCGTGAGGCATTTGATGCCCTTGACTACGGCACTGGCACTGCTACTATCCGTCCGCAGCATCGCAAGTTGCATGATTCTAGTGTCACCTTCGAGGAGTACTACTACTACGCCCAATTGACTCGTGCCGAAGAAGAGTCCGGGCCCAATGGCGATCAGGAACGGGGATGGCTGTCCATCATCTTCCCTTCCAAGTCGGGCGGCGGCGTCCAGCCGGTGCCCGAAAACACGCCTGAAGATGCCAAAACGCTCAGCGCCGGCGATGCAGCTGGCCAAATGACCATCACTGACGAGGAATGGACCAATGCGTCTCGGGCGCTGCGGACGGCCACCCGAGGAGCCATTTTCTATCTGATTACCACCGACATTCTGGGTCCATTCGGTCTGGGGTATGCCTTTGCGACCATGGGTTGGGGGTGAGTAGAGTTCTATGTATCTTGTTTTGCCTGGACTGACGAGATAGTCCCGGAGTTGCATTGTACACCGTCTTTGGTGGCCTGGCTGCCTATTCTGGCTATCTCCTCTGGTCAGCGTTCCTGGGCCTCGATTCGTATCAATTCCCCCTTCGCAGCTTCGGAGACCTGGGTTTCCGTCTGTATGGCCGGTGGATGCGGTATCTATTCAACGTCCTGCAGAGCATCCAGCTGCTGCTGAACGTTGGTCTGATCGTCATCTCCAACGGTGAGGCGCTCTACCAGGTGTCCAAGAGCAAGCTGTGCTTCATCATCTGCTGCCTGGTGTGGGCGCTGTTCGGCTTCTTCATCGGCCAGATCCGTACTCTCCAAAAGTATGGCTGGCTCGCCAATTCCGCCGTCTGGATCAACCTCATCGTCATGTTCATCACCATGGGCGGAGCGGCCAACGCGCCCCCCAACTACGCGGCCGCCTCGGCGTCGGCGGGTGCGGTCGTCAACAAGGCCCTCATCACGCCGGTGAACGGTGTCTATCCTCCTGTCCAGACATCCGGCGGCCTGCCCGAGGCGGGTAACTTCGTCGGCTCGCTCAATGGCGCTATGCAAGCCGTGTTCGCATACGGTGGTGCCATGGTGTTCCCGGAATTCATGTCGGAGATGAAGCGGCCCAAGGACTTTTTGACCGCCATGTGGGCGGCCCAGGCGTTCATCTACTTCTGGTACATGTTCTACGGCCTGTTCATGTACGGCTACCAGGGCCAGTACAACGTCAATCCCAGCTACCTGGGAATCGGCTCGTACGACATCTCGACGGCCGGCAACGTCTTTGCCATGCTCAGTGCGGCCATTGCGGCGGGTCTGTATGGAAACATCGGCCTGAAGGGTATGTCTGCAGCACTTCCGTATGCTACTGCATACTGACCGTCTTAGTCTTGTACAACCAAGTCTTGGTCGAGCTCTTCCGGTGCCCTCCGTTGACCACTCGGGGCGGCAAGCTGTTCTGGGTCATCCTGGTTCCCATCTACTGGGGTATCGCATTTGCTCTCGCCGCCGGTATCCCCAACTTCTCCGGTCTGGCCTCCGTAGTCGCTGCCGTGTGTATTCTGCAATTCACTTACAGCTTCCCCCCTCTTCTGGCCCTGGCGTACTGGGTAAAGCGCGCCGCCCTGCGAGACGGGGAAGGCTTCGATCCCGCAACGGGCCAGACCGTTCGCCACGATCAGGGCATGCGGCGTGTTGTCCGGGGTTTCCTCGCGCAGAGACCCAAGGAACTGGCTATGAGTGTGTTCAACATTTTCTACGTCTTGGGTGCATTGGCGTTGGCGGGGATGGGTGCATATGCTGCCATTGAGAGTCTGATCAATGCTTTTGCGCAGAGCCGTACTACTTCGTATACCTGCAAGATCGGTATATGAGCCGCAGGCATGCTGTAGTACGGCAGTCAGGCCCTGTGACGCTGGCAGAGGATGATGATTTGTATCATACGATGCTACCATATCCTTGTCCATCATCCATGGCCAGGAACAAGAGTAGTCATTCCGAGTAAAATCGATCCATCGTCTAGTAGAATCATTCACACTATCATTACAGCGTACGAATATATCTCAGTCATATCACCACTGTATAACCTCCTCCCGGAGCTTGGTCCCATTCCGAAAGAACTCAATCTTCCCCTGTCGACCCTCGCAAAACTCACCAGCAACAGCATTAGTCCGGGCAGAAATAGGCAGATCCGCCGGCTCGTACATGGCTCCCTTTGCGAATCCAGCAGCCTCTTCCTCCATAGTGACCATTTTTCGCGCCAGCGTCGAGAACAGCACCGAGTCCCATACACCTTCGCGCCGGCGACTGCGGCTCATCAGGTCGATGGCTCGGTGGCGGATTTGCGAATGTCGACACGATGTGGCGATGATCCAGAGGAGGGGGACGAGTCCTAGCGAGACGACGAAGAAGGAGGAGGAGGATGACGATGATGAGGAGGATTCAGGCTTGGGGAGGATTGTGGGAAGGGTTTTCTGTTGTTGTCGAGATGGTTGAACCCTGACAGAGGGCTTCGACCTTGAAGCAGGTGTGCAAGAAGAGGAATTTATAAGATCCTCCGCCAGACATAAGATCGCCCCGAATTCAGAGGCGAACCGGTCAAGTACGCCCTCTGACGACGACGCATCCATATTCAAGAAGATGCCCATCACCTTCCGCCACATCTTCAGATGATTGATTGTCACGCGGTCGGCTTCACTCTGGTCGGTTTGCACGTGGGCTCCGAGGAATGCGTCGAACTTGTCCGACCAGGCATGCATGTGCTGTCGCATCTGGGCATAGTATGCCTGGTTCTGCTGAAGAATCTGGACCAGCTCCGCACTTTCGAGTCTCTGGGATAGGTATAGAAACTTGAGATACTGGTTGTAGCAAAACTGAAAAGAATCACTGAGCTGTTCGAGCGTCGGAGTGTCGTCCAGGTTGACTGGAGGCAGTTTGGAGGGAGACAGAAGGGTTGACTGGATGGAGACAGGCAGGTACGATTGCCAGTCTATTTCGAGCATTTGATTCTCAATGGTGACAAACATCAAGCGAACAATGCTCGGGGGAAGACGGGCTACGATTCCTTCGTTCAGGAAGCGCTCTTCCCGTTGCCTGAGGATTCGGAGGCCGGCTATGCCGTGCTGGACCGCATTTCGAAAGTGGCCTTGCAGACTCTCGAAGCAGAAAAAAAGCACACACATGATAAGTATGCTGTCAGTGCTTTGTCCCTCCGTGACAGGGATCTGGTTAAGAGCCAGGTGGATGGCAGAACTGTACTGCTGCAATGCATACCGAGTCAGTCCGGATTGCGCCACGGCCGGCCCATCACCGTCACGCACAAAGGCGCGATGTAACGACCCTAGCGCAGTGGCAGCCACCCGCACAGGCGCGTCATGGTAGGCTGCACGAAGAAGAAAGTCCCCGGCCTTGGGTCCGAAGCAGGAGACGGTCTGAAAGTGGAAAAACTCCAGCGCACGGTAGTCACACCCTGCTAGCGGCTGGTGAAACGAAGGGAACATGCTCATCTTCATTGGCTCGGGTACCTGCGACGTATATTGAATAATCCGTAGATCGGTCGATTGGCGACGAGTGCTAGAGGAGGGGCTGGCGTAGCCATCGCACTTTCGGCCAGTGGATCGACATCGTCGGCAGGTGGGCTTTTCTTCATCGCATTTCACTCTTCGTATCCTAGCACCAGAATGAATATTATGGCTTCAATTGCACTACATGTTGTCGACTCACTTGCATGTCAGACAACCGTTGCGAGACCGGCTGACTCCTGTCCGTAGAGGCATGGTTTCTATACATATAAAACGTCCCACGATCACGGATTCATATACTTCCAGCGCAACTTTCAACCTCAAAACTCCAAACGCGAGTTGCTCAGAGAGAGGCGAGTCGGAGATATCCACGGATCCAAGCTTGTGGGAACGCGGCTGCCTATCACCATGTCAGACGGAGTTGAGAAACCAGGCCAGATCGTTTAAGCTCCAAGACTAAAACAGTTAGCGGATGCGAGAAGATGTGAATTGTCCATTCAGCGTGGACGATTGCTTGCCTGTCAGATTCGCCATGATTGACCCGTTATGATCCCAGTCAGCCTGGACTATTTTTATTACTTGACTTCGTATCCATATGTCATTGCCAAGCTTCATTTATACTGTCTGATTGGTCTGCTCGCTTGTCATCTCAAAAAGACTGAAATATCTGAAGAAGATTCAAGTCATGATGTGAGTTGGATGCTTCATGTCTGGTGGAGACTGATATGGCTGAGCGTCATGTCTACACTGGTTATATATCCTATTATCTGGCTGCCTGACAGGCTTCAAAATAGCGTCAGAAATCATGGATATATATATAAGTGTATATTTCCAGCCATGATGGCCTCTACACCATGATCAACTGGAAAGCTTCTTCTACTCAAGTCCCATATTATAACCATCTGTCAATATGAACACTACAGCATCAATATCCCCCACTGCTACAGCTTCAGCAATATCTCCCACCGAGACCTGTACACGTCCAAAACCAGGCAAAAATGGCTATCTGCCTCCAGAAGCCTGTGATGCCATTCTTCTCTATGTGCCGTCCTTTGGCGCAGCAATCTTGTTCACGATCCTGTTCGGGCTAACGACCCTCTGCCACGTCGTTCAAGCTTTCATTTACAAAAAGGTTGGTGTCGCATCGAGAAATCCAAGAATGATTTGCTAACAAAGGCAGAAATATGCCTGGGTCGTTATCATGGGAGCCAGCTGGGAGTTACTTGCATTTGTATTCCGGACTCTACAGACACGACACCAGGACAACGAGCCCTTTGCTACTGCTCACACACTTCTATATCTTTTGGCACCTTTATGTGCGCCCAGCCTCCTGACATCTAATCCGAGAGATACTGATCAAATGTAGGGATCAATGCTTTCATCTACATGACCCTAGGCCGCCTCATCCACTTCTTCATCCCCGAGCGACGCCTTGGAGGAATCTCTGCCAAACGATATGGATTCATATTCGTGTGGCTGGACATTCTCGCCTTTATCGTCCAGCTCGTAGGTGCCAGCATCACCACACAGCACGACGCCCCCACCAGCACCACCATGCTCGGTATCCACATCTACATGGGCGGTATCGGACTCCAAGAACTGTTCGTGCTGATATTTGGCGTTCTGGCAATCCATCTCCACCGTCGGATGGTACAAATGGAGAACTATGGGGGATTGGACTACGAAAAGACCACCCGTGGCTCAGTTTCCTGGCGCTGGCTGTTCTGGGCGCTATATGCCTCTTTGACTCTCATCACCGTATGTGATCTCAGCTCTGAAAGAGAGGGTATACTGACAAGTCGCAGATCCGAATCATCTTCCGACTATGCCAGTACGCGCGAGGCACGGATCCGACGAACCCCATTCTGACTCAGGAGGCATACGAATATGTCCTCGACGCGGCGCCGATGTTCCTCGCTCTACTCATTCTGAACGTCATTCATCCTGGTCGAGTGTTGCAAGGCCCTGACTCGGAATTTCCCAAGATCAGCAGGCAGGAGAAAAAGCGGATCAAGCAGGAGAAGAAAGAAGCAAAGAAAGCTGAGAAAGAGCGCAAGAAGCATGGTAAGAACAAGGAAGGACCTTTCGAGTCGCTTTCAATCCAGGAGGGGAGTCACATTTACGATTCCAGGGTCTAGTGGTTGACAACGATGAGTTTCTCTAGAAGATGGTCAAAGTATAAAATGATAGAAGTGTTACATAAAGCAAATGCAATTCGCTTCCCCGTGGCACTCAGCACGTCGCAGGCTATTGATACGAGCCAGACGGTAATGATCAATGTTCACACAAGTTAAAGCTGTCCATCTCGAATTTCTCGTTCTGCTCCTCCAACCTGGTCGAACGTTCCTCCATCAGCTTCTTTCGGTAATGCTGGGCCTCCTCCATCGTGATGGGAATAGCATGGAACTCGCCCTTTACTATGTCCTGCAGTTCCGGAGGCAGCCTATCCCCGAGCAAACAGCCAACGAGCTCCTGCCGCTCTCTCCACCAGTCCTCTTGCTGAGGTGGCACATTCGCGGAGGAAATGATAGATAGATGCGGATCGACGAGGAAAAATGCGAGGATCTTGCGATGGCCCGGTTTGGACCGGTCCGCCAGTGAGAACGGCGCCACGCGATGTTGGAGGATATTCGGAAAGGTGAGAAGACGTCCCTGGCGCGTCTCGACACTGCCTAGCAGCTGCGTGATGTTGCACTCATTGGAACCATCCACGTCAGGCCCAAAGCCAAAGACCTGTTGCAGAAACTCATGCCGGGATTGTTCGTAGTGAATGTCCTCGATCTTGTCCGAGCTTGCCCGTTGACGGAACGCGAGAGTGCTCTGTGAGATATTCTCGCTATCATAATAGTAGATGGCCGTAGCACAGATATGTTCATTCTATTCATCATTAGGAAGGGCTCGTTGATCAACAGCAACGAGGGACTTACCAGTTGCCCTTCAATATGCCAGGAGCCTCCTTCATACTGGGGTTTCTCTGGCGTCAGCTCGATGTTCGCCAGCTTGACAATCACCTGGAGTCCTCGCTCGGCGTATTCCTTGCGGAGGTTGACCTGGTTGTAAAAAGGGTTCGGGACAAAGTTTCCTGGTTCTGGTCGTTTGATGGGCTGACTCCGTTGCCATTCCCAGTGTTTCTCGCAGAATTCGTCGTCATCCTCTTCATCCTCGTCCGCCGCCTCCGGCTCGGGTTCTGGATGGTCCTCATACGCAACTTCATAGTATCCAATGCGTTTATAATCATTTTCCAAGAGACTCAGGGTTGTGTTCCACATAGGGATGGTCTTCGCCAGAATCCTTTCGATGACTTGGTACAGGCCTGGGTGTCGCTGGGGATGTAGATTGTTGATGTACGATGCAATCCGACATTCATCGTTTGGTCCAAAGTGGACGTCACAAGGGAGCCATTGAAACTTGAGGCTGTAGGGTCGATGAGGGCGCCTCTGGTACCAGTAGTCGTAATCACTCTGCTTCGTGACACACTCCTGCTTTGGGCGGACAGAAAGCACTTCGCCCTCACCGATGTGGTTTGCAAAGGCTTCGAGACTGATGAGCTGGTCTGGCAGGATGCGCGTTCGGCCGTATATCACAGGAAATAACGACGGATGAACCAGGTCAACTACCTTATCGTCCGTTCCAGGATGGTAGTCCTTCTGCTCCTCGGGAAGCTCCTCCAGGGGACGGACGGCCTCTATGAGAGCCTGCCGTAATTCCTCCGATATGGCAACATCGGATTTGACAACACCCACGTCAAATGCGACGATGTGCTTGGTATCTTGGAAGACCCCAGCTTTCCACTGCGCTTCTTTGATGATCCACTCTAACATTCGCTCGCTGACATCTTCCCCGCTGTCCTGAATTTCCTTACGCCATTTGGCAGTAATCTCATCATTGAACACCTGTGAAGGTCAGTATGAGCGTGTGAATAACATGGACGACGTGCCTTCTTGTCCCAGTCCGGCTTGTCGGTGATTGCATTCATTGCTCGCATCATCAATATCTCTCGATGCGTATCCAACCGTCTATTCTGTCAGCTTGCCCTCAATTGCAGGCCGTGATTACCTTACGAGATGGAATAATCGTCCAGCCCATTGGGGAACATGACACGCCTCACCGTCCCTGGGGTGAAGTTCAGGGGTAACGAGAAACCCGGTAAGTCGAAACGCGACTGCGGTGAAGCCATTGCCACTGCCATGTTGAGTGAGCTTGCTGATTCTGTATGCAATGACTGAAAAGCTGTCTGTCAAAGCAACAATAGAGGCGTCAATCGCGTTATATCGACGCGTTGGTGATTAGGCTGCCAGCTGCTGCCTCGGGGCTCGGGCGGGTCAAATACGGACGGATTGAAGCCACGGTCTTGGCGCTTGAGTTGCCTGATTTAGCCGGTGGTTGGATCCAAGGAAAAGGGTCTGAAAGGGATGGGAAGGTGAGTCGGCCTTTTAAAGGATGGTTCATGGAAGGGTCGGTGTCCTGAGGAGTATCAGAGGCACTTGACAGTGCGGATAACTCACGGAGGAGGAAGTCACACGGGGTTGCCCTTTGTAGATAGGACATGGAAGAAGTCCTCAATGGTAGATGGCATGGGCAGTGGAAAGTTAGTCATTGGAAAGCACAGCGAGACTATAAAATATACGCAGTGTCTGCCTGAAGGGAAAAGTGCCGAAAGGTAATGTCTCTGAAGCTGATAAAGATCTTCAGTTGGGATTGGACATTGAAAATAATCCAGAACGATAGCAGTTAGTCGTCTGAAAACCTCCACTACTGCAGAAGATGGCAGTATAAGCTTTTCTATTGGCGCTGATCTATACTCTAGCTGCAATGCAACTGCGAAACGTTGCGAAAATCCCAGGGCTTCAGGACGTGTCAATCTAGCCACTTTCATTGGTACTAGGCAAGTAATGCATATTTACAATCAAAAGCCTATTTGAAAGCCTCGAATGCATCACAGCCTTTTCCTCACTTCTAGCACCGACTCATCTCCCTTGTCGGTATTCCAGATCTGCACCAGCTCGAGACCTACAGCATCGAATAAAGCCCTCCACTGCGAGACAGTTCGCTCGAGACCGGCCGTATGTAACCACATGAGAATATCCATCTCAGCTGCTCTCAGCTCGGCCCCAGTATCCGGCAACACATAGTCGTCGATCAGCAGGGTGGAGTATTCCGGCTCCATGGCATCGGCGATATGCGACAGAATCTGCTTGCTTTTGGCGTCGGACCAGTTATGCAGCACTTGCCGGAAGAAATAAGCCCGGGCACCTTTACTTGTCAGTTCTGTTTGATTTGGTACAGGGAATGCGTCTCACCCTTGACCGGCTGCGGATTGAAGAAATCGTGTTCCATTGGCTCAATCCCCTCTGGTATCTTCTCGATCCGATTGAGTGTTAGAGGCAGATCTTGCAAGATGATTCTCCCCGGAACGTCCGGGTGACGGTGTCTGAAACGCGACATTTCCTGACCTGGTCCGCCTCCCACATCGACCAGCAGGACAGAATCTGGACTGTCTCTCACATGCCGCAGTGTCTCGGCAGCAGGATAGATTTCAAACCACTGCGGCTGGTTGATCAACCGTCGAGAGGCCATGTAGTCATCAAACGCCTGCTTTTGTTCTGGGTTTTGTTCGAGCATGCCGAAGATTTTGTCAAATCCATGTGCGTACTCGAAGAGTGTTTGTTGCCCTGGTTCATCGGCGAACTGGGAAATGCCTGGCCCACGCATGTACTCGACGAGTTTGGCTCCCTAGATTGTCAGCCAGGACCGTGGAGTGAGCATAGAGGGAACGTACCATGCCAAAGTCGGGTTCAAAGCTACTAAAGTCGGTCACTCACCCTTCATGAACATGGAGATACGTACTGATGCTTAACTGCGGCAATTGATCCAGGGAGGATCTCAAAATGGGTCGTGTCATTCGCCGCGTATGTCTGGTTGGCCGTCTCGAGGGCGAGCCCAATTGCGGTCAGCACGCGCATTACACGGACTGATGCATTAGGGTGAGTATTGATCTGAATACGGAGGGATGCATGTAAGGCACCTACCAACTAGGAGCTCATCGGTATCAGTCACACGCGACAGTTCGGCCGATGTTATGGGTTCTCCATTCCTCGCCGCTATCGCGTGCAGCAGCTTCCTTTCGATTGCTACTCGAACGCAGATATTTTGCATAATCTGCTTGTAAGTTGCATTCCTCGAGTGAACTTATGTCGTAGGACTTACTTGAAAGTTTACTCGAGAAGTTGTGTCAATCGGCTTTTCGGCTGCCAATTGAAGCTTGCGAATCGCAGCCAGCAGTTGATTGTGAGCATTGGGATCTCCTGCAGCTTCGGCCTCGGCTAGCGTCTGGACGTGCTTAATCTCGTCGAATATGGTCATTTTGCCTACAAGCTGAAAAGGAAAAGAATATAGACGAGGACTGTCCAGGGGGCTCGGAAAGCTGGCGAGGTTGACATACGCAGAGCAATAGAGGATGAGCAAGTCCCTGACCACGCCAATTTATCCAGGAAGGTCTCAATCCACAAATGAGGCAATGGAAGTGCGGCACGCTCATGATCCACCCAATGGACAATGTTTGGACGGAGACAAAATGACAGTGGGTGTACTAGAAACGCACCAGACAGGGGTGCTTTGAACCGTTCCTACTAGTGTGTTTAGGGCATCCTGGTGGAGTCAGGGGGATTTGGAATAAAGTACCAGTTAGATAAAGCGTCAGCGAGCTATCATGTACAAATCTACCTTAACTTGATGTGCTAGCTGCGGTTGAGCTGCTTCGGTAATCTTGATACTTGGAAGGAGTCTCCTCGATTATGAAGAAGCCGGTGGGACACTGCGAAAGACTCTATTTCAAACCCAGAGAGATGCTAATATTATACAGAAGGATACGGAAGACATTATTATCTGGATAAGCTGCTAGCGAGACTCCTCCATCACAGTAGTTTTCTTCGTAACAACGATCTGATCAGGATACGTCGTGGACAGGATATTCTCCTCACTGCCTCCATGAATCCCCACGGACACGCCCTTCTTCGTACGAGGCCCATTAGCAATCCAGGGGCTATGCTGCTGGCCATCGAGGTTTATCCATGTCTCGTCTTTGGGACGACTCCCACTACGATCGCCATCGGCATGAGTGCGGCTACGCGAACCCGAGTATCCCGCGACAGTCTTGATGCTCTGAGAGAATCGCACGAAGAAGGGGCGCAGGACCGGAATTGACCCAAAGATGAGAATGAACCACATTTCTGTCAGCACCCAGGTATTTAGTTTGGCGATGGCGTACGTCTGGTCGGCGGTTTCGGCGATGGTGGATATGGCGACTGTCTTGTTGATCCCGGCTATTCCTGCTCTGTTACAGGGATGGACATTAGAAAAGAAGAAATAAATGTCAGAAAGCAGGGAATACTGACATGACACCTCCACTCATCAACAAGCACAGTCCAACCTTGACGGAAAGTCTCATCTGCTGAAGTCGTCCGATAATATAAACCGGATAACAGGCCAGAAAGAGGTCCGCGAGTGCACCCATTCCTGTTTCCATCAATACCTTTGTCCTTATTGAGATGCAAGGGGAGCATACCACCCTGAGCGTATCCGATATACAAACAAGTCTCGATTAGATTGCATGTTCCTGGAACGTCCATATCCCACAATCGCCGAGGGGGATCACACTGATGGAAGATGACCCCAATCTCGGCGACATTGATCAGTCCTTGAAGGGCACCCACTGTGAGCAGTGCCCAGCGGCCTTTGCGGTGGGTATGCATTTGCAAGGCCAGGAGGAAAGCGATGACTGCACACCGGGCGATGGCCAGATCAAGAATGGCCAGGACTTGAGCGATCCAGCTCCAGTAGTTGCTGGCAACAATCTGCTGGTGCGAAAGCTGATCCTGGTGTAACCCGAGACCGTATGAGACACTCACCGTCATGGTGCACTGTGCCGCAAATGCAAGTGCCTGCCGTATATCAGTATGTATTGTCCTCAAGTGTGGCCGATCCGACACACATAGGCAAACATCACCCAGATAAAATCCCATCGCAGACCACAGAACCCAAATGAAACATCCTCTGGTGGACACAGAGACGCTGTCTTTGCACGTAGCCCGAAGAGAATCAAAGCCAGGGCTGTTTCTGCCCAGGTAACTCCGAGCAGAACAGGACCGCGTCCTCCGTATGCCGTAGCCATAGTGAGCCTGAGTCGTCGTTGCACGTCGATGAAAACATAGTAGAGTACGTGATTACTTCAGTCACGGAGATTTTGTAGTCCAGCCAGATGGAGGCCGTCTAGGGTGCTGTTCCCGGTCAAACTCTGTTACACTCGCTACAGGGATAGTGGACAGGGAGCTGAGAACAGTTTCTTGTTATCCTGGACTACGTATGAGATTTACAAGCACCATGACTGTGCTGTATTGCTCTAGAGGCCATGGATTGAAATTAAATGACCAATGAAATAGGCATAAATGACCTCTCTGTGAGTTGGAAGTGGACTATTATGCAACCGCGGGATCGTCCCCTGTCGCATCCCTGTCGTTAGAGTATATTAGTTTCCCACGGCTATGTCTGGGCAAAGCAACAGCAATTTCTTAATTCGGCTTGACTTCTACGATGCTGGTGAGTCTCTCAGATATGATTCCTGTCAATTGTGGGCCAAGAGAATGCTATCGTGCTAAGACCACAGCCAACTTCCTTGTCTCTTCCATCTGCATTTCCCGTTTCTGGTAATCCTAACCCACGATATATGAATTTCTGATCCCTGTCTAGATTCTTACTAGATGCAGGGGCTTGCGTCTCTTTCTATCCTCTTAAGAACAGTATCTCTCGGGTAATTGTGCCGTAAATCCGTACCGGATCCGAGACAGGACGTGGTCTATTTTGCTGGCGCTGCAGGGATCTTATATAGTGGTATGGACACAGAACAAGTCATGTTCCCTGTTCATTAGGATAAATGAAAAATTTCCCGAATTCCACAGCGTGTATTATAGTTGAGCGTTTTCCACAAACGTTCAAAAACCTTTTGGGATTTCTCTCTCGTCTCTCCCCAGGCCAATTGCACCCGAGGTTGCCGATTAAAGGTGGACTAATAGAGTCACGTTGTATTGGCATCAGCTCATACAATGGACGACAAGCCCCCCGTACAGATTACTTCGGCTGGGATCGACGAGGATGAAGAAGCCCTGGAGGGATATGTCGTTGAACCCAGCCGATATCCTAACAACGCGGCCGGCCTGAAAACAACTCCAGATGGCCGTTATGTTCTCATCCCACAACCCTTAGACACCCCCGATGATCCGTTGAATTGGAGCTCGCACAAGAAATGGCTGATTGTCTGGATCATGGCGTATATCGCCTTCCTGGCCGACTATACTGGAGGCACGGCGATCATTACTGTCATCCCTCAGTCCATGTAGGGCCCATACTTCATATCCAAAGAACTCCGCTGATATGATTAGAGAGTGGAATCTGTCCCAGGCCACGGTCCAACGAGCCGTCGTAGGCAACCTCTTCACGATCGGTTCGTGCGGTATCATCGTAGTGATACTGGCAGGCTTCTTCGGTCGCATGCCCGTTCTTCTGCTCTTCCAAGCAGTCATGGTCGGGACTTGTGCCTGGTCCGCAGCGGCCACCAGCTTCGAGTCATACATGGCGGCGCGGATCATCAACGGGCTCTTCTGCAGTGTCGGTCAGGGAGGCGCGTTGCTCTGGATCAAAGACCTGTTCTTCTTCCATGAACACCCCAAAGTCATCAACTACATCGAGTTCTTCATCATCATGAGCCCCTACCTTGGCCCGCTGCTGACCTGCTTTATCGTGACGGATGTCTCCTGGCGCTGGGCCTTTTGGCTTTGTACCTGCATGTCAGCCGTGGCCTTTCTGCTTGTCTTTCTTCTCGATGAAACGCTGTTTAATCGAAAAGGTCGCCAGATCCCAAGGGGGTCATATATCGCCCGCCTCACGGGAGCCCAGCAAGCACAGCTGTGGCGGGAGAAGAGTTTCCTCCAGTGCGCTATGCGACCTATCGTCGCTATTACCAGAATTCCGGTGCTGATTATCTTGATCTACTATTTCCTCAACTTCGCCTGGGTGATTGGAGTCAATACGACCATCGGAATCTGGCTGAGCAATGACTACGGCTTTTCCACTCGCGGCATTGGTATATGATATATCCCTTGACTTGCGGTTTCTCGAGATACTGACCTTGACAGGCTACTTCTACTTCTTCGGCATCGTCGGTGTCATCATTGGCTGGTTGATGGGACATTACCTCCACGATGCAGTGGGCACCTTTTATATGAATCGACACCAAGGCCGACTGCACCCCGAAGCACGCCTGATCATCGTCTACCCCGCCACTATCCTCTGCTGCGTCAGTCTGATCGTGCTCGGGTTCGCCTTTGAGCGCCACTGGCATTACATGGTCATTGCCGTCTTCGCAGCCATGCAATGCAGCAGTATGATGATCATCACGACCGCCATCAACGCATACCTGCTCGACTGCTACCCCGAGGGATCCGGCGAGGTGGGCGCGTGGGTGACGGCCAGTCGCAACTGGGGAGGTTTCATGGCTACATATATTCAGATTGACTGGGTCAGCGGCATGGGACCGGCTAGGGCACTGGGGATCCAAGCGGCTATTACGTTTGGGTCACTGTTCTTTATGGTGGTGTTGCAGCTGTTTGGACAGCGGCTGCGCAGGTGGCAGGGGAGAATGCATTTCGGTAAAGCTGTGAAGTCTGCATAGTGCTGTGTATGCTGAACTTGGAAATAATATATGCTGTCAGATTAGAACTACACATAGTTACAAACACTTTAATCTAGTAACAGTATTAAGATGGTCCAAGCACAAGGCAAGTCTCAAACCGGGCCCGTAACTGCGTAGGATATAAGCAACCATGCATCATCCAGT
Organism: Aspergillus fischeri NRRL 181; assembly: GCF_000149645.3. Lineage (NCBI taxonomy): Eukaryota > Fungi > Ascomycota > Eurotiomycetes > Eurotiales > Aspergillaceae > Aspergillus > Aspergillus fischeri. The sequence goes on from NW_001509762.1 coordinate 6,165,164, forward strand.
TTTCCCTGGAAGGACCAGCATGCATTGACAGGCAGGTCTTGCGAGGATCGTATATCTGCCTGGCTACCTTCAAGGCCAGCTCGAACTGCTGAGTAGCCATGAGACCCTCCATAATCAAACAAGGGATATGGACTCCGAGTTCCCAGTTGTAGACGGACGATGGCTGGGCGCCCTCGTGGTAATGGATTCGGTTTGACGGGAAACGCTCCGTCCACTGCCCGAATGCCTCGATGTAGTCCCTTCTGGTAGTGTAGTATTGCCCGCTGTCTGGGACTGTCCATTCATAGTCGCAGTCCGATGAAAGCGCACCCTGCAGGCCGAGGCGTACCTTGACCTTCCTCGAAGTCAGCGCCCCTGTGTGTAGACTGTTGCCTCAACGCGTGATCCTGCTGCAAGCCGTGCAGATCCTGGAGACTCATGCGATTGAAGCCCAGCTTGCCAGTCGTCGAGCGAACAACAGTGCTGAATTCGAATTCTAAAACGTCAAGCTCAAGCGTCTGCCCGAGAATCGAGATGCGCATGAGCGCACTCACTACCGGTTCTGCCATTACCAGGTTGCTGTCTTCCACAAATATATCGTATCCAAACCCTGCCGATGGTGCACCGATAGCAGTGGGAGGGTACCATGTCAGGTCGCTGAGCTGGTTGTTGTACTCGAATCTGTGAAGCGGCCCCCAGTGAGGGCATCAGTGGTGGCTCTGCCCTTGTCATCGAAGACGAGCTGCAGCTCATATACTCTGAGGCTAGTTGGCTGACCTTCCCCTTGGAAGACAATGACTTAGCGGTCAGCAGCTGGGGGCTGGAAATACCCTCGTGGAGGACTCAAGTCGGATGACTATCTGACGGTGTTTGCCACGGTACTTACCCCCTTGGTCCGGACGCGAGACATTGAAATCTGACACGCCTCGGCATTTGCGATGATCATAGTTTTTGGGGGTTGCAGTCTGCGTCACTGGATTGATCATCGGTACGTACCTACTTGTACCTTGAACGAGGCGAGTTAGGGACTCTCGATTGACGTGGCCCATTGTAGGACCTCCCTGTGGATTCGGACGTCACAAAGCCTCCTTTTCGGAGGAGCAAGTAATAAAGTTCATGCTGGTAGGTCGCCTTGTCTAATCGCAGAGGAACAAGATTGACACGGTCAGGGAAACTATATCTTCAGTCACTTCTATAATGCAGCCAGGATGGACTACCACTTGAAAGTCTCTGACAAGGCGGCGCGCAAAGAGCTCAGTGTTGCAGCGGATGAGTCGCAATACCATCCAAATGAACCAGTATTGCGAGTAGCAGGTTGATCATGAAGGTGCATCCGGTATCGAAGGGATGCGGCAATTGTATATAGCTGGAGATTTCTCATGCAATTAATGACATAATATTCCTCATGGCACTGACGTATGTAATGCCTACTGGGAATCTAACGAGTTGACAGACTGAACATATTGCAGCGATCGTCTGATCTAATCAACATATTGTAACAAATATAGCATCCGTCTACAGGGTTGCCTGTCTCATCAACCCCAACTGTTGGTCCAGCACGTCTTTGACCATCTGGTCCAACGACCTCCATTTCATGCCCAAGACCTTCTCGGCCTCAGTTGTATCCAGTGGGTAAGGTTCTCCAGAGATATCCTCCGTAATTTTGGCACCAATTGCCGGATAGTCTCTCTTCACGATGCGAGCAACGTCGCTCCAGGATGCCTTTTTACCTGCCAACAAGAACTTGGACCCGTCCGGCACCGTCTCATCAAGCGCCTTAATATGTGCCTCAGCCACGTCCCGGACATGCACCCCAGTAATGTTTCCCAGTGGTTTGCCGGTCATGATGGTTCCCCAGAGCATTCCATTAGTACCACCTTGGACCTCCTCCAGGCTAGTCTGCACATGATTATGTCCAAAGACATAGGCAGGATGGAGAGTGACGAGCGAGAAATGCGGTTTCTCGGTGTTCTTGAATTCCCAACTGGCGTTGTTTGCTAGGAGCTTGGAGGCGTGGTAAAGGCTGAACGAGGTGGCGGCGTTGTCTGGGCCTGTGAAGTCAGCATTTGGGTCGACGGTTAGGTCCCAACCGTTGTCCTCTGTGCATGTTCAATCAGTATTTATCCTCGGCCTGACAACTACTCTAAAATCATGGGAAACCCGACCTCTGACGAACGCCCCCTCGGGAACTCCCGTGAGCGGTATGAGTGCCGCCATGGACGAAGTAATCACGACTCGCTTGACCGTGCTGACTTTGGCGGCTTCTTTCAGGATGGCCGTCGTGCCCTTTACAGCCGGACCAAAGTACGTCTCTTTATTCGTCCCGTGGGGAAGAGGAGAGGCAAGGTGAAGCACATAGTCGACTCCGTCTAGCTTCCCTGCGAAGGAAGACTCCTGAGTGATGTCAGGCACGACAATGAACTCTATCTTGTCTTCGAATTGCGACAGAATTTTCTTGAGTTTGGGGATCTGTGACTCCTTGCGGATGCTGATGCGCAGTGAGTAACCTGCTTTGAGGGCTTCGAGGGCCACAGCGCTGCCAATAAAGCCGGTAGCACCGGTGATGAAGATAAGTCCGGAAGGCATTTGGTTGGAATTGTCCTTAGAATAAAGAATTAGTGTAGATGAGAACAGATGCTATAGGAGGCAGTTTTGGTTAAATATACAACTCGACGTGAGGGCGTCCATCGCATTTTGCGGTAATAATGGTTTATTATTGTTTAGTGATCATGTACCCCATAGTGGAGACGGTCCTCCGCCGTCAAGTTTTTGATTAGTGATTGAATAGTCAATATAACCACATGGCTACTCTTAACTTTGTATAAATGATTAGTATTACGTCCGATACTGTGGTATACTGATAACATAAAGATGGCTTGCCTTCGATAAACAATCAACGTAGAGATGGATAATCAACTGGCCACTTCTGTCAGTCATCAATTGCAAAATCCCAACGGATATCTTTCTTAATGTAGTCTTCTCTGCTATACCATTTGTATAAAGAGTGTAAACCTATCTATATGAGTGTTGCCTCTCACTAGACGGAGACATCTGTATAATATTGGCGGAAGAAGACGGACTGCCCGTTTAAATATATATATCCAGACTAAGCGTTCGATATGCCCACTAGATGAGTATTCGACCCATACAATCTTCTGCGATTGAAAGCTAATGGCTTTTTTTTTAAGTTATCATAGCATATTTATGGAAGCAGCAAAACTATCTAGGTAATACAAGTAATACAAGCAGAATTGTAGAAGACAGTCAGATTTATACATCAGCATAATTCATTGTAAGAAGAGAGATGAGGTAAGCTATGTCTAAACAATTTCACCAATCATAGAGTATCCTCCTTAGCAAGCTTACTCATTCAACATCTCGAATTCTCGATATTCTTCTGTCATCAATTCATCAGTAGACAGACGAGACTGGAATAACTCATCAAGGCGACTGATATCTCCTGCTCTACTGACCCATGTCGACATGGATATATCATCATCCAACGCTCCGACCGCATCGAAAGCCGGCCCTGCAAAACGCAATCGAGTCCCACTTTCCTGTGCTTCCTGCCGGGTGCGCAAGTATGTATTCTAGCCATCTAACCTATGGGGTGATACATATTAACCGACACGGTTTAGACTGCGATGTGATCGTCATCAGCCCTGTCACAATTGTGTGATGCGAGGGTCCAGTAATCTTTGTCTGTATGCCGCTCGTCCCAGTCGACGACAGAAAGTGACTAGCTCGGCACCACAGTCCGAGAGCAGGGCCAACAGTCCTGTCCTTGGGCGGCTATTTGACGGACTTTTCTATCGAAGTGGAAGTCACTGGGATAGTGTCCTCAGCGAGGTAGCTTCGTCATTTCTACTGCATGGAACATGCTGAGGATTCTGATTAAATTTCTCTAGCTGGCGACATTGAGCATCCAAGATGACTTACACAAGGATACATGCAATCATCCCCAGGGGACTGCTCCTGGATTGAATGACGAGCTGCTAGCGGTCATGCCGTCTCGCTCCGCAGCGGATAGACTGATATCAGCATTCTTTGCTCCACACTCTTTCGTTGGTCCAACAAGATGTAAGTTTCGAGAATGATGTTGCAACCCTGCTCGTCTCACAAAAAATCAGACTCGATTCATTATCCGACGTTTATGAAACAGGTTGGAGCCATCCTTCGTAGCTAGTCAACCATCGCTGACTGTAAACAGTACGAAGAATACTGGGAGAACTCATCATCCGCTACGTTAACATGGGTAGCTCTGCTCTATTCGATATTCAGCTTGGCGATGAAATTTCTTCCTGAAGCAAAAGACAACTCAGGGATGTCTGACGCACTCGGGAAGCTCTACCATAACAAGTCTGGCCAGTGTCTGGAGCGCATCAAAACGAACCAGACTACTCTGCAGACGCTCCAAGCAATGATCGCACACGGCATCTTTGGGTTTTCTCATCGTGAAGAATGGGGAGCTGGATTAATAACTCACATCGGCTCGATCGTGCGTCTGGCGATGAGGCTGGGATTGCACCGGGATCCGTCCCAGTTCTCCAACCTGTCGCCCTTTGAGGGAGAGGTGCGCCGGAGGATCTGGAGCACCATCGACCAGATTGACTGCCTGTCGTCCTTTCATCTTGGCATTCCAACGGCCGTCCGGTCGGAGGACTCTGATACAGACCCGCCGCGCAACCTCCTTGATACCGACATAGAAGAAGGCATGTCCGAATTGCCACCTTCAAGGCCCTTTTCGGCAAGTGTCCCAATCGGTTATTTACTAGCCAAGCTTAAACTTTCTCGAGTGATGAGACGGGTCGTCGAATTCCTGAATTCCGTACAGCGGCAGCCCTATGAGAGGGTCCTACAACTCGACAGTGACCTGATGGAGGCTTATCGGTCGATTCCTCCCCATTTGCAACTGAATAACTGGCACAATGCGCCAAACGAACCTGCATATGTCCTGGTGCAGAAAGTCCAGTTAGACACGCTTTACCATCAAGCAGTTACCGCACTGCATCGGAAGTACCTCCAAGAGGCCCGGAAGAACCCCACGTTTGCTCTTTCTCAGCAAAGAAGCATTGATTCGTCCATGACGCTACTCCGACATCAGGCTACCATATACAGGGAGGCCCAGCCGGGAGGGTGTTTTAGCAACTTCCATGGGTACACTATCACTCCTGACAGTGCGAACTTTAGCCTGGCTGCGATGGTACTGTGCTTATATCTGCAATACTGGACGCGAACAGACCAGCGGGTTCCTTCGCAAATAGATGGTCGTATCGAGGAGATATTCCAGGCTCTCGACACTTCGCGCCAGATTTGGAACAACCTGGCTGGTGAGAATCATGAAGCAGGCAAGGTTGGACTCGTGCTTGACACAATGCTGGAGCTATTACGGCCGAAACTTGGCCTTCCAGATCGACTTGCGCCGGCCGTTGACGTGCCAGTCTTAGTGGATGGCGAAAGGGGCCTTCCTCAAGATCCCACCCACAGTGGTCAGCCTGCGTCTATTTCTGATGTAGAACTTTATACATACGAAGATGATGCAAAGGACTCCAACATGAATACGGTTGAACTTAATTGGGTGCGTTGCTTTCTAGTTTGATAGGAACAAAGCTAATAGAAATCGCCAGGATGCTTGGGATTCATTTGTACAAGCAGGCGACTTTGAGACTGCGTATGAGAGCCTTCTTCTCGGCCAGGACTCAACATTCCCAATCGACGAGCTTCTCGACCCGAGTACTTCCTCGACTGTCTAGACTCATAGCTCGGTATGCAAAATCTTCGCCATGGGACTGATAGCCGTAACCCAAGCATCGACTGCAGCACGAGGGAATCCATCAGCGACATACTTCTGGATCTTCCCATTCTCATCTGTGACCTCCAACCCTCGCACCACTTTGTCAACGTATTGCTTGACCGGCATCGCCTGCGGCCTCGTCCCACCCATGCGTCTGGCCAATTCATCGACGTGATCTTTATCTAATTCTGTCTCCACGTACGGGGGCACAATCTCGACCACACTGATAGAAGTATCCTTGAGCTGGTTCCTCAAGAGCACCGTGAAGGAATGCAGCGCTGATTTTGTGGCGCAGTACACGGGGAACATGGTGGCTGGGACCAACGCCAGACCTGAAGTCACAAAGGCTAGAAGGCAAGGTTGGTTCGGTCGCGACGCTTTGAAGTGTTCGATGATGCAGCGTGCCAGGACGGTCGGCCCGGTCAGATTGGTTGTGATCTCGTCGCTGATGGCGTCTGTGGTTGGGTACTGGGCTGCAGAGACATCGGTGGTGTTGAAGTCCAGGAGACGCTGGATGCCGGCGTTGATGATTACCGCATCGATGTCTGGGTACTTTGCAAATGCTTCGTCCATCTTGCTGGGCAGTGCTTCAAGGTTCTTTACATCCATCTGTGCTTTGTTAGACAACCGTATGTTATAGAGCGCTGCACATACCTGGATGGAGCCCAACCCTGGTAGCTCAGCCGTCAGGGCCTCCAGTCGTTCTGTTCGGCGACCCGAAATGATGACCTTCTTTCCGTTGGCATGATACTGGCGAGCCAATTCTTCGCCAATCCCCGAGGTGGCTCCAATGATAAGGATTGTCTGAAAGGTGGTCATGTTGTGGAAGTGGAACAGTTGTGATGTGCTGAGTAGACGAGACGTCCAGCGGGAAGAAGGGAGATTTATAAACTCGTAGATACATTTTTTCAACACTCACTATATGTCTGAGTTACTAATCTCCGAGGATTTAAGAACCTTGATGCTGATCTGCGGCCCAGCGGTGTTTATAGCGGAGGCTTATCTCCATGGACTTAAGGAAAGCCTCAAGACAGAACGTCGGCAGTAAAGATTACGGGAAGACCCACTTGGAGAAAATTTCCAAGGATTACGCTCTATGAGAAAAGGCATGCATTTTGTCTACCAGTTCTACCAGCTAAGGCATTCCTTCCATTCGTCCCACTCGCCGTCCATTCCGTTGGATCGTCTACGGAATTCCACACTCACTTGGCGAGTTTCATAATCTATCGCCCACCCGAGGCCATGAAGCCTCTTGAACTCTGGAATCGGCCCGTTTCCGTCTAGTCCCAGCTCCTCGATTTCCTTCGCCCTCCGTGAGACAGCCGTCAGTATCGGCGCCTCCCAGACCACATCCGGATACGGCGCCGAGGACAACAAGTCGATGGCCTCCTGCCGGACCGCCGAGTCTCGACATTTGGTTGCGACAAAATACAACGGGTATATGACGCCCATCTTCATGGGAACCCCGACGAGCAAACTCGCAGCTGCGCTCTGTTGGCAGGCGTTGGATGTTCTCACCAGGGATAGAATCCGCTTGAACGCATACACGAACCGATCATATAGCGTTTCCTCGGCATAGACGGATGTAGATGCAGTTACTAGTGCGACGTAATACTGGATGAGCAGAAGAGAAGCGCGCGCAGAAGTCTGCGGACTGCCCTGCGCCTTCTGACACGAATAAGAGTACCCGAATGCCGACTTCCAGAGCTCTAGACGCGTCTGCAGGGTCTGTGTGTACGCGACCAGCTCCAGCGGAACGCCATCTGATTGATGGGTACGGTAGAAGTTGCCTCCATTACGGTAAAAGTGGATGACTCGAGCGTACTCCTCCATCAGGCAGGTTTCGGCCTGGTTGAAAGAGTCGAAGACGTAGGGAATCGGGGACATTTCTTCGCGGACGGTGACGGGGGCACGAATCCCGACATACAGCGATGCTTGCATGTCCATTCGCGCATATGCTCGTTGGATGTCTGAGTCGATATTTCCCAAAGGGCCTGCATTTAGGACAATCTTCAAACACATCTCCAGGTGACTCAACCCGGCAAGATAATCCCGCATGAGAATCTCGAACCATATACAGACGATCCCACAGAGCAGGGCTACCTGGGTAAGATATTTGTCGTTCCCCATATCCTTGACTAATCCCTGCAAGGAAGCCAACGCTCTGCCATACTTCTTCAGCCCGAAAAGATACCGACCGCTCCGAGGGGGTGTATTAAACCCATGTATCCCCACTGAGCCATTCGCCAGTCGTTCCTGCATGAGCGCGCTAAGAGCGACAACACCTCGACGGATAGCAATCTCCTGGTGCATGGCTTGGATCATGAGAGGTCGCCAGGGCGCGTACTCGCTGCCACAACTGGACATGTCCCGGGAGAGACACTCGATGAAGTATTGCACATAGCGAGCGTCTTGTTCGCTTTCTTCCCATAATCTGGGAAATTGTCGCATTCTCACCGTGGATGTCAACGTCCATGTCTGGGTGAATGAGACTGCGACTGGGCTAGTCTGTGTAAGAGAGGGGCCATCGCAGCGACGGCCTGTGCTCGTACAACGCTTGCAGGAGGGCCATGTCTCATCGCAACGGATACGACGGGTTCTGTAGCAGTACAGAGATTGAGTCAGTAAATATCGTATCAGACATATATCTACTCGTTTTCTCGTTTGAGCAGGGAGGGGTCATACTTGCATGTTCGGCAACCGGTCCTTGATTTAGTATGTGCTCTGCGCATTGTACCGTGTCTTCCTTGCGTATTTCTATAAAATTATCGATAAGATGACAGTAAAGGCAGTCAAATGTTCTACATCTGAAACAAAAGCGAGATACCCCATATACATATCAAGGGTGGATATCGGATATATCTCGGTCTTCTTTAATCCACATTATACCTATTGCGGATGAGCAATACGAGCAGACCAATGGCACTGCCCATATACTAGGGTGCTTCAATACCTGTCCAATCAATGTCCAGCTACATAAATAGCCATCTTTGTGGCTCAATAAAGTTTGTTGTGGAGCCATCTCGAGGCAGACACTTTCACTGCTGACCATTTCTCCGCTCCAGGTAAAGCCCTCCACTTTGTATAATCCGTGTTAATATCTATTCCCCTGGGCTGTCTCAGCCAACGGAAGACCATCGTCCTGCTGGGTCTTCAACGGACAGGACATGGGGTCCTTCCAATGCCCTTTTAGACTCAGTCCCGGGTGGAATATACTCATACTGCCACAGGCGACGACCATGCTCGCGCCCTCGAGGATCATGAACGCAACCTCATCATTGGCAAGGTCACTGCTGAACCCGCCGTTCAATTCGGCCGTACGAAAGATCGATCGGATGAAGATGAGGAAAGTTGCAATTCCAATGCCTGATGTACTCTCAGTTAGAACTGTCCTTTGAAGGTGATTGTTTATGGATGTGGAACTAACCCCAGAGAAACCCCCTCCATTTCCAACTGCCACCGGACGAGAACATGCAGGACTGTGACTGTCGGTGTCGGCGCAGTCTCCACAGGTAATCGATGGCAAGCGCCATGAAGGCCCCTATCGATGCAACCTGCGCTGCTAGACCTGTGATCATGATGTTGACCCCGGTATGGCGGAGGCCGTCTTGGTCCCGTCCTGCGGTGGCAGTCACGGCTCCACCTGCGGCCTGCAGAACGAGACATAGAAGATCGCAGGTCACGAAGATAATGGCGTATGTTCGAGATTTAATCCTGGAGAAGCCTTCGCCGTAGACAATGATGACCCGTCCAAAACAAAGGTAGATCGCTGCGGTGATAAAAGCGGGTCCTATGGTAAGACAGATGAGGTACCTAGCTCCATTAACATCGCACGGGCCAGGTGATAGGGGATTGTGCATCGGTACTTACTGGAGGAAGGCCGAGAAATTGAACGGATTTGAGTGAAGCATGAGGCGTCCGCCATAGCCGACGACTTCAAGAAGGAGCCCGCCAGTCATGCAAGCGAGGTAGGACCAGGTGCGGGAGCGCAGTCCCTGATAGATCTGCACAAGTAGCATGATAAGGAAAAGAGCCAGGTATAGAGCATTTCCCGGGAGACTGGGCATGTAGCGCACCAGAGCCCAGTCGAGGGGACATGTATCTAGGGTGCAGGGTGCCGTGATGGTCGGCATTGGTGCAGAGACGTGGCTTGATGGAGTAGGCATGGCTGATTTCTTTCCAGAGAAGTGTGCAATGGGAAGAAAGGATCAATGACAGCGACTTCCCATTTATAGTGAAGGGACGGTCTCTCTGATTCTCAAAATGGCACAGTCAATGCTATGTATTTTTGATATGCCAAGCCTGTATTCGTTCCCAGTGGATCAAACCCGACAATGAACCATTGCGTGCGAGCTAAAATAACTTATTCTCGAGCCAATAGACTACTAGCATCGGGTTTCGTGGTCTGGACCCCTTTTTTCCGCACTTTTTCGATAGATGCTACTGACTCAAGGTGCCACCAGTTGGGAGTTGTTCGGTGAACCATCAGCTGGGGACCCCCGGTTTCATTCGCACACGAAATAGATCCTTAGTGTGGAGTATTTCCCATCCAATTGGATGTACAGTATAGATGGTACGTCTGGACTTCAATAGACGTGGGTTAGAACATAGTAGACGAAAAAGATCGAAAGTAGTGGGCACAATTCGGCTGACCGTCGTCGAGGACGCCGGCAAGCATTGAGACAGGATCTGGTTCCATATTCGTGTTGTCTTTTGCATAAGCAACTCGTAACCCCTTCATCTTCGACCGGGCGTCGAAACTATGGTATTCGTTCTGTTGGTACTGGAAGATTGACTTCTCAAATCCGAATCTAGGGTTATATATCTTCGCTGCACCAGAATAGAAGACATTATACCGCCCTCAGAAATGCCTGTCCTCATCTGGGCGACACCACATTCCCCCTCTGTAAAGTGTTGTAAAGGATACGTTCCGCCCTTAAGCATGGCAAAGTAAATAAAGGTTCACTAGGCGGTCAGATTAATCGAGCAAACAGCATAGGCAAGTGCATGTTAGGACGACCATGTTGTCCAATCCACACTGTCCAGCCACGCTGAATCGTCCAGCCCGAACGGTGCCATTTGAGCATCAAACCCAAGATACCCAAAGACGTCCTGGAGCCCCGTGTTGTCGTCCATGCTGGATGGAGGAGCTTCGTGAGTAGGTGGAGAGTGAATATCGATGACCCTCTGCCACATCATCTGAAGCTTGTTCAAACATCGCCTCACAGACAGACTGAGGTGCTCGTGTGCACTAAATACTGATGCAGCCGTGTTCCATGAGTCCGGGACCACAGTCCCGAAGAGATCAGGTCGCAGCATTGCCGCTATCAAATGCTGCATTGCAATGTAGAGGTAGAAAATACGGTACCACCAGGGTATGAGTCCAGTCTTGTCGGGTCGCGCGCACTCCTGAACCAGCATTATGAGCTTCTGTGCGTTTTCGACGCACAGCGTGGCGCATGTTTCGAGGACGCGGTCGCCTATGCTCGTTTCAGCTGATGGAGAAACTTTCCGCGTTTGCAGATGCGATAGACAGACGCGAGCTATGACGGGTCTCAGAAACATGATGCGTGTGTGCGCCAGACTAAGAGCGCAGGCTTAGCTCCGTGTCTGATATACGAACTAGCAACGAGGGCTCGTCACGACTCACCGGAGACGAAGAAGAATCAGCCGTCCCTCGAAGGGATTAGCAGTTTCACCACTGGCCGTATTGGACGTGACGGGGGGAAGTCTGTGTTCTAATCTAGTAAGGCATTCGTCAATCTGCATGAGGGCACTGGGGTCGGCTTGGGTTGGCACAACCAAGTCCTGCCCCACTGCTGCGCTGTTGCCTGTGAGCACTGGAGAAAGACCGATGCAGCCGGTGATTTGGTTCAACTCCTGCGTTATCTCAGAGACTGAAGCATTGGTCTCACCGTCCGAATCAGGTACATCGTTACCATTTCGAACCGGGTCGAAGGATAAAAAGGGTACACTAGGTACCGTGGAATGCCGCCCAAGCGACCAAGAAAGGCTTCTGAAGGATAATCAACAGAGGCTCGAGCCTGCAAACGTGGAATACTTCTCCATACCTGTCCATAAATACGCACTGCTGCCAAACATCCCGTGCCAACTGGTTCTCCCTATTTAACCCGGACATATTCTTCTCTGAGCGGTCGAGGCCAATGCTCAGGGCAATCCGCACAGCCGAACCCAGTGCCATCCACGTCTGCTGTAGATTTGGGGTACATTGAAGATACCTGGTCATGAGAAGCAGACATTGAACGATCTCCAACGAGCCTGCTTGCCAGAGGATGACCTCCGGACGCAACAGATGCCAGGCTCGAAGGAAGAAAGATTTACTGGCACTATTTCTCTGTTCCGAAGGAGTTGATTCCTGTAATTGAGTGGACAAAGCAAGAACAAGGTTGAGCGTGCAGAGAAAAGTTTGCTCATCGCATTCCATCTCACTACCGTCGAATAGTGCCTGATAGGCGGCGCTAAAAGATCTCTGATCAAGCAGCGGTTCCAGAGGGTCGAGACATCGCCAGTACAGGCTCACCAAGTGGTCGGCATGCTTACGCGGGGGTAGAACATTATCCGCAGGATTTACCGCGAGATCTGTAAACTCTGGAAGAGACAACAAGCCAAATAACGGGGCGTCTGTCAGAAGAATAGGGCACCGCTTTTTGGAGGACGGTAGCCCCAATCTGGCATTCACAGCAGCCTTGACGGCGAAAGAGAATTCTCCTGGAATACCGGGTCCATTAGTGCTGAAAGTGTCGACGACATCAGATTGCCGCGGATGCGTTTGAGCAGACGTAACAGGAATCGGAAGTTGTCGAGATGCCGCAGATGATGAAAGAGGGTCCTTGACAGTACTGCTACGGCGGGCTGACGCCGAGATGTATGTGCATGGTTCTTGGAGCTCTCTGGTCCTTTGACATCTTCCACACGCTGGAATCCGGATAATCAGTATTTACAACATCGGGACGGAAGATATTTATCGGGGGCTACGGGTAAGAAGAGAATGGAAGCACCTGGACGCAGACCATCACATTTGACCTTACGACGCCGACACGTCGCGCAGGCAAGGACGGCCTTGTATCTCCTGTGTCGTAGGGAGACATGCGGCTTGGCTGGTGAAGCCAAGGACATCTTGCCGTGCGTCGTTCAGTATGAGACTAGACAGACTTGTCAGACGCTGAGCTGCAGAGCTACCGTCAGATAGTTGCGAGATTCCAGGTTGGATGATGAGAAACTCCGTAGAACCAGGAACGGAGGACAGTAGAGAAACGCGTCATGCTGCTTCCACGCACCAGGGAGTAACATCACATCTCTTTCCACCAATCATTGGCCATTCCGAGCTGCCTCGGGACTGATGATTGGCATGCCGAGGTGCATGGGGTAATAGACCAATAGGTTTGCTCTTACGTGATTTACCCTTTTGGCTGTCTCCTGCACAGACTACCGAGTTTGGAATAGCTGCTCTGGAACAAGCAGCTATCGGTGGTATAAACTCGAAAGCTCGGTTGGCTACCGAGTGTACTGGATGACCTCGGAACGGCCCACAATTGGATGGGTGCGAGCAGGCCCTGTCTCGACTGATTTTGACACTGTTGTCGGAGTCTAGTATTGGCCATAAGCTCGACAATGCATCTATCAGGGTTCCATAACACACCAGAATTGCATGCAGATGCTTGCAGGCATCATGTATACTTACATGTGAATCCCGATGCGAATCCCGCTGCCTCTGGGTCATGTTCGGCTTTGTTCTTTTATATCTCTAGCTGGTCCGCCTGGGTATCATCCACGGCTATACGGCTACAACCATCTCTCGCAGTCAACCGCACACAGATCAATGATGGCTGAAAACGCTCTTCCCAATCCCAAGCGCTACATTACCGAGAACGACGATGAGGGCAACTCCTCTTTCTCCAATACCCTTAACGAGTCCCTTCCCGTCGTGAACGATCTCGGCGGAGCCCTCGCACGTCTGGGCTATACTACAGACAGGCCGCCCGTGGTGCTCACCAATGGCAATGACCTCGAGCTCTACGAGACATCGCTCAAGGAGATTCCTCCGCTGGTGACTCAGGGGGGCGGTGCCAATGTTTGGTATATCGATACCCCTCCTGACTCAGAAAGTCCCATGCATCGGACCGTGAGCCTGGACTTTGTCATCCAGATCGCCGGCGAGATCGAACTCATCCTGTCCTCTGGTGAAACGCGCCTCATCAAGCCCGGGGACTTGACAATTCAGCGATCTACTCTGCACAAATGGCGGAACCCCAGCAAGACACAGTGGTCTCGCATGGTTGGTGTCATGTCGGAGTGCCAACCCGTTGTCACTAAGAATAAAACTCTGGGCGAGGATTTTCCGAAACATTGAGCAATAAATAGGGTAGGGGAACAGGAACGTATTATGTAGCTGCCACGAGATACATTGTTCTATCTCGAAGGGTGTTATATCCCTGACATGCATGCCTTCAGGACAGTAACAAGGTATGCTATACATAGTTTTCCACCAGGAATCTGATGCCTCAGATTATGACTTTTCTCTCTATCAATTCTCAGCCGCCAAAACCAATATCGTAATGCAACTTGCCATGAATTATGGTCATATGTTCCATTGACGCTTGCATGATATTTACTCTGGGTGGTCAGATGAGGGTGGATAGAATGTGGATGACTCTTGCTCTTCTGATCCTAACCTTTAATTCTAGGACATTTACTGTTACCGTCCACGTTTGCTTGCAATATGAAAAGATGCCCCAGCGCCAGGTTGCTCAGTGAATAGGCCTTGCTGAAGTTGGATCATTGGACATAAGCAGCTGACACCGGATTTGACGACATACATCCCCATGCCCAGCTACCGCTCAGCAGCTAAGCTGGATCCTTGTCTTTGCCCACACTAGAAAGGACATTTCACTGATTAGGGACTTATGGAAGCGTTGTGAGCCGTTTAAAAGTTACCTTCGACGTACGTCTGCTGACTTAAGTCATTGATGGTTGGTGATTCAAAAAACAAATGTTACTTTCTTTCGGACGGTCATACGGCGTAGTAGAGATAAGAATGTCCATTGCCAGCGCCCACTGATATCTCGCTTCAAATGGAGTTTGGCTGGTTTTGAGTGCGACTATGTATTATGACAAGATAGAAGATTAAGATAGCATGCTTCCAGGCTAGTATGTTGTAAACCAGATTCTACTTTCCATTCTCTGCAAGCCCTAAAGTAACTCGTCCACCAGCACTCTCCCGCAAAGCAAAACGACTCACCGATGACTCTACCACCTTTCCTCCCTTCGCCCACTCCTTCACAGCTCCATCATCCATCCGATCCGCCTCCTCTAGAATCGGCTGAGTATCCTTTGAAACTACTTGCGCTACCGTCTGCCAGTAACTCCCAATGAACGAGATCTCAGTCGATCTCACAAACAGAAAGATGATCACCACCACAATGACCGAGTGAACAACAATGAGCACCACTCCCAGTACGAAACCCGTCCACTGCACAGGAACCGTCGCAGTGAGTGAGAACGCCGTCACGACCGTGACCGGACTCTTTAGCTTGATCAATTGCTCGTAGTATGCCATTTGACAGACCCGGGTCAACAGGGCCTGGAGAGCCAACGCCGGACTGGCAGTCGTAATTAGGGTGTCCTGGAACAGGTCCACAAGGGTCGGATGAGCGGTGCCGAAGCTCATATAGGTGTTTATGCGAGAGAGGATCACGCCGGAGTCGAATGTGTAGTTGAGGTTGGAAAGGAGGAAATTGGGGAAGCTGGTGAGGATGCTCATGAAGAAGGTGGTTGAGTTGGCTCCGAGTGCCAAGGTACCCAGTCCCGGGGTATCTGCTGGGATGTGGAAGGGTTCCCATTGGGATCGGGGGTCTAGCATGAGGATACCCCGTTGGTCGGCAGAGCTCTTATTGCCCGGTGGTACTACGCCTAGTTGGAGGCGGGGGAGCTGAGTGTTGTACCTCTCGGTGCGGTAGTCCCAAGCAGTCTTAGGCTCTAGATTGTTGGATGTGCTGTTCATTCCGACGGTGAGGGTTTGCATGGCGAAGTTGGTGAGGCAAGCTGAGATTGGGTAGATCCGTTAGAGACTAACGTCCAGGGGCCGTCGGCTCGGATAGGCTGCAAAGCTCAGATGTAGCCTAGTGTGCCCATCATTGCGGCGGAGGAAACGACGTCAAGGACCATCAATAGATACGGGGCCTCGGGGAAGCCGTAGGGTTGAATCAGAGGGTTTTCGTTTAGGACCGTCCAGTTTGACCGTATGTTGGGGACGCACAAGCTGGTCTCGCCCATCGTGTTGTTCCCATAGTAGATTGGAGCTGGCAATCTGCAAGTGAAGTTGATGTACGGTTGAGAATGGCGGTCAATCAAAAGTGGATAGGTCAAGTTCTCCGTGGGGATCTGTCCGGACAGATGCACATAATTCTGCATGGTCGCATCTAGGCTCAAGTTGCTTAGGGGTGGACTGGCGCAGATAACCCGATGATCCGTGACTGGCACTGGGCCTCGGAGCCAGCGGAGTTTGGTTCGTTGCGCCTCCCCCTCGAAAGGAAGGAAAGCTCGAAAGGTGTGCCCGGTATCATGGAACCCCAATCGGTTTTCAAATAATCCCGACAGCTCGGCGAACGTCCAGCTAGCTGCAGGGGGCATTGTCCTTGAAATATCGGCATTATATTCCGTATGAAGTATACCGACATTGCTTGAGCTGCTGGGCTGGGAGAAGGTTCCATTGCCAAAGTCAGACAGAAAGATGGTGGACAGGAACTGAGACGTTGCTGTCACCAGCACCTCGGTGAGCACCAGCACATAAATAAAGCGCGACAGATGAGGCTGGAAGTCGGTCGAAGTCCAAAGATTACTGGGGGCTACCTTGACTGCCCGGAGAATAGAGTAAAATGGACCATGTAGGAGAGGTGCCCCTGTAGTTTCCAAAACAATCCCAGCGACCATGGCCGTGGCAAGACCGGCCTGGAAAGCCATCACTGTTCGGATAGAAGCAGTGCATACCGTCACCAGTTGCGCCGCCCAGCCTGCATTGACAACACGCACCCAGTAGATACCTGGCTCTGCCCCATCGATAGCTTTCATTGATTCATGCCAAAACATGGCCAGGAGTGTCACTGTGAGCATGAGAAGCAGGAAGCCAAGGAATACAGTCAGAACACTGGTGGTATCAATTCTATGCCAGATATTACTTGCCTTGCGATGGGGCTCTTCTTCAGCCTCATCATTGTTCTCTTCCGCGTTTATGTTAAGGGGCTCTAAAGGGATATACTCCCTTGTACCACTGGTAGACACCTGGTAGACAGTTGGAGGTAGCATAATAATAGCCACCCAGGAGTTTTACGGTTTGATCAGAGGCCAGCCATTCTTATCCTTTTCGCCCCCTACGTTGCCCAGCATGTGCATGGGCAAACAAACCGAGTGATTGGGTGCATAGGGTCGATCCAATGACGTTAGGCTGTAGGTCGTTCACCCGCCCAAATAAGAAAATCAGTACGACGATCGTCCGGGTCCTGCAGAGTACGCTATGTTGTAACCAATCAACAAAGCTCGGGTGTGGCAGTGTGCAGATACCAAGAGACAGGTGTAGCCTGGAAGTGCAGCCTCACCTCAACCCCCTTCTCTAGTACCAAGCAGCAATATGGATATTCAACTCAGGGATATTATAGTAAGCCAGCCAACAGACACTTCTAGAGGTGTTATCTAGTGTGATCTAGGTAATGTATTAAGTGGTGGACAATCTAAGTAAACCAGAATGCTTAATCAACCACCTAAGGTTCTATTAACCCCTCGCACAACTCTCTAAGCACATGACTTGACAGAAGATAGCCACTTAGCCAGGTTACTAAGTTTATTTCTAATATGTAAGCTAATATGGCACCCCACAAAGCTACTAAATCCATATGACTAATGCAAGAGGACTGTCTATTCCAAGCAGAATATGATCATGTTAGATGTACTATGTATGTTTATTACAATCACACTAAACTATGTCCACAACCTCCACAAGTTCAAGAACCAGTCATTCATTACAGACTCATCAGATGCGCAAATCAGGTTGTGAAGCATGGCAGGTAGTAAGATCAGCTAGCTTAGGACTTAGGGATATATTATGTGGAGATGGAAGCATTAGGACTTATGAATAACTTTTTATGTCTGGTTATTCAGGGCATCTATGACTACACTATATCACGCAAGAATAAGGAATGGCAAGGATATACAGCCCGTTCCCGTCGAGCCGCACGGGTATCACTTGTGGATGCCCATGCCGCCAAAATGATAAGACTTGAAAGCCTACCTGACTCGCCGACATAAGAGGAAGGCTGAGACCGATGGGAAAGAGGAAAGACCCTGAGCGCAAGCCATGTGATCCTCGTATTTGTCCCTCGTATTTAGCACAGTATTTCTTCTTATCATCTCGGACTCTCCCCTCTGTGCCATAAGCCCATTTTAACGTAGAGCCCTAAGCTCGGCTCAAGTATATAGTGTGTAAATGAAGACACTATACTCTCGAAATAGCATATAAAGAGTCCCCTGAGCACTCTACACGCATGATAGCTATGGACCTATATGTTCATGCGTCCTGTTTGTAGACTGTCTATCAACCGGGACTACGGACTTAGTACAGCAAACCCCGCAGGGTTCGATGAAAATTTACGCTTGCTGAAATCGGCTTTCTGTAATTGCTATGGTCATCCTCCGAAACCCTTTTCCACGCCAAGGTTTCAGGATCAGGGTTCTCCCAGTCTCGGACATTGCAGACTGGGATTCATCCCTCAGACTCCGCTTCCTTCAATACACTCGGAACTTCATGACGAACGAGACTCAACTCGGCCCAGAGCGTGTGGATCAGGATGAAACATGCATGGCACCTCCATGGATACAAATAAATGCGCAAATGAGGTGCTAGGCCCACTTTTGCATTCTACATGTTACCACGAACTACGCAAAATGTGGGAACGACTTGTGACCCAAGTCATTGGAAAGCTAATCCGATGTCTGACCCTTACCCTTTTTAAGTAAGACATTGTCCACTTAAAGAAACTATCAACACCTGCAGTGAAGCAGTTGGATCCTTGCCTGGTCACCCTCCTGAATCCTCTATTACCTCCACGTGGGTAGTACCTACAACCAGGATGCATATGCTCTGGTCTGCGCTGGCTTTCAGCGCAACTGCTTTAGCCCAAGTAACGGGATCCAGGTCCATCAAGTTTATTTCCAAGGGCAATCCAATCCTCTCAGATGGCTCGTGGTACTCGGCCGACCCTGCACCACTGGTGGTCAATAAGACAGTCTACATCCTCACCGGACGGGACAGTGCTGCTCCAGATGAAAACAACTTTATCATGAAGCAGTGGGGAATGTTCGCCTCCTCGACACCCAACCCTGCCGGCTCCGAATGGATGCTCTACCCGAAAGTAGCAGAACCGCACAAGGTGTTCGCCTGGGCTGCTCCCGGGACCTCATACGCAGCACAAGTCGTTCAGGGCCGCGACGGTCGATTCTACTTGTACGCTCCCGTGACACAGGCCAATAGCAAGAATGAAGACCCGTTTGCTATTGGGGTGGCTGTGTCCGACTCTCCTACCGGGCCCTATGTCGACGCTCACCCTTCTGGCCCGATCATCTCGCAGTCAGTACCTCCGCCGGGCAATTCCATCCAGAACATCGATCCCACTGTGCTTGTGGACGACGACGGCAAGGCCTACATCTACTTTGGTACCTTTGGCGCATTACGCGCATATGAGCTGGACGCGGACATGGTCACTGTGCGGTCGTCCGTCACTCAGGTGAATGGACTGACCGGGTTTTTCGAGGCCCCGTGGCTGATGAAGCGCAAGGGCGTCTACTATCTGCTGTTCGCAGCCAACAACGCAGGCCTGGACTCGCCCTGCACGCCAACATCGTACCACGCTTGTATCGCCTATGCGACGGCGTCTTCCCCGTTGGGTCCGTGGAAATTCCGGGACGTCATTCTACCCATCGTTTCTTCGACAACCTCCCACCCTGGAGCGATCGAGCTCAATGGTGAATGGTTCCTGGTCTACCACACGGCGGACGCTAACGGAGGCGGCCATTTCCGCCGCAGTATCGCGCTGGACAAGCTTAACTGGGACGATAGTCAGTCGCCCCCGGCGATCCGCAAGGTCGTGCAGACAATTGGACCCAAGCCACCGGCTCCTCCAACATACAATATTGCGCCCAAAGCTGTGCCCAGCTCGAAGTATCCCTCAGGGATTCAGTACTGGATAAAGGCCGTCAACGATGGGATCATTCGGGCCAACCCCCTGCCCCCGGATTACTGGAGCTCTTACGAGGCGGAAAAATCCCGAGAGACCAGCGTGCTTACCTATGTGTGGAAAGAACCAGTGGAACTCAACGGGACGTCGATGGTTTTCTTCGCTGACCAAGACGCCGGGGCTAACGTGGGAGTTGCGCCCCCAAAGAAATGGTTCGTGGAATATCTAGATCAGTCGTCCAACTGGCAGCCTGTTGTCAACACCACTACCTATGCCCTGAAGGTGACCGACACTCCGCAGGTGGTGAAATTCGAAACCATCCGCACCACGTCGATCCGTGCCACCCTGATCGCATCCGGCTCGGGCGGGCAGTTTGCCGGTGTTGGCGTGAAGGAATGGGCAGCTTTGGCGACAGAGCTGCAGAAAACTTGACGGATGTGTGAGGATGTTTCAGAGTAATATATTCACGATAAGCGGATTGGCGACGAGTTAGAAGCTATACTGCGGAGATATCCTCCTTTCCATGTAACGCCGGAGTGCTCGGCGTCGAGGCCAATAAATCTAATGCATCATTCATTACTCCGCAAGCAACAATGCCCCCGCGAATAAGGAGTTCATCCGTTTCTTTTTAGCTTAAGCGGGGTTTGATGAAGCCCACTTTATCCCAGTCGTCCGCCGGTCTTATACCCAAACAGGAAGGTTGGAAGCTACAGTCTCGAGGGATCGACATGCAGAGACTACTTCAGAACACAACCTGACTTGACTAGGAATGGGCCAATAACTCTGTCGATTCTAATTTCAAAATGTCTGCGGAAGGAATGGGCAGTGATCATTGTGATTGTCAAGCCTGAGATATTAATAATACAAAGCTAGCCATGCTTCGAAAGGGTAGAAAAAGCCAAAGAAGATCAAGCTTTCAACGTTCTTATTCCCATGATACGCAATCATCAAAATGGGCTGGCATAGTCTCTCCACAACCTTGGGCGTTGTCACCTCTCTGCTGGCTCTCAGCGTCTGCGGTCAAAAGGACAGCCTCGGCCTCAAAAATGGATACATCTCCCTGTCCACGGCCAATTGGGACCTGAAGCTTGTCAAAGATGCTCAGGTTCTTGCATCTCTCGCGCCCAAGGGGAACTCCTTTGATTTCCTCCCCTTTGACTATCTCTCCGTCCGCACCGAGAATGAGCAATATCACAATGGGGATATCACCTTCAGCTACCGCGCTACCGGGGAGACCGAATGGGTTGAGGTAGATTCCGCGAAGTCTCGCAAGGCCGTGACCGTCGTCCAGGCCAAGGATGCACTGGCAGCTGCCGACTTGACGCCGACTTTGCCTGCTAACTCGCCACTCCGCATCATCCGCAAATGGGTCGATGTCGACGGCCACTTGGGCCTGTCCTTCACTCTCACCAATACTGCCAACCATGACATTGAAATAGGTAGTCTGGGCTTCCCAACTGAGTTCAACAGTATCTTCACCAACCGGAGCCCGGAGGAGATGTCGGCCAAGTGCTCGCTGACAGACCCTTATATTGGCATGGACGCTGGCTATCTGCAGGTCACACCAACGTCTGGCACGGGGGCAGCGTTGATTGTGACACCCTTGGGCAACACAAGCACTCCGTTTGAAGCGTGGCGCAATATCTATGAGCCCTATTTTGACTCCACCGCATACGGGAGTCAAACCTTCGAGGGATTCTACGAGTGGCTGGTACACTCCAAGGCCTACGCCGACACGGAATGGCGCAAGGCCAAACCTTGGAATCCCCCCACCTCGCGCATCCTGAAAGCCGGACAGTCTACAACTGTCGGTCTGCGGTTCTCCGTGGTGAAGGACGGCATCCGTGGTATCCAGAAGGCAGTGCGTGCCACCAACACCCCCCTGACGATTGGGACGGGATACGTGGTGCCTCGAGACCTCACCGTGCAACTGCGCATCCTCGCCCCGGCCGACGTCGTCTCGGTGGTTAGCGAGGATAATGCATTGGCCATCACCCGAAAGGAGAACACGCTCTCGCTGACTCCCACCGGATCCGCCTGGGGCCGCAACCGGCTCACCATCACCTACGCCGATGGCAAGACCCAAACGGTCCACTACTTCATTACGGAGTCGGCCCCAGACGCCGTCACCCGTCTGGGCCAATTTTCCACCTCAACAATGTGGTTCACTGACAGGTCGGATGCCTTTGGCCGCGCCCCTTCCATCATGTCATATGATGCCTCTACCAAAAAGCCCGTCCTCCAGGATCCCCGCGTCTGGATTGCGGGACTGAGCGACGAAGGTGGTGTCATCTACATGGCGACGGCGATGAAACAGAGCGCCCATCCGGATGCCAACGAGATCGCCAAGCTGGAGGAGTTCGTCAGCAAGGTGCTCTTCCCCACGATCCAGAATGAGGGTGACCTGGTCCGCAAAAGCATATTCTTCTACGAGCCCTCCGCCGTGCCAGGGTATTCTTACAGCAAGTCCATCGACTGGGGCAACTGGTGGTCGTGGAACAAGGCCGATTCCTACTCAACCCAGCGCTCATTTGATTATATTCACGTCGTCGCCACGTACTGGGCGCTGTATCGCGCCGGTCGTGACCAGCCGGGGTTGCTAAAACAAGGTACCTGGCAGTGGTATCTCGGCCGCGCCGTTAATACCACCATTGCTTGCTTTGCAACCAACTCTGCCGGCAGGGAGCTGGTGCAATACTCGCGGGTTGGCCAGATGGGCGAGACGGTGGTCGGTGAACTTCTCCATGATCTGCGCCGCGAAGGGTGGTCCAAGGAGGCAGATGCGGTGGAGGTGTCCATGAAAAAACGCGCAGATCTGTGGAACTCGCAAGCAGAGCCGTTTGGCAGTGAGATGGCGTGGGATTCGACGGGACAGGAGGGTGTGTACTACTGGTCCAAGTAAGCCACTTCTGCTCTCTCTTGGAAGGATTACAAGCTGATAGAGGACTTTGCGAACAGCTATTTCAAACTCACCAACACCGCGACCAAGACGATCAATAGCATTCTGGGATATATGCCTACTGTTTCTCACTGGGGCTGGAACGGCAATGCCCGGCGCTATTGGGATTTTATGTATGCACTGCTCTGCTCTCTTTCACCAGCGTCAAGAACCTAATATGCTTCCCTTCTAGCTACGCCGGAAAGCTACAGCGCATCGAACGTATGATCCACCACTATGGCTCCAGTCTCAATGCCATTCCCCTGCTCGCACAATTCCGCCAGCAGCCCAAGGACACTTACCTTCTCCGCGTCGGCTACGGCGGTGTCTCTGGGCCCCTGACCAACATTCGCCAGGACGGCTCCATGTACAACGCCTTCCACTCGTTTCCCGACACTCTCGTGGGCGACGACTACTCGGGCGACTACGGGCCGAATTTCCTTGGTGTTATGCTCGCGTCCGCCACATACGTTGTCGAGGACCCGGATCTGGGGCTAGTTGCGTACGGCGGCAACCTCGCCGTAAATGGACAGGCGGTGACAGTACAGCCTCGCGATGCAGTTCGCCAGCGGGTGTACATAGCGTCCATGGGAGTCTACATCGTCGCCAGCTCCGGCTGGATTGAACAGTTTTCTTTCGCGAGAGCGAGCGCCCAACAGGTGACACTTCAGCTTGTCCCCGGGCCGTCCAAGGCTACATCGGCAATTGTCTGGGTTGAGAGTCCTGGCACAAGCACTCAGTACAAAGTCGCCTCGCAGGCCAAGGCAAAGCGCGGAGGATGGCAGGTGCAGTTAGCCAATGGGGGTGTGGAAGTGACCGTAGCCTCTGTGTAGGATAAGGCTACAGAGTTTAGTAAGGGTCGTTCTCCAGAGAGACTTGCCATTGCAATCATCGCCATATCAGTCGACAGTGTATGTGTCTTAAAGATACCGTGCTCATACACAATAGAATGCAAGAGAGATACGATTATTGCCTTCAGGGACTACTACCTCGAAGTTACCCGGATTCTTGGGGGTTCCCATAGGTACTCTGTATAATAGAGCCAGATCCAGTCGTTTGGGCGAAAGGGGTAAGGGGAATCGCTGGTTCTTTCGGAGTGTGGATTGGGTGATCTATGAGGGGAGAATGGCTTCCTACGGGGAGGAGCCCACGGCTTGAAGTTGTTCACTTGAAATGTAGGGGTCATATTGTATTGTGAGGACTTGGAAGTGTTCGGGGGCATATAGTGGTAGGAAGGCAACCAGGACAAGGGGGGAAAAAAGGGCATGGGAATTGAGTGATTACTGCAACTTTCGCGGCTCTGTTAGTCTCCTTATACATCCTCTCCCAGGCTGTCCAGTCCACATTTCCATCCTTCCCTTGGAAGTACCTACTAGGCAAATTGTACAACCTACAAATCCCATCCAGCGCCGCTAACATGTCCACCTCCATGTAGCAACGACGACTGGGGCCCGAGATCTGCCGCTTTGAGCCAATCGCATCCAGTTATTGCAGCTCCATGCCTCGCAAGTCAAAAACACGGAAATGGAAGAGATGCGGCAATTTCGCTATTGGCTCATGATCAAGGCAAGAATACGGAACGGCCGTGGAGTGGAGGACAAAAACAAGTCCACAGACATAGCAGACGAGCTGAAACCTATGACCTAGGTTTGGACGGTAAGAAATCGCTAAAGGAGAAATCTAGCTAGGGCCGCGGCGGCCGAACATAGGAAGAAGTGTGTGAGTGGTCTGTGGGTCACGTGACGAAGCAGATAGCTATATTAATTAGTAGAAGTCACGTGACCTGCAGCTGGTGTCCAGTTTGGATATGACTTCGCGAGGGCCGAACAGCCTGAGCACTCAGCGGGCCCTGCCCGCTACACTACTCCCCCCCCTTCCCTTCTGGGGTGGCAGTATTCCCAGGTGTTAAGCACTGCTGTGTCGGTGAGGTTGGCAGTGGGCTCCCATGTAGGGCGTTCATAGCCTACCTATTTAACCAAGTATTCCGTGCGGCGGCCTCATCTAATTCACTTCTCACATTCCCCTAAGATCTCTTCAACTGTGTATTCAGCTTCGCCATTCACAAGCTTTAGTGGCGGCTGGTAATCGTCGTTCAACTGACTTGGGAATAGGTCGTCTGTAGTGGGCCGTAGGAGACTAACATGAAATACATTATGCACGCCTGGCAGTGTGTCTAGTCAGTAGGCATGTGACCTAATAGCTTCTAGTACTGTGAACTTGTGCGTTGCTGTGCCTCGCATCACCAGACCCAGGTAATTATGGGGCTCGGGCGGCAACGGCAAGTCTTTCCAACCAATTGCGCCATGTTCTCCCAATTGCATGATCCCAGACGCAGGTGGGGTATATGTTAGGCAGCCGCCGACTCCAGATTGAGATTTGATGGAGATGTCATGTGTTTGAGATGTCATTGCTAGGTGCGGGTAAATCGCCTATAGTGAAGACTTTGGGCGTAACTATTTTAGAGAGTTCCTATTTGTCAGGAGGACGGACTTTAACAGAACCCTTCCCTTTCGACATCAATCACCACACGCGGGATGCTATTCCAGGTTTTCGCGAAGCAGGTTAAAGATTAGATCATCCTCAACCAGCTTGGAGCTATTGTCACTACATAGAAGGCCAGGGCTCACCTGTGCTACGCTACAGGAAAATTCTATCTGACTGGGGCCCCGAAAACGATCCAAAAGGATATAAATAGCCGCTTGAATCCCAACTCTAGACCTGGATTCTATCATGACAACCCGCAATCTCAACAGGACCTGGAGAGACGTTGTCTTCGCCCAGTACGCTGCGGATCTTGAGGCCGACGAGCCATTCCCTATTCGCTACCTGATAAATGCGCCCGAGTGGAAAAAGGATATATTCATCAGCGTCCCAAAGAAAATCTCTCCAGAGGACTACCGCCGCTCTGTTCATACCTTTTGCCGTACAAAGTATCGCGACCCAGACCCAGCTTTCGAAGACAAGAACCTCTCAATCCGAGCGCGTGTATCCAGATATAACCAACAAGCTGAAAAGATCGACAACAAACAGGATGCTCAGGAATCACAAAATTCTCCTACCTGCTCTGGTGATGCTTGCGGCAGGAACTAATGGTTAGAGACTTGTTGTCTACGCTGACGGCAAGTGTGAGACCCAAGCAACAGCGGACTACTCAGGAACCAGCAATCAGGGCTGTACTGCAAATCCAACTAGTCACCGCGGCCTAGAACTTCATGATTTGGGAAACTGCTGGGTTGCGCTTTATGCATCAGAGGGCGACTGTAATTCTAGCAATTCTCAAGCTCAATATTAGGCTGGCAACGAAGACGTCTGCATCCCTCCTCAGTTTATTTAGGATTGGTATGATGTTTGGGGTTGCTGAAGCTTTATCTGACCAGAGCATGCCATTCCCAACACGAAACTTTCCTTAAAATTATGTATTTAGCTACTATAATAGCATAAACTATCGTGGATAACTAACTCATAACTCACCCGCTTTCATATGCTAAGGTCAGTGTTTCCTGAACGTCCCTTCTATCAGTTATGCCAATGACGGGCGTAGGCTAGGGTGATCCGGACCCTAAGTAGGCTGTTGATGGTGGGCGTAGCATAAAAGTCATAGCAGATATCGCAGGACTCAGGAGCAGTGAGGTCTCTAACATACCGGGAAACCCACTCTGGGCTCCAGGGTTATGGATGGGCTAAGGCATCCGCCTCGAAAGCTTCGTGGGCCGGTGGGTTGGGGTGTGGGCCCAGATGTTGATGACTCCTTTGGTCAGATGTGGCTCGTAGGACTTACGGGGTAGCACGGGATCTTCTTGCAGTATTGGCTTATGGCCTTACCTGATTGTCGACGGTAGCGATCTAGAGGCGGTTTCGAGTCCTATATGATTATCCTATAGTCTGCTTTATTCGGGTGTCCACTGTTCTATCGCTCGCTGCTATGTATCGTTGGGACAAAGCTGAGCCCTCGGAGTATGGAGTCCAGCCAAGATCTACTCTCCTTCTACCGTAGCTGAGCAGCCGATCGCCTGGATGCTGTTCGCGTTCGGCCTGGTTGTGTTTTCACACATTCAATTAGGGCGCTTGGGATCATGACGAGATACAAACTCGGATTCGGCAGTATCTGTCATGACATTATCTGCCAACGAATTGTAGGATGAATCGTAGGATTCGGCGGAATTATAGTTGTCATTTGGATCTGACGTAGACAGTTCTGTTCAAGCACATGAGACCGGAGCGCAAGTGATGCTCAAAGGAAGGACGCACCATCAAGTACACAATTGCTGGACTCGGCATCCACCAATGCTGTATATGTTGATAAGAGCTCATAATTGATCGTGTCTGATGGAGATGTCCCCTCTACTTTACGAGTAAGGTGGGCCTGCGCGGGAGCAGCCTGCGGACTGTCTCCAATCCGTCCTTTTGTCATGTTCTCTAAGGAGACTGAGTAGCAGTTACGTCAGTCAACTTGGATGGAAGATCATATTGACAAAGTGGACCGGAGACAAAAAGGACATGGCTCGTTTCCAACTGAGTCCACTGCTCTCATGCTCCAGAAAGTATCCTACCGAGCTCCGGCGACAGCGGCACACCCCTCCTCTCCCATTCCCTCCCACCCCCTCGCAAAAAAAAAACCCACCAACAACACAATCCCCGAAGATGGCCACCATTGTATTGCCTTTAGGCGCCGGATTGGTGAACCTATATTGATTTGTCCTAGGCTCTGGCCAAAGATCATCGGCAACGTCATCAAAAGTGAATATCACTATATGAGATGG
This sequence comes from Aspergillus fischeri NRRL 181, assembly GCF_000149645.3. NCBI lineage: Eukaryota > Fungi > Ascomycota > Eurotiomycetes > Eurotiales > Aspergillaceae > Aspergillus > Aspergillus fischeri. The sequence continues at coordinate 6,192,878 of NW_001509762.1, forward strand.
CGACGTGTTAGTGTTCCAAGAGTGCTTACAGGGGGGCATACCTGGTGAACGTTTTAGAACACTGATTTATCTAAATTCGCTCACATCCTGAGGGGGAGGTGAATTGATAATCTTGTACTCATACGCCTTGGGATCCCAACTGTGTTCAAAGTTAGTTAAGTTAATCACAGACAGTGCTTGACATACGCTTTATTGATGGTCTTATATTCTATCCTGGAGGCCTGCATCCTTTTGTCATCTGTATTATTCTGCCTTCTTCTTGGGTCCAGCGGGACTGATATCTGCGCCATCGGAAGCCGCTTGATGTTTGCCTTCAAGCACAGCTTGGAAAAGGTCTTTTAACTGGCTCATTATTACAGGCTCTAAGGGAATGTGGGAGCTTTCTGTACAGGGAACATGCTGACGTTCACCCCTAAGTCATTTTATCCCGATCTCACAAGCCTCATAGAAGCCAAGAGCATCTGCCGTGTTAGAAGAGTCAGCCTGGCCTCTCGTGTCGGCAACGTTCGCCAACAGCTTCTCAAGCTCATCTGCATTAAGCTGAGGCTGACTTTTCTTTATGTCGCAGCTAAAACAGGTATTAGCGATGTGTCAAGCAAGTAGAAGGCAACAACTTACACTCTAGGGGCTTTTCTCTCCTCCACATTTGAAACCCGAGCGCCTGCCACCAGTCGTTGTCCACCTGTCGCAGCGGTATCAACTGTGTTCGGCGTCAATTGGCCACACTTCGCTAGCCCAAGATCTTGATCTTGCATATCCTTGTTGAGAGTCATTGACGATTTTGAATTTCCTGAGACCCTGCAGTCGCTTGCAGTGGGTCGTAGCTTCTCTGCAGAGACTGAATATGCTCTGGGGTCATCGGCAGCATGGATGAGGAGATCAGTGGGCTCTTTCAGCTGGAAAACTGCGGCAGGCTCCGAAGGGGTGATGCAGGGGCTGTTAGGGGGTGTCATGCCCTGACTATCGCAAGGCAGATGAAGATGATTGTCCTTCTCAACGACAACAGACACTGATGTTGAGTGTCCAGTAGTAGCAGCAGATGATGGTGTGGCCTGAAAGGCCTCCAGAAGGTCTGTTAGTAGGCTTGTAGTGGTAGGCTGGGATTTTTTGGATGAGAAGGCAGGCGCAACGGGCATCTTGGACAACACTTGTCTGATAGCATTGACAAAAAGCTGCTCAAGGTCATCCTTGTCCGTACCCCACAAGGACGACTCCGAGGTGGGCTGCCAGGAGGCGTCACGACTTGGAGACATGGAGATGGAGGTGCAGTGATTGATTTTTGAGAGTAGGCCATGCTGGGGAATTGGTTGGCAACAAGACTGGTGCAGCTTGGGGCAAGGAGTTATGATGATTGATGGTCTGTATGTGTCAACAATGTTTGAGGTTGACGAAATCCTGAGGGAACCCTTGCCTCCTTATATGTCTTTCGTTCAGTGAACCATTATGTGGGATATCTATTCCTTTCAGCGCGATATGTCGCTTCCACTCTCGCAATTCCGACGTCCAGATGTTCTGCAGGATGCATGATCATTGTGATCATTGTCTTGTTTTGACCAAGCTCTCAACTGTGCCGCGACTTCCGCAACGAGCGCCTCGAACGGGTTGGATCTATGATTACCCTATCCTGAAATAACTTGGCATATGCATGGTAGAATTAGGATTTGCTCCGCAGCCGCCTGTTTCGGCTCCCTGGTCACGTGACAAAGGAAGGTCGGTCCCGTATGCCAAGACACATCGACAGTCCGTCAAGGACCGTACAAGAACCTCAGAAGAGGGACCGTCAGGAGGAACTATATAAGGACAGTCATTACCAGTGTATCTAGAGTTCTTAGTTTAGCTCCTCGCGTTCAATATCAATTACAAGCTTATCACTTGAGTACAAGTTCACTAGTCCGATTCGTCAGTTACTCTTTACTATTGAGTATACGTACTCAATAGCGTAATCCACGGCCGAGTGACGAATACGACCGAGTGACGAATTTTCGTCGCACCCATGCTGTTTCTGAAGCTTTTCAACAGCAAAATATAATTAAATTAGATTATATAGTAATTAATTAAAAAAGTTAATTATTAGGACAAGTTCTTATTGTATGTCTAATGGACCAACAGCTACTACAGCACAGTGGAGCTTACTGGTGAGGGGCAGGTGCAGACTCATCAACCTGCTCATTCCATGGTATATCAAGCTGCTGAACGCGATTTTGACCTTCCTATACAGATAAAAGAACATCATCACCTAGATTAGCACGCCTTCTTGCCTTCTTTCTGATCTTCTGCTCATTTTCAGCCCATAGAACCTTAATTTCTTGTTGCAGAAGAAGGTTCATATTCATTGCCATTTGAGCTGCCTTTTCAAGATGTTAAATATATGATACTGGGCTGCTAGAAAGCTTCCTTTTCTGAAGACTTCTCTGCAGGCTGTGGACCTTGTGATCTAGCTGCTGAGGATTCTGAGGTGTTTAGAAAGTAGAAGAGATTGAGCCTTTAACAAGAAGTAGTGGTGTTAGTGTATGAAGTTAAAAAGTGATCTTTTCAAGCACTTGGTCCTAATTAAATGGTTTAAGACCAGCACCTGCAAAGCCACTGCATATATTCTTTTAATTAAAGACTTTTTCATGTGCAGGCAGATATAGGTGCAGAAAGTCTTCTTTATTAATATGGTTATTTCCTGCAACCATCATTCCTTTAACTAACTTCCTATATGTGTGTTTTAGCAGGCCAAAAACGCCAACATCCAGTGGCTGTAGAAGGTGGGAAGTATAAGGTGGCATGTAAAGGTAAATAATTATATTTTCCTTGTAGAAAGCATCAAATTCTGTAGTCTGGTGGCTAGAATGGCTATCAAGAATAAGTAATCTCTTTGCACTAGTTGAACTCTGCTGTAAGTGTGGCTCAAACACCTCCTTAAGCTAGTGAAGGCCTATTATATTAGTTGTCCAGCCATTGTTACTCTTTGTAATTAACTAGGTTTGAGGAACTACTAGTTCTTGATACCAGGTAGCCTGTTGCTCCTTCCCCTTTAAGATGACTACTAGTGGTATAGAAACCCCCTTTGAGCTTACACATTTAATGATTGTAACCCATTCATAATTCCCTTAAATAACTATATGGGGTCTCTCACTGCAATCTACTGCAGTAATAACCTTAGATATTATATAGAGTCCCATTGTAAAGCTAGTTTCATTAAAGTTCTAGATATTATCTTTATGGATGCTATGTTCCTGAATAGCTCCATGTATAGTTTTAAACCACTGTTTTATAACCTTTGGATCCTCCTGCTTTGCACACTGGTATATAATTCTCTGATTATATCTTGCACATAATTTAGGATGGTGTTTAATAAAGGAATAGGCCTAGTTAACTCTAAGCACTGTGGTAGAATCTTAGGAGTATTTATGAAGTAAAATCTACGCTATTTTATGCAGAAACTCTGGCTGAATTAAAAAGCCTTGCTTATCTGTATCTAGCACTCTCTTCACAAGGACCTCCTCTTTAATAGCTGTTAATTTATGGCTATTAGCGCGTGTTTCTATATATGGTTTTGTTCCTTTAAGCTGACAGCAAAGGGTAGCCTTAGATATGCTAAATACTTTAGTAGCTTTTAATTTTACTTTAATTTTTTGTGTTTTATAGGTAGAGATAGCCATTTGCATGTGATTTTCTTGGGATAAGAGTATTTTGTATAAGCATAATGAAAATCTGACGCGTTGTTGAATGTTGATTTGAGTATTTTGATGGGTGCGATGAAAATTCGTCACTCAGTCGTATTCGTCACTCGGCCGTGGATTACGTTAATATAGAGCCTACCCTAGGCTTGGACAGATGAGAACTGATATATTTATCATCTGAAATGTGGTTGAGTGCCGAGCCGAAGCTAAGGCGGCCCAATGGTGCATCGGACCCCTGATAATGCGAGGAGATCAGATCATGATTTATCCCATTCAGACGACAAAATGATTGGACCACTTCCTAGTGATCTGGTCGTCAATCAACATCTAAGAAAACATCACCACCGAGATAACACCCTCGAGTCGGCGGAGGCTGAGATTGAGAATATATATATATATAAAGCAGGGCAACAGGCCTGGCGGCATACAATATGGGACTACAGGAAGAAAAACGGAGCCTCCAATTTTAGTATCTAAACAATTGTGTTGTTACCAGCCTAGATAGCTAAAAGATACCCAATTTAATCAGGATCGATTGTGCAGTGGTGGCATTATGGGTAGTTGAGTCTCCTGCATAGCACCATTACTGGATAGACGAGTTCTATAGGCGCAGGGTATTGCCTATCATATAGGCTTGATCTCCCTTTAGTACACAGGGTGATAATCGTTTACGAATGCTAACAGCAAGCAGTTAATCATGACAATGTAGACAAGGAGCTATGAGCCTGACACTGATGCTTGGGTCTTGTCATAGATGGAGGCCCATTCCTGCGTCAACTACCAAAGTATAGCAAATATACATATAGTTTGCAATGTCTGTTCATTTAGAGAAGTATTGGAAGGCCTATGAGTGGTTACTTAGACTGTACAACCCATCACTCTCAATAGACATCATGACTGATTCCGGTATATCAGATCCCTCATAAGCCCAGGGATCACCTTCAAATCCAACGCAGCCTCCAGATCCTCCTTGTAAACCCCCGTCTCCACCAAAAACTCCCGCACAGGCTCTGTCGCCCGCAGATAATAGCACAAATAATGCACCACACTGCGCCCCTTGGTATCCACAATCCGCACATCCGCTCCATTTTGAATCAAAAACCGGATTATCGGGGTTATGGGGCCCCCAGGAGAGTGCGGCGGAAGTGTCGTCACCGCATGGAGCAGCGCCGTCCAGCCCATGCCCGTCCGACTACGTGCATTGATGTCCGCTCCCGCAGCAAGCAGAGCTTGCGCTTTGGGTATACTCCCGATAGCAGCGGCGCAGTCAAGCGGGGTGACCGTATCACAATCATCCTCGCTTTCAGGCCCACTGGTGCACTCGTGCAATTCTCTGAAGATGTTTTCTCCGGACTCGTAGCCGCCCATTAGAATGCCATCGTCGGCGCGCGCCCAGACGTTCGCCCCGTGCGCAAGGAGGTAGCTGATTAGGGAGGTGTTGTCGGCCACTGGTCGTGTGCAATTGGCCCGGGGGATTGGGTCCTCGCCGAAACAGTGAGTAGCCAAGTGCAGCGCGGATGCGTTTCTGGGGAATGATGGGAGGGCGGAGATATCTGCACCGCATTCCTCGACGAGAAACTTGACCGTGCTGAGGTGGTTTTTTGCTGCCGCAAAGTGCAGTGGAGTCCAGCCGTAGCTGTTCGCGTCGTCTGCTGGCAGATGCGTATGCTGGAGAATCCACGCAACCGTCTCTACGCGCCCGGCCTCCGCTGCGCGGTGCAGAATCGTCGAGTTTGAGGTGCTCCGCGCGGTCATATCCGCTCCAGCGTCAACCAATGTCTGCAGGAGAGATAGTGAACTGCTGTACGCTGCAGTGTGGAGGACGGTCTCGTTGTACTGATTCCGCAGTGTGACACTCGCCCCTGCGCGGAGAAGCGCTGCGACCGCATCCTTGTCATCAGACTCGACAGCACCAAAGAGAGCACTTTCTCCGTTCGAGGCGGCAGCATCGACCTGGGCCCCAGCCTGCACGAGCACCTCGATAATTTCCCGTGCATTGGGCCTCTTCGCGGCATAATGCAGCGGGGTCATACCGTGTTCGGGGCAGGAGTTCACGTCCGCGCCTTCGCGCAACAAAAACCGCACACAATCCAGAGATCCAGAGGCGGCCGCATCGTGCAGAGGAGTCATTCCGTCGAGATCGGCCCGGTGGAGAAAGCCATCATGTTGGTGTCGAGGCTTGAGCTTGTTCCAGATGAACTCCAGGATGGCGAGATTGCCGACCCTTGCGGCGACGTGGATCTCTGTCGCGTTGAACTCGCCCATGAATCCTTTGACATTATGCTCGTAGAGTAGCTGGACGATGTCCAAGCGCTGGTGCCTGATGGCCACGCTGAGCGGCGGATCACTGTAAGGCTCATCTGGGGAGACGTTGCGGTTGAGCAGGTGGCGGGCGGTGGCGAGGTCGTTCTTCCTTATAGCAGTTATCAGGAGTTCATCTGGCCTGTCTGTTGCCATTGCTCTGTCTATGTCTGCCATATCTGTGTGTGTGGTGTGTCTCTACTCGACGTTGGTGGATGAGAAATGGTTGAAAAATGAGGAAAAAGGATGGACGGAATGGTGGGGTTTAAGCAAGTCGGATTTAGTGGGTACAACTACTGACTACAACGTGATCAATCACGCATTCACGTTTCACGCCTCAAGATGGCTTATGCTGAGAGTTTTTGAAAGTATAAATGATTACCATGCAGGAAGCTAGTTCTGGTATATCTAACAATAGAATGACTAGGATACCGTGATGGAGCATGTTTACGCCTCTAAAGGTAGAGATAGCACTAGAGAGAGCCCTAACATGACTTCCATAGTACAATTGCCATCAGACTCAAAGTAACAAGATAATCTAGACTACAGCAATGCACTGCACATTTAGTAGCTTCTATCTATCCACCATGGATATATCCAATTTGCTGCGGCACCCGCTCTGTCCATCCCGCCATAATCTCCCTCTCAACCATGAGGAAATTGCGACTCATTCCGTCCCCGAACTGCTGATACTGAGACGTATGGAACTCGAAGGGGTTGTCGCTGCCCGGGTAGATCAGTCTGAATGCTTGAGCCCCCAGATATCCCTGGTCATACAGAGTACGCGCGAATTCCGCCAGTTCGGTTGCGTAATAATGGTTGCCCGCAGCACTCGGGGCAGCCGCCTGGGCAATGTACCACCGCTGTCCTCTGGGGCATTGCAGGGCTCTAGATCGCGTATTTCCTGTGTTGGGATTGCCGTCACGGCCGTCATCCCGGTTCCAGATCCGATTATCACCACGCGCCCCGTTGTCGAGGGTTTGCCCGTGGAAAACAGTGATGCTGGTGCAGCCAATGTACATTTGGCCCTTCTTTGGCCGAAACAAAAGCCCATCCTGTGAATGTGTCAGTCTTCTTCTTACTGAACGTGCAGCAGATTCCCGTGGTCCATCAGAGAATGGTGAGAAAGGGACGTACATTGTTGTAGTGGAAATGGAAAACAACCCATTTGTCGTTGTCTGTTTCTTGATACTCGTTGGCATTGGCCCCCAGAGTCCCGATCTCGCTTCCAATCCAATAGGCTATTTCCAGTAAAGGACCTTCTCTGCTCCCGTCGCCATTCCGGTCGTTGAAATGTTCCCACCGGGCATAGTGCAGGGTCAGGTCTCCATTCCTGATGCCGCGCAGGATGGTCCGCATGGTCGGCTGCCCATTTACCTTTGAGTCGGTAGATATATCAACGATATTGATATGTCGTTCTTCAAGGTCTGCATTGTCACTCTCCGCCGCAGGAGTATCCCGTTTCGCCGGGGCGGTGCCCTCGGCCTCTTGAATGGTGCACAGGTCATCGACAGCCGTGTCCATGTAGTTCAATGCCTCGTCAGCCGTCCGCGGGTTGGCCATCAAGTCACTGACATAGGCATACCGATCAATGCCACCCCCGGACTGGTTGATCGCAGCATTCATCTCGACCATCAGGAAATGGTCGCCGTACGTCACCGGCGGCCCGGTATGGTCGTACAGATCGATGAGGGCCTGGACGTTCGACACCATCGTTCGCGCATTGTACGTGTTGAAAAGCTCAAAGTCGTACAGGTTCAGTTTGGTCCGCTTTACCAGTGCTTGATCCTCTTCCGGCGACCAGGAGTAGCTGTGGAAATCAGGCGGGGCCCCTGGATCCTGCATGTATCTTGAGATCAAGGACTGATACTCGTCAACCTCAACACCTGATCAATTAGAGAGACCCCCAGAGACAAATACAACTATGACCGCAGCATAACCCACTGTAGCAGCAAATATAGCATCATGACTTGCAAAGTTTAGCATGAGTGTGAAGACCACGATCAGCACAATAACTAAAGCAAGCCGTACATTCACTGGCCGGATGTAATACAGACCAAATATCGAGCCGGCCAACATAAAAACAGCAACGAATGAGCTCAGCGCAGTAATGATCCATCTTACCCAACACTCTTTGTAGTGACTGACATTTTTCAAGTATTGTGACGATTGACTTCTCTGTTTCTGTTCAGATGAGGTTTCATAGGTGATGTTAAGGTCTTCCAACTTATGGTGAGGGCCGCAGGCCAGTGATCGCAAAGGAACCCTGCCAATGCGGCTTGATCTGCAGGGGCATTCAGCACAGTGAGGTCTATTTCATTGTATAGCAGGAGAGTCCTTTCTGGGTCACTGAGCAGGCTACTGGAACTGTTTGGCTCCTGGTCCCCCAGTATGGAATGATAGGCTTTCAGTACTCTCCTGCTTGGAAACTCTAGTTTTGATAGAGTGCTTTGCCTAAGCGCTTCCTCTTATGAAAAGGTCAACCAAGCACACTAGAAGTATAGCAGTCACTTATAGCACTGTTTAAGCTTCTCATAAATTTCCTTCATTAGATTCCGCCTGTTTTCATTGGTTATAAAAACCTTCCATGATCTCCTCACAACCAAAGAATTAATATCATTTCTGCCTGAGCTTACTCTCAAGATCAATCAGCTCGCTCTGCAGGTGCAAAAGGGTCCTCACTATCAGCCAATGGAACCTGCGGAATACATATCCTTTGTGATCTGCATCTTCTGCGATGTAGCTGGCTAAGGCGGGGTATCCGTCTGGTGGTGGTGGTGGCCTAGTGTGGTTGCCTTCTTGTACGTGTCCATTACCGACATTGTTGTGACCTCGCATAACCTCATCATTTATTTGACATTTGCTATCACCACTCATATTAGAACCATGGCCCATGTGTATAGGAGGGAGTGCAATCACTGTCTCTTCATCCTGCTGTATAGACAGACTCCAGGGTGGAAGAGCCTTCATCTCATCAAGGGAGAGGTATGTACCGATGTCTTGTTGCGCCATAACTTATACAGGGTAAGCACAAATTACTAAAAGAGGCTAGAAGTGGATGGAGCCACCAGCTCAGAGTTAATAGTCTTAATATAAAATACGACCCTTAAGCGGAATAGAGAGACAGTAGTGGTGGCTTGTTTCATAAAGGACCAGGTGGCTGGCTGAACTGCTGTGAGTTTGGCCCATAGCTTTGTTCCTCATCACCAAGTACAATCATAACAGGCCACTCTGTACTCAAGAATGCCGAAATTCTGTCGCAATCAATTTGAACCCCCAAGTCAACCACATATTATGGACTGCAAGGAGGAGCCCCAGGAAAACCTGGTATAGACCATTGTCTTTAATCATACTTCCCTACACTTTGGCTTACATCATTGTGCTCACACTGTTTGGTAGATCAGATGTACGACGGGTCTCACTAGACCTAGGAACACGAAGAATTAGTAGCCTACACCACTCGAGCTGTGGCAGAGAGAATACCGCGATGCACTTGACAAGTATGAAGAAAAGTTGAGGCAGCTTGAAGGGATGGAAGGGTTATCAGACAAGGATAAACAGAATTACACGCATTATTATGAGCAGAGGCTTCTGCAGATACAGGACAGGCAGCCAGCAAAGTAGTCTTATATCTCTTGGGTATTATACAAGTCTTCAAGAACAGAGCTGAGTTTTTGAATTAAAATCTCCACTTACGATAGTGGTCATTAGAGTCACGGTAGAAAATGGATCCAGGGCCACAGCAAGTAGCCCAGTGACTTGCAGGGAGGCAAGTTTGTGAACTCCGCAGCGAAGACGATGAAGCCAAGCTCAATCTGCTTTTAGCCTGCTTTTCACTTGTGTCATTTCTGGCTCACTTAACAGTATGGGCCACTAGATACTCCGGAGTAAATGTTTACACTCAATAGATCCATGGTGAGTTGGATGGTGCTGCATGAGGTTGTGCTTGGGCCATGGTTGCAGCCTCTGTGATGCCCAAGCACATGTCAAGCGGGCTCCGCCTCACAGTGGAAAGCCACTGGGCGCTAAACCTCGTACTCTGGTTGGAGAATGCAAAGTACGGAACACTGGGTGCTCGGCCATCAGCGTGTTCCCCCAGATTTCTTTCTGCAAGTGCTCCGATAGCTGGACGCGCCCATTTTAGAAAGATATGCAGCGCATTGCAAGCTGTATCAGGTATGGAGATCAACTACTGCGATTAATTCAAGGGGTTTGGTTTGTAGGGGGATCTTGCAGGCGTGAACCCATCCAAAGTAATGATGGAATCGATCCACCTCCGCTTTCCTAATTAGTGGCGTAATGAAGGCAGCGACTGGGGGTAGCAAGTATCTCTGCAGCCGCAATAGCCGTGAAGCACGTAACAACTAGGCGATAGAATTCTGGGCGATTATGCGCATCTATTGTTGCGGGATTGGGCATGAGACGCCTGTTCTGGAAACATTTCCACCCGATTAGTTGTTTCATGTAATCGGACTAAATTGCACTATGTATCACGTCCAGCAACGCTACACAATGACAGCCCTCTTTAGGAGCGCTAAGCTCTGTACAATCGCACCACTCGCATCAGAGGGGATGGCTGATAGCTAAGAGTACCCAGGATTCCGAAATCTACTATGAGGGACTTTTTCTACAAAGAAAACCGAGCTATCAACCTCATAATCAGCATGCTCGAGGTGCATTCCTACATCAGGTCATCAGGTAGTGTAACGTCCACGCAAAAGCCGATCTCTAGAACTATAGATGATTACGTCTGAGGTTCATTCTTACATGATGCAGTGTAACGTTAGTTAATTAACTAGAGTCAGAAAATTGATATGTCGCTGCAATGATACATCTATGCGTACAAAGTATTCGTCCAAGTTCAATTTTTTTCTATGTACGATAGTCACACCGCCATTTCGTTCAGTGTAACACAGTAGACGATATACTACCTACTATCTGTCAGTGGGCCTGTACTGAGTTGTTAGACACGCATCGGGGTTAGCTGGCGGCCAACAGTCTCGAGCAACATTTTCCCCGGTTGGGTATAAATGGTTAGCTGGTTAGTCTCAGGAAGAGACTTGCTTATCACCATCTCAGACACAACCCATACTCACAGAGATTTTCCTTCGAATGCGAGACGCTCAGTTATGACTATCCACCCACAAAATCACGACCTGCCCACGGGATCCGCTATGAAGGCAACACCATTCGAAGCCCTAGATCTTGTTTTTCATTTTGAGGACCAAGCGCAGCGTCAGTGGTGGAAACAAGCAGGTCCTGTCCTAGGACAGCACCTCCTGCTTGCCAACTACGATATCAACAAGCAATACCAGTACTTATGCTTCTTTGGGCATCACATTATACCTATTTTGGGTCCTGGACCAGGCAGCGGCTACGATTATCATCCACTGGAAATAAGCCAAAATTTCCAGAGGTCAGGAAGCACCATACGTCTCGGATTCCAGCCCAGAGCCTACTCCAGCTGTGTGAGCCCTCAGGACCCCTTCGGCGAGCTATCGACCGAAGAGGCGATGGCCAGGCTTGGCCAAGTGACTGGTGTTGAGCTGGACCTACAGCCGTACCACCTGCTTGCAAGTCACCTCAATTTAACTAAGAAAGAGGAAAAAGAGATGTTGCAACCTACCTGCTACAATAGTCTATCACCTTCTTTCAAGACACAGGGTTTACTTGCCGTGGAGCTCCCCCGTACTGGCAGCATAACACTGAAAGGATATTGGTTTCTATCAGCAAAGTCCATGGTCACCAAAACCCCAATCTCTGAACTTTCCTTTCAGGCGTTTCGGAATATTGATCATGGAAAAGACTTGTTGGTACCTGCTTTACGTCCTATTGAAGAATACTTTGCAGAAATGAAGATGAAACCTGCAAACCCCACTACACCCCAGACAACCGAATTTGCCACCGTGGCTTGTGATCACGTTGACATGTCCCGAACTCGATTCAAGCTCTATCTTTATGAGTGCTTGTGGAAATATGACCGACTTGCTGATATTTACACGCTGGGGGGCCGACTCAAGAACGCCCCTGGTATTGCTGAGGGGCTAGAGCTACTGCGTGAGATATGGTCTATTCTTCAGATTCCCGAAGGGTATCATTTTGCGTCCCTTCAGAATTCCCTCTTGAGGAAAAGCACGAACGCCGAGTCTTGCGGTGAAGCTAGCAAACCGGCATCTGAGGAGCGTGAATTTTTCGATGACCAAGCGCTGATTTTCAACTTTGAGATCCGTCCTGGAGAAAAATGGCCGCAGCCGAAGGTATACTTTCCTCTAGCATACCTGACTGACAGCAAAGCCGCCGATGCAGTAGTGGCTTTATTTGAAAAGCTTGGATGGAAAGAGGAGGCACGCAGATACAAGGATAATTTAAAAACATATTAGTAAGTTATTACCCTCAATGGGTGGATAAAGGTTCATCCACCGCTAATCTTGACGGCGATAGCCCTAGGTGTGATCTTGACAAAACATCCGGGTTGCAGCATGTTCTATCTTTCTCATATCGTCCTAAAACTGGCCCTTATACAACAGTGTACTACTGGAAAATTGGCGCTTAGTTGCGGTTGAATGGACTTCACTCAGATATGTAATCGTGCTTGCATTTATGTTGTGGAACAATTCTCCTTTGAACAGGAATCAAGTTATTTTGTTATCAACTAGCTGACAATCAAAATACCAACTCTGGAATGCCTGTGCAATTAGCGACACTTGATTAATCAGATTCTTTCGGCTTTGTCAAGAAGCACCTATATTCACAGTCTTCTATCCTGAGTATACACAAACTAAATATAGAGAAGAAGGCAAGATTCTGCGACTAGCTAGTGGTAGACCGAGTACTAGTAGCTATCAACTGGGTTATACTCCACTAACCGTTAGCATAGTGCTAGAAGAAACTGCCACTCATATAATTCTAGAGACCCTCCGGTCTCCAATCAAGGAACCAAAGTCGGGGGTAACGAGGTAGGGCCGAGAAAGATGCTGGGATTTATAGGGCTATTGGAGGCGGTTAGGAGGAAGGTACTAACACTAATAGAAATAGAAGGAGCTAAAGCAGCCTCGGAGGAGCTGGAGCTAGAGATAGAGTTAGAGAAGGAGGTAATACTAGTATAGGGGGCGCTACCCTTAGTAGCAAGGTGGCTGGCTTTACCGGCATTCTTAATGCTAGTACTGGGCTAGGGAAAGCGGATATTAGCACCGTCAAGTATGGTACAGCCATTAATATCAGCAATAAATATGATCGAAACAGATTCGAAATAAAAGCCTTTCACATCGTGAGGCCCGGGATGTTGGGCAATTTCTATGCGTTTTTCTATGAGCCTGGGGCCGATGGCGTGAGGTGGCCATCACACTGCAGGCTAATTCGCGTACCAACTGCCTGCCACATTCAAAATAATTAGCTTACCGCCGGCAGGCATGACCATGTCTTTTGACTCGATCTTCCCCGGAAACTGAATCGACTCGCGTTTTCGTATAGCCGCCCATGCAAATTATATCAGATCTCCACCTGGAGGATCCGTTGGCCTATGACATTTCCAGCATTATCCCCAAGGCACCATTTCTAGCCTTGCTCAGTGACACGGGTTATGTCAAGGATGCTGGGTTCTTCAACTTCCTGTACAAGCAACTAGCGGCCTTCCGAATCGTCCTTTTAATCTTGGGGAACCATGAGCCGTACCATGGCAGCTGGGCCGAAACGAAATCCAAGGTGGGAAGCTTAGGAGAAGATCCATGGCGCATCTCCGGGAGATGAGGAGCTTGGGGAACTGATTGTTCTTGACAAAACGCTTTATGACATCTCGCCAACTATCACGATTCTTGGCTTCACATTGTTCTCACATGTTACCCAAGACCAGTCAGAAAGCGTCAGCTTTAGTCTGAATGATTTCTACCGCATCTGTGATTGATCACTTGGACCCCATCAAGAGGCACACCGCGCAGATCTCAACTGGTTAAATAAGGGAATCAACTCAATCTCCCAAAAAGAGCCCGGTCGGAAAGTTGTCATTTTCACCCATTATTGCCCCTCTACAAACGAAAACATCATTGAGCCTAGACATGGAAACAGCAAACTTGCCTCTAGTTTCATGACAGATCTGTCAAAGGAACACTGCTGGGAGCGCAGTGCAGTTGCCATTTGGGCCTTTGGGTATACGCCTTTCAATTGTGACTTCAGAGATCCAGGCACCGGCAAAAGAGTGCCATCAAACCAGAGACGCTATTACTTCTGCCAGTTTATCGGTTTTGATGGCGAGAAGATCCTTGAGATTTGACACGAACGGCGAGGATCCAGGGCCTTAGAGGAATTGATTTTTGACAAGAGATAGCTAGCCTGAATTCCCTTCGGACCGGATTCATTCGTCTTACTTAACACGCCGCTTTGATCAAGCCATAACGACAGACTTCTGGTGAGTAACTACTGGTTGAGGCCTATGCCATCGGCTGCCGAAAGGGCTGCTGTTCGCATGCAAACAACAAGAACCCTAGGACCTCAATCTGGTTGTCATCATCTGCGGTCACCAGTGCCGTCTTGATAGACACATCGCGCAGCACATAACTCTCAATCTCAACAATGTCGTCGCTAAGCTCATTAAGCTGCCACATCACCTTAATAGCCATCACAAAGTATCCGACAGCGGGGAAGATGGATTTACCACCCAAATGGTGAACATTCAGCCGAGGCTGGTCGCGCCCACGGAGGACATTGCGCCAGGTGGGCTCCGCCAGGCCCAGCACATGATGGCATGGAAATTGAGACTGGTGCTGTTCGAGACTGCTGTGCGTCAGCCCATAAGGGAGCGTGTAGCTCCACTGGCAGGGGGGAAGGTCCATAATGGTTGAACCCTTAGTCTAGCTAGGTGTTCCTGCGCTATTAATGTAGGCACTGGTCACCTCGTCCGTGGCCAAAGCCTTGTTTGTAGCTCTGCAGAAATAGCTCCCATGCAACCTCCAACAGGCGGACTGCAAAGTCTTTGCTCCGGACAAACGAGCGTGGGGATGTATTCGATCTTGTATGCCTGGCTCTTCAGTGACTCTCGAATTTGTTTGACGGGACCAGCCAGGGCCGAGTGTGGCCGATCTCAACGAGAAGGTCGACCTCTGTAAAGGCCTGGTCAGTGAGAACAGTCTGTAAAAGCTTGATTAAACAGCACGGGACAGCGCAGATTTTGGCTCCAGTAGTCCGCTTCAAGCAGAGTCCCCTCAGGCAGCACGGTGTTGGTCACCGAGGAAGCCATCCGGGCAGACATGGCCAGCGCTGCGCCGCGTCCCCTGTGATGTTGTTTGGCCTCACGCATGAGGGCCAGGTATCTATCCGCCGCAGGTGCCATGTGGTGTGAATGGTGCACCTTGCCATTCGCCTTCACTGCGCCGGTGAAGACCCCGGCCACACCCAGCCGGGATTGGAGAGTTGCCAGCGCGTCTTAATCCCCAGACTTCGTGATCAGTGACGGGGAAATGTCACTGTGATGACGATCTGGTCCTCTAGGCTGACTAGATATGGCTTGACTGTATTGGCGCCCAGGCCCACTGCTAGCATCCCACCGTCGGTGTTGACATCCTTGGCAACTTGTCCACGGTAGTAAGCCGCCACAATTGCATCCTCTGCTGAGATCGGTCCTGCCGCATAGGCGGCCGCCATCTCATCGACGAACGACTAATAGTGGCGACCGGACGCACATTCCAGGAGTGTAGCAGCTGCACCATAGCGATATGGACAGCGATGGATAAGGGCTGCGAGAACTCGGCATTGCTGACTTGTGAGACGTCGGCATGCGTAAACAGGATATCTTCAATTGACCACTTGGGGCCATCGTAGCTCGCCGAGGACCTGATCCAGCGCGCGGATGGACTGCAGTGATCCCGGGCAATAGTGCATGAGCTCTGCGCCCATCCGCTCCCACTGCGCTCCCTGTCCCGCAAAGACAGAGCCGGCGGAAAGGATGTTTCTCTTCTCAAAGACAAAGTTCTCCCTGACTGTTTTGAATACCGTACTCAGATTCCTGTAGCTAGCCTGGGAATGCCTTGCTTGCGGGCACACTGCGCCGGTTGGCTAGTGTGTACGACAGGCCGGGCAGGCTATAGTTAGCTGCGATCTTTCCATGGGCGTCGATATTGCGACGTAACGTGACTTTATTGTGGGCGGAAAAGGGGAGTATGTAAGGTTGATTGCGTTCCTAAGCTCGTCTGGAGCCAGGAAATTGCAGCGTGGACTTCTATGTCCAGTGATCGTTATAGGTGTAGGCCGCTGGGTCGTCACGCGAAAAGGATTCCGTATCTTTTGAGTGTCCGAAAAATCAGCTGAAGATATTGCTCACCACTACCATAAGCTCTACTCCTTCACAGACAATACCAAAAGCTTGATAAAATGGGATATAGAAACCTATCTGACTTTCCCAGGCCAATATCTACTCCCCAGAATTCCCCGACATAGCCTGGGATGAAAACCGTTTTGGCATCGGCACTGTTTGGCGTGCTAAGACTTCTGAAGTCCCTAAGGGTCTTACATACACCCACTTACCAGGAAATTCCTCACGCATAACTGGATTGCCAGCTCTTAAGCTTGACTGCATCTTACTTGATTCTACATTGTTTCACCCAGCCTCAGCAGCCGGCGGCAAAACATAGGCCTATGACGCTGACAATCTTTATAAAAAGCAATGGCCTGATGACAATCCCCGCCTACAAACCTTGGCTATCAACTGGCAACAGTATCTGACTGGGAGGTGATGGCGGGCGACAGTGAGGGCGCCATTGTTCTCTATTAACCTGCAGGCTGGAATAATGGTAACCGCCACCAGGGTCTTCTTGTTGAATGGATTGCGGGTTTTGCAGCGGGAGTAGCTGTGGTTGTGGATGAGATTAGTGGGATCAGGACATCGGAAGCGCCCAATCTTGAGACTAGGGAACTAGACTTCAGAAAAGCTGCAGCGAAGGCATTAACAAATCGCTTAAGTAAATAGAACTGCTGCGTAGATGAAGCTAAGGGGCCGGCCCACCTTAGGACTGGCCCTTTGACGTACTGAAGGGGGAGGCATGGATCCAGGCCCCTTTTTTTTCATATTTTGTGTTCCATTTCTTCTCTTTTTTTTTACCCTTCTTTTTTCTATTTTTTTCGGTGAACTTCGTAGAGTAAATTAGTTCTACCTATTATATGACCCTGCCATCCGTCTTTGGGAGTCCTTGACGGGACCAAGTACGGTCTCACGCAAACTTGGGAGAACGCTGATTTAAAGACAATTGGCCTTGGAGTTATACCGCCACCACCACACCTTATCAATTACGAAGGGGCAAGGCTTCAGCTTCATAACATACAGCTTATTGATGCGGTAATTCTCGGCGACGAGAATCATGTAGGGGATCTCGACCCCAAGGGTCGCAGGTTGCTTCATGGCCGAAGACTGCGACTGCCACCATCGGAGGGGAATTTTCCAGATTACTAGTAACCCTTGCAAATATTTCCCGGGTTGTGAGTCACAGGTTTTATTCTGGAGACAGGCTCCTTTAGTATCCATGAATCTGGCAAACCGAATATAATCTTTTTTCAGGAGATCCTGTCTACATTAATGAGTTAAAAGAGAACGGAAATAGAAGGCATGTAACAGCAGCTCTTCTTAACTTGGGCAATGTGATATATGATTTTCCATTTCGTACGATGCAGATTATGATGGATGGGAAACAAGCAGTTTGACTTATCTGGGAGATTAACGGGGATATGATAATTCTGATCCATTTTGAGTCTTGGGCCCATTTCCCTTGGGAGAGAGAGGGCTTCGGGAAAGTTTCCGAGGTGGATGGATGGGGTTATGCATAAAGTGTGCTGGATGACACCCAGTGTATTAAAGACTGTGTACTCCTATTAGTTTCACCTTGGATTTGTCTTGCCTAGCCTAGAAAATTTCCATCGCATAACTGCTCATGAGTATAGCGCTCTTTTTGCACTAATTTTTGTTATTTGGCAAAGCACAAATGCCGCGAAGTAAAATATCCTCTCACACTTTAGAAGTATTTGGTGTCAAATTCTAGGTACTAAATGCTCCGAAACATTGCAGCCTAGCTTAACCATCTTAGGCAGTAAATTTGGCCAAGACATCCTGGCTCATGTCAAAGTGTCCGGATCTTAACCCTTGCATTGGGGTAATCTAGCCTTCTTGGGGAGTAAATCCCGCCAAGACGTCCCGGTCCATGTAAGGGTCTCGTATAGATCAAATTTCCAACCTCTATTTTTAGGTTGTGGTTTTGAGCAAGGAAAAAATGCGGCGGGTATTTCTGTTTTATAGATACCACAGGACTCGTATGTATCATTTCAGGAACAATTGAAATGGAGAATATATCAAAGAAAATGAGAACGTTTTCATAGGAAATACTACAGATACTTCCCCTCTATACTCCGTAGCTCCACCCTCTTCGCTATGTACATACGCCAGAAGACTATGAACATAGTTAAACAATCTCTATATACTGCGTAAACACAATTGTAGAGATACTCTGTGCTACTGCTCCCAATCTGGCCTTGTGCATGGGCGAACCAAAAGAAGGAACTTGAAGAAGTTCAGAAAAGAGAGTCCGGTGTAGGTGACAGGAACATAATAAGCTCCACGACGAATCCACCATAGTGCCACGCGGGCAGCCCAATCTGGCGAAACAATTGCTTTACCCATAGGCGATTCAAAGGCTGCAGGTACAATGTGACGGTAAATTACCCGAGGATCGTCATATAGGGCTCGAGCATAAGGTAGGAAGGCGCGCTTTGAGGCGGAGTATCGTTGCAGTTCTGGATTCCCCCATGCAGGGTGAACTTCAATCTCGCTGCCTACATACCATATCTCTGGGACTGTTTTAGTCTGCCGAGTATTTTCAACAGCTTTGCGTCTGAGGAAGAGTTCGATGAGGCGCATGGTCGACTTGCAATTAGCATCCATGGCATCCCTCCCTTTGGTGCCATGTGCTAAGATAAGGATATCAGATTTTTCCAGAAAGTGGCCGACTCCGGAGACGTCATGGTGAGTCCAGTCTTTTCCGAAGTGTAACTTCTTAATATCCTTCACCCCTTCAGACAGGAGCTGTTTCTCTATTGCGCACCCAAACGCACCTGATCCACCTGTGAGGACGACCCTTTTGCCCCGCAGAGAGTATGCAGTTCCCGCTACCCAATCAAATACTTTGACCATCGAGCCCATGTATCGCTCGGGATAGACGTGGTGTAAGGCGTGGTACTGGGGTCCAACAAAAAGCCAGCTATGGTCTTTAGGCACGCTGTCGAAGGCGATATGATTCGAGTCTCGACCACTCATGGCAATGACAACAAGAGTTCGTATGATCTCGAATCCGGATGCCACGAGTAAAGGCGCGGTATCAATGGTTTGTTTGTTATATGCCATCAAGTGCCGGGCAAGTAGCCATCCTGCTATGCTTCCAAAAACCTTGCAGAGCAATTCGAGAGGTAATGCAATCCAGGAATTCTGTCGTGAGTATCGATCGTTGAACTGTAGCGAGCGGTTGTAGTAAAGGTGATGAAATTGGTGACAGTATGAAAGCCAACGAAGGAATCTCCACTGTGATCTGGACCATTTGTGGAGGAGCCAATGGATGGTATCAAACACTAACGTGCCCGTTATATAGAGGTAGGAAAAAGACACAATGAATACAAGAAGAGACATGATTAACTCACGTCCGAACTGCTGTAAGATTGACTCATCTCTTGAGGCATCCTGGGCACCTGATATAAATAAGACAAGTACAACAGATAGGCGCCAGCAAAATAAATATCATTTCACAGTCTCCTGAGACATTAGCATCGCCACAAGCTATACTCATCACTAAGATACCTATCCACACCAGGGGCCCACAGTTCTGAGACAAAGTTTACTTAAACGCACAGTGTAGAGACCAGGGTTAACATACTTCGGTGAGCTTAGATTTGGTTCACATCTGCAAACACAAAATGTGGTGGAACTCCCCTTGTACTATTTCAGTTTTCAATGTTAGACGGAATTATCTTTCATTATAGCAGGAACCTCTGACATGGCGTTCTAGCACCACTGCTTGTTTTGGTGCTGATATCTCGAACTTTCGCGATGTCCTAGCTTGTGTCATTTAACAATCCACATCCGAGTACGAGAGCTAGTACGCGAAACCAAGCTACGGATGTATTAATGTAGCTGCCTAGCAACAGCGCATAAAATGCACCCCCAGGGCAGAAAGGTAATGAGATTATCTAGTTGAGCAGGTGCCACAAACCACTACAATTTGGCCCCAAGTTTAAAACATGTGTCTGCTCAACGGAGATACAACAGATCCATAGGGCCTCCTCTCTCCCTCAGCAGTTAACTACCTCATGGCTTTGCTGCTGCCTACCGATGGCGGGGATTTTAATGGGAGACACCTCTGCGCCGCTGTATACTTGCTGAACTGCTATTAGAGCGGCTGAGGTAGTTGGTGACGGAGTGCGAAGCTGCCGCTGACTGAATACAGAATTGAGGCGTATTTGAGAGTAGGAGTTAGTGCTAACCCCCTTGACTACTCCGTATTAATATTACCATTTGGTACATTGACTC
Source organism: Aspergillus fischeri NRRL 181 (assembly GCF_000149645.3). Lineage (NCBI taxonomy): Eukaryota > Fungi > Ascomycota > Eurotiomycetes > Eurotiales > Aspergillaceae > Aspergillus > Aspergillus fischeri. The sequence goes on from NW_001509762.1 coordinate 6,213,395, forward strand.
AGCCTTCACATGGGGCTTTAGGAAGCATTAACTAACAAGTATTAGTAGAATATGACCGTTTTTGAACACAGTACCCGCGATGACATACTCCAGTTCCCTGTACGGAACAAGAATAGTTCCATTTAACGCCCTCTTTGCTACTGAGAGACTGTTTCCGAGGTTATACAGTATGCTCTAGGACACAACATGTGATTGACATACTCTTCGTGGCGATTGCCAATGATTCTCAATTCTATCGCCGTTTCGATGTGAATGTACTGGTAGTTCTGAGCTGTTTTATCCGCAGCCAGAGTGGGTCTAAGAGCAATATTGGCTAACGAGGAAGAACATACGAGTACGAGTTGCACCATAAAATTACTTTGAATAACAGACAACATGCCGAATACTCCACTTTTCAATGGAAGCCCTCTTCGTCCTTCCCTTCCTAGCCGCTTCTCACAATCTAAATTTTTGGCCTTACAACTGTCGATGAGCATAGGCCCCTCCCCCCATGATTTGCTGGTTCTTAGCAAACCACAAGGGTATCAGTTAAAGGGGAAAAGGCCTTTCACATTTCAGGGAGTATGTAGGCGTCAGTTACAGACAACAAAAGGCTCTGAAACTCTGTCAGATCACGTGTATATATCCTGGAATCCTAGCCTAACTGCCTGGGCAGTAAATCCCGCCAAGGAGTTGTGGAAAGGTTCGGGGTTTCAGGGAACTTTCGGAGACTCGTCTCCCAAAGTGGTCAAATAGAAACAACAATGCTGTAGATTGGACGCGACTTGATGGTCTAGGCGATAACCCAAAGGCCTGTGCCGAATTTGTCCGAGATCAAGTTGAGCTGTAAGTACTCAGCGCATGGTTAATGGACAGAGCAGTTTTAGTGTTATATATGCGGCCGACTGCCACCAAGTTGATTGCATGCTGATCGATGATCACATCTTTTCATCCTTGCCATTCTCATCGAGTAGAAGAAGATCAATTCCATTCCATAATGCCACCCATTCGTTTCGGAATCTTAATGGTTCCTTACCAAACCCTCGACGTCGCCGGGCCAGTGGACATCCTCTCCTCATGCTCGCGACCGTACCTCGAAGTCATGGAAAGGGACGGTCAGGTCTCCAAAGACACTGCAGCAGCCGGCCTCGACATTGAATTTTACTACGTTGGTAGTGAGCTGAAGCCCGTTCAACATACCGGAAACCTTCAGTCACTGCCGACAACCACCTGCGACACGTGTCCACCTCTCGACTATCTTTTAATCGGTGGACCATCGCCGGGCTACCGCCTTTCGGAGTGTTATGAATCATTCATTCGACGTCGATCTCAGGAGGTCAAGGCAATATTTACAACTTGCACAGGCGCTTTGCTGCTGGCCCAAACGGGGCTACTTGATGGCCGTGATGCCACCGTCAACCACGTGCTTCTGCCACAGGCCCGGCTACTGTACCCAAAAGTCCATTGGAATGAATCCCAGCAGTGGGTCACAGACGGATGCTTCTGGACTGCCTCTGGGGCATGCGCGGGGATGGATATGTTTGCCCACTGGGTAATGGAAAATTGCCATCCTCAGGTTGTCAAGGCCAGCTTCATGATACTGGACTATACGCCCAGAGACATCCACAGGCAGCATTTGACTACAATTCAGTGAAGCAAGAGGCATCCATTCTCTTGTGAAGTCATCAGGGAACTGCGGTGCATGGAGTGATGCTTTTCCCCTGAACCCCAGACAATCTGGGTGTACCACCAGTAATTCAACTCTTCTCTGTTCTTCGTGCCGCCCCTTTCTGCTCTATAAACGTAATCAATCTCGTATATGATCGGATCGATTGGAAATTAATGGCGTATGACATAGGAATATGACAATCAATCTTCCTCCAGACTACGGGTGAGCAGGAGGGTCAGCCAGACAGTCTAGTGGGGGTCAATCGTACATTGAGCAACCCAGTGTGCATCGTATAAAAAGAATAGGCAGGGGGTCTTTAACTTTGATGAAACTGGTTGGATGGGACACTAACTAGATGATCATTTCAACGCAGGAATCAGGTTGTTGGATCGTAAATATCCCTTCAGAGCAGAGAAGACAATGCAGAACGCTCTCAATGGGCGCCCCTCGGCCTGCGGAGACTGCCCCAAACCTGGACAACAGAGAATTTATTGTCCTTATAGCAATAGATTAATTAATACGCCCAGTATGTATGGAGGACTGCATTTCCTACCAGTCACCTCTACATCTCTGGTCCATCTCCTACCCGACCCAGGCATGAAGCAGGCTTTTCCACATAGGTAAGTACTGACTATCTTATGGCACTGCTCCAGAGTCCCTGACTGCTAAACAGATTGCCATGGCTGAAGAACAGCTCAATCCGGAATTCCGGATGACGAGGGACTGGACCGGCCGTTTCCTTCCTTGTACACCATGTAGCATTGTATGGTGTAGTCATTTTTGGGGAGGAGGAAGTGTGGGGCGCCGGGGAGAGGAGAGAATGCAATACGGAGTATTATAGAACCTAAAATCGCTATATTGAAAGATTAAATTAGAAACGCTTTACTCTTAGGTATGTAGCAGGACTGCAGGACTTCTATAAATAGAGATAAGGTTACAGTAAGAATAGTAATCCCTCGTTTAGAGATGTATTCAGTCTAAGTTTACCGTGTCGGCGAGTTTAATCCTAGTTAGCACCAAACTACTATGATTTCAGGTCAGGTTTTAGAAATTATGACTAAATCAGATCTATTCTAGCTTAGTGTGAGTTTCACTTCCACGATACAAATCTCATACTAGGTCTACCTAGGCCTAGCTTTGCCCCTACTAACTAGCAATGGTTAGATTCAGTTTTGTTTAGATAAACGGACAAAACGCCCAATTACATCGCAGAATTCGTCGTTTGCAACCTTGTTATCATCAAAGGTCAATGTAGCCCCGCCAATAATGCCATCTGCGTGCAGCTGGGCTGTCATGGAGAGTACAACAGTAGAGGTGCCCAGACCACTACCGCTGAGGGCCCAGTGGAGGTCATAATTCTGCTCTGGATCGCCACCAGATTTCTTTCGTCCATGGTGACCACTTCCCACTCCAGCATGTTATCAGACCCCGTTCCGTGGCTGTTGGAGAGGATCGGGTGGCCTCCACCCAGGCCAAATCCGCCTGCGATACCCACAGTGGGACAGGCACCGCCAACAATGCGGTGTCCGTATACGCCTCAAACCGCTGAAAGCCGGCCCTAAGCTTGATGATTGGCCTGTTGTAGTAGGCGGAGTCATAAGTAGAGATGAACTGGGTTGAGTCCAGGTTATGTGTCCACAGGAACAGTCCACCTTTTCCTGTCAAGATGCCCGCGTAATCATGGCCAGTATTTTTAATGACTAGCTGGATGTTATGCTCCCTCGAAAACATGATCCCTCCCCTGATGTCCTCGGCAGACCTCACATTAATCAACTAGCTGACGGGATTGCCCAGTTCACAAGGCTGAGCCTTGGGAGTGAATGGTCCTTAGGTGTAGTTCTTGAAGTATATGCTGAAGACCCCAGGGGCACTGTTAATACTGCGGGGACATCAGCAAAGCTACTGATGGGCTCGCAGTCAATACGCACTAGGATAACTTGGTTTTATTCCATGTGTCTTGGAGTTCCGCAAACAAGTCTGGATCATAAATATTGAAAGGGACATTGTGGCAGATGCTGCCAAGCAGGACGTGTGCAATCAACCGTCCATAAAGGGTCGCGTTGAGGGTGGGCTGATTGATCTGGTTTTCACCTGACTGCATTACCGGGAAGTACCCTGCAGGTTAACGATGGATATGTACTGAATAGATTATAGACCAGAGTTAGTAATTACCAGTAGATCTAAAATAAGTTGTTAAGCCGCCATTGCAACTTCTAGAAGATGATGGAAAGTTTGTTCATAGATATGAAACCCTAGAGGGTGAACATGCAGGAACTAGATATCAATAAGTGTCTACTAGATTAGAACTAGACATTCTAACTGATCAAAAAGCTTGGAGTTGGGGCTGTGATTCTAGCTCTAAGATGGCAGACTGCTGATCTAGCTACTAAATGACAATAGCAGGGATTATTGCAAATAGCATACGAATGTGTAGTCCATTGCTGTTGTCTATGCATAGGCAACCTCCTCTGGATGGTACTTGGACAGGGTGAGCCGAAATCTTTGCTGTAGTCTGTCTCCATCTTTGGTCTCATTTGATGCTGTAGAGATATGTATTCGATGTGGTGGCTTAATTCTTCCCTGGAAGTAATAGCTGTCTGGCACACTGCTTCCTACACCTAGTTGTAACTCAATCTACTCTTATAAACGCCGCAATTGTTTATGTTATGTCTCGATATTACCCTGCTATTCTTATAGAAATAGAGGATCATAAATAATTTGCATGCATAGGTGAACGCAGGATGAGAATCATGCCAAAAGAGTGAGGGCTTATTGCATAATGGTAAAGATTAAAGGATTAACATCTCAGGTACCTAGGTCATGCTAGTAGATGACATGGCCATTCGCATATCCATTGCCATTGATATGACCATTGATATAATGATCCCAGGGGCCACCATTCCAGCCATGCTCTGTCCATGCCAGTAGGCAGGATGGAAACCTTACACAGGGAAGAAAGTCCAGTTTCGAGGCTGCCGCAAAATATGCTCCAATGTGGTTGTGAGCGTCCTGTCATCACAGAGTGGAAAGTTCCAGTTTGCCAGAAACTTGTGAAGGGGAGTGGCGTAGGTATGCATCTTCGCCGCCATGTGACTATGATCCATCAACTCCTTGATGCGTTCGCGCTGCTCCTTCTGATAAGCTGCAAAGACCATATTGAGAGCAGTGCTGCTTGGTTTGGTACTGCAACAGGTGGTCTTCATACACGGCACAGGTTGTTCATAAACGAGACAACGCCCTCAGTGGCCGAGTTCCCGCCAAGTGCAAGATTAGGATGAACCCGTATATAGTGAATAATTATAGTTTATAAAACGGTGAAAGATATACTTGTAAACTGCATCGCCGAGAAGATAAATATGACCTTGATGCCCGTGCGACATCACGCCTCCTTGAGGGAGATGACAGAGGCCTGGGTCTGTTGCCTCTAAATCTCGGAGAAGAGCAATTGATCAGTGACAGGCTTATCATCAACCAGTTCCGCCAGTGCATTGACATCCTGATTAGTGAAGCGCTCCCGTTTGGGCCAGATGAACGGTGTGTCAAGGAGAAAGACCACAACGACGTAGACAGCATCCGGTTGGGAGGTGGCAAGGAAGGTAAACCTCTTGTTATAAGTAATTCTAACGTCCCTCTCACCAAACTCGGGGATGAGAGGTGTCGAAACTAAAAGGGTCTGCCAATTGGTATCCTGGGCTAGGGGTTACTCGAGAATGAAGCCAGCGAAGGCATGTTCTCAAGGTCCCATATGGGTGGAGTTCTTACACGTCTTGTCTTTGACTTGGATCAAGCCAGGTGAGGTTTTGTTGCATGATCCCACGTGAAGCTCCGCATCAAGCTATGGACCCGGTCACAACCAAAGACCATGTCACCAGTCTCAACATTGCCGTCTGCAAGGCAGACCTCCGCCCGGTCTGGAAATTGCTTGACATTCTCAATGATCGCTTTGGTATGGATAAATGACCTGTCAACCAAGCCGTCATACAGGATCTGCAAGAGATTGCGTCTTTCCAAGGGAAAGAAGCCAATTCCATGACTTATAAGTAAGATTAGATGCGTGATATACACACCTTAGGAATCGACATACTTCTTCTTAACATGGGTATACAGTAGATTATCACGTATCACTCGGCTATCTGGTCCACGGCCCAGGAAACTGTTAACTGGCACCGCGTCAGCAGCATGCTTCTCGAGCAGAACATGATGAATGCCGAGCCGCTGGAGGCAGTTGGAGAGGCTACCATCTCCGCTACACCGGCACCAACAACAATGATTTGGAACGGACGCTCAGCCTGCATCTTGTGTTGTCTGCAACAGCAGTTGTATTACATGAGAGCCTCTGTGACTGTTAATGTATGAGAGGGTATTACAAGTGGAGGGTGTATTGTGTTTATGGAAGCAAACTTACTGGTTTTACCTGGAATGATTCATACTGGTGAGGCCCGTCTTCCTGCTTTCTGCAAAGTGATCGGCTTCGGCCGATGGACGCCGCATTTTTAGTCCTGCAAGATCAAATAAGTTGCCCTGAATAATTTTCTTGAGATTTTACCTACTAGTAGTAGCATACGATCTGGAGGCGATGGATGATATTAAAACGAGCTTATGTTTGCACCCAGTACGTGGAAATAGCGGCAATAGCTGAAACAGATATGACTCATATATTTATTTGTTCATAATGCACAAAGAGACCGCCACAAATTTGTTTATAACTAGCCTATACCCCTGGGCTGACATGGGCTCTCCCATGTTCTAACTCATCATCTCTGCCACAGTTTCCAAATCGCTCATCCAGTCAAGATTTAATGATCATCAAATACCTCTTTTGGATTTGACGTCGTTAATATATACAAGGGTGACAAGGCGCCGAATCTCCATTGAATGCGCTCGCAGTGTCTTCAAATGCTCCAAACCCCAGCTTATTTGCTTGCAACTCAATCCACACCACCATGAACATCATCACTTTCATGCAAAACTGTCCTCGACTTACAGGTATGGTCTCCTTAGCTGCGGCCGGCAGCATCGTCGCCGCATACCTTGGCAAGCGACGCCTTGACCGGTCATGCCCGAGAGTCTCCATCAAGGAACTTCCAAAGTCAAGTGCATGTCGCAACCTCGTGGAGAGCGGCGAAGCAGTCCCGAAGTCTGTATGGGGGATGGGAAAGTCAGCTCTACTGGCCTCATGGTCTGGTGGCAACCAAACCCGCTGGGTCCCCTCCTTCGTAGCCCTTCAAGCGGATGTCCCCGTATCCATTCTCGCTGGGTACGGAGCATTTGAAAGTGAACAGAGTAACGCCGAGAAGGATGACGCACATCATCTGATGCAGAATCTAATTGCTGCCTTTCTTGATGCGCGGGCCGCCGGTCCGGAGGCGTGGTTTCTGGACAAAGAGGTGCCGCCATTGTCCTTTGCGCCAGGTAGCCTGTTATTCGGCGATCAAGGAAGCATGGGAGCCTTCATGCTTGGGACCTGGAGTACAAAGCAGAAGTCTTCTATCCAGCCTCAAGCTCTTGGTCCAGAAGTGCCCGAGCCTTGCTCAGAGTTCCCGTCAAACAGGGGCGCGATCCAAGATAGTCCCACCGACACAGCCGGAGCCGTGATATACTGGAAATTTCCCGACGGGCTGGTCCGAACTGTGGATAAGGCAGCATCATATGGTCTCCCGTGGCGGTTCATGGACGGCGGATTCCAAGAATTCATTGTGGAAAAGGTGTCCGATGGAATGATCAGGCTGACATACATCAGCGTTGAATGCTCTAACCTCCACCCCGGCAGCCAGTCTACAAGGGATTTCAAGATGTTGCCATGGCTGGCTTATGAGGCTCACGTGTTATATGCACAACTTCTCTGGCATAATACGGTGATGCAACTTCGTAACCGCACGAAAACTTGAGTCGATTTTCTAGACCAGCCTTATGATGGAAAGTAATAATAGAGATACCTCTCCGCTCATCCTCCTTACTGTTTATGCCCTATATCCGTACATACCCAAACACTTAGATGTCGCCTCGCTGACCATATCTTCCTGAATTCTCACTAAATACGGTAAATGACTTGGGAGAGATGTCAGCTTACCACCGTGGGCTTATCCACGGTGAAAAACGGACCACTGTGCCCGCGCTCAGCCACTTGAGGACGACTCTGTTAAACAATAGGTAGAAAACTGCAGTGGAGGTGTATTTCAGGTTACAGGTCAGGTGGACCTTGAAAAAGATGAGGTGGACGCCCCACCTGTCTTGGCACTCCCAACCTCCCAGGTCAACATTTAAATACTGTAATGGATACCATGAAATTCGTTTTCAATTTCTCCTCCGCAATTATCTGCACATTGATTTAAACTCAAAACCACTTATTAACTGATTAGTTACTGCGTCTGTATTGATAATATGGATTCAGAGGCTCTCTCAATGAACTGTGGTGAAATAGATGATGTCTCCTTGAACGAAGAGGAGAATGAAGAGGTAAGAATCAGAACTGCTTTTCAAGTACTTACTAACTGATTTTCGACAACCTAGGCCCAGCCAAGCTGCTTTACTCAGTTAACAGACGCAAAAACTCATCCACTTCAAACACTGTATATTGAATACACAAATGATTTGCCAGAGTATCCAAGGACAGATCCAAATGGATATACCTATGTTATTCCAGTGAATAACTACTCTCAAGAAGAAGCAGAGCAATTAGTCAAAGATGTAAGTACTTATCAAGTGCTTGCGAATCTCTCTTACTAACCAATTCAAAGATTCAATATTCTCGAGCGAGTGTCCAAGGTGCAAGAAAGAATATTAAATCATCCTTTTTAAACTGCCCAGTTAAGAAATGGATATGGAAATGTTCTGGAGCTCTAGTATGTGAATATCTGAAACCAGATCTACGCCTGCTGCACCATACTTTTTTAGATGAGGTAACATGGCAGGAAATCAAAGATATACAAGAGAATATCAACCTAATTGAACAAGATATTCGCAAGCGGAATGCATATAGGTAAGCACTTATTGAGTACTTACTAGCTACTTACTCACTTTCTAAAACCTATAGTCTGTATTGTTCAAAAAAAATTTTCTTTGAGAGACAAAAGGCATGCCTTGAACAACTTCTAACCTGCGCGCCAAAGTTCAAGAGGCATTTCTATCCTGTAAGTAATATGCAACTACTTAGTAACTAATTCAAAATTCTTTTCTAACTACTTCAAATAGGATGTGAACAATGAATACCATCCGTACATTGGATGTGTAAATGAATCACCAAACTTTCTTTCAAAGCATTATCATAGCTCTGTTAAAGGTCATACTACTATTGATCTTGACTTTCTGGAACGATTATTTAATGATTCAATTCTACCATCTCGAGAGGATTGTGGTGTGATTGAGCCACTAACATCAAGACGAAAGTATTGTGGTGAGTGATTCTAAACTGATTGTTTACTGGTTAATAACCATTTACTAACTAGTTATAGATTATGATCATATACAAGGCCCTGGTAAACTACAACATCTAAAGTGCGGTGTTATTTTTACTGCACTAGTGCCAGTTAATATCCAGGCAGCTCCTTATATTTTATTTACTTCGCATGGTATTCATCAACATCCTCCACCTCCACCTCATAAGCCACCAGAGCTTATACTACGAGGCATTCAAGACATAATCAGGAGAATAAGAAACCTAAGCTTGACACTGGGTAAGACTAAACTGATTCTAAGCCAATTATCCATCGCTTTGAAAACACTTTCTAACTAATATTAAGCTCAATTTCTTCGCAGTCCTGAGCTAGAAGCTTTTTGTCAAGAATATGGTGTACTCACACTAGCTGAAGTACATTCAGCTTTCACAAATACAGACTGTATTTCTGCAATTATTCAAAAGCAGCGTCTTCTTTCATATCCAGCAGGACAAAACTTCAATAGGGTTATTTACTTGTATAATACCCATCCTTTCATAAAGGTAAGGTGGTTTTGAACCACTTGGCAACTACTTATTAACTGGTTCTAGGACTACATCCAGGAAAAGTATCATGATCCTCATGGGATAATGATTCTGTGTGCTTTCAAAGAGCAGATACAGGTCTTAAGGAAGTTGACTTCTTTTGAAGTTGACATGTCGTACAAGCGGATTTGAGAAAAAGGAATGAATGAAGTTGTCTTTGCGACATATCTTTATTCACATGGGAAGAGTAAGTCTTCATAATTTCCCATGTACTTTACAGGTAGTTATAAAATATTTATCAAGTACTCACTAACTGGTTTGTAACTGATCCTAGTTATCACACTCCTTTGAGTTTTTACCAACCAAGAAACAACAGAAGGTTATTACCTTCTATTTAAAAGAGCCTTTACAGGTAGTTATAAAATATTTATCAAGTACTCACTAACTGGTTTGTAACTGATCCTAGTTATCACACTCCTTTGAGTTTTTACCAACCAAGAAACAACAGAAGGTTATTACCTTCTATTTAAAAGAGCCTTTACTCTAATTCAGAAGGCAACTGGTCAGTCTGTTGAATTCCATTCTCTTTATTCCTCTGGGATCTATGGGATTGTGGTTGATATGAATTCAAAACAATATACTAGTAGGTGATTATTCATTAACTGCTTGAGAAGTACTTCATAACTAACTAGTTAAGGTCTTGGACAGTACCTTCAAGAGATCGACCCTCAACATCATCCAATACTATGGCAACTTAAAGGGATTATTGTATTCTGCTGAGTCCACTTTTTCCGGACAATTACTGAAGCTGTTGGGAGTGTTGCTCAAGGTACAGGAGTTTGGAGCTGTATAGCTAATTTAATTGATTGCAGGTCTGAAGAGGACTATGACTAACTATGCAATCTTCTAGCTGGTAAGTGGTTGATAACTGGTTTTGAAGTACTCTCTAACTAGTTGTTAGAACATGAAGACCTAAAAGTCAAGGCATGGGCTGATCATAAAAAGCAACCGATCATTAAAGCTGGGCTAAATAAAAATTGCTCTAACATTCCAGCTTTCATTTATGATTCTATTCAAAATAATACTAATTCTGCTGAACAATCTTACCATAAAGCAAATGCCGCAGGGAAATGCCTGACACTGACTGGAGCAATCCAAAAGTAAGTGCCTACTGTCTTTTAACTGGTTAACAAGCAATTGAAAACTAGTTGATCCAAAATGAGTCCTAACCACCTTATAGTTCTGCGAAACTTGATAAGCAGGATATCAGTCAATACATTAATCATATTGATTTTGGTATTCACCATTCATATCGCACAGCTAACATGGAGACCAATTACTTGAGGCATATGTCTCGTGAAGGTATATATCTCTATATGTACATTCCCTGATTATATATAAGTAGTTACTAACCACATATAAACCAAGCAGAATCTTGAAAACGCTGCTGCTCATCCTCAACACGCTTATCTTCACCTCAGTTAGAAGTTCCTCAACGATCTCAATCACAGTCTCGCCAGTATGTGCACTCGTAATCGCTTTATAACTGATTACTAACTACTTAGTTCTGTTTCTTCTTCCTAAAGCCTGCATTGTGTTGCGTCAAGGAATGCGCTATCTTTTGAGCAACAACAGCAAGCTCTCGAAATAAGGGAGATTGAACTTCAGCTCAAAAGAGAAGAGAATGAGCTTAAAAAGGTAAAAATCGCTTCTTAACTACTTTATAACTGCTTATAGCCCTTGCTGTTGTATGTCTTGTTCTTGTATAATATAAACTGGTTAAGAACTGGTTTACAATCGATTGCGGGTATATTATAAGTGTATGGAGTATGAAAGGAAATTTTGGTACGTAATAAAAACAGGTGTGGTATGGGTAAGGTATGCTGTTACTTTGATACATGGTTAGTTACAGTCCAGCTTGGCAACGGGACGCGTCCAGGTGACCTGTGTACTCGGTGTATTTTTTGTTGATGAGACTAGACTGGCTTACCCAATCCACAGATCCACACCCAACCCACCCAATCCACGCTATGGGTTGGATAAGGGTTGGCCCTGATCCAACCCACATGGGTATAGGTGGTTGATACCCAACCCACATAGGTGTAGATAAACTATTTAGGTATATATAACTAGCAGAATTTAGTAGGTATATCATATATATATATTGTCTATCCCACAGGGGGCGGCGACTGTACTTGACACCGATTTAGGGTTGAGCCCAAAACAGTATAGCAGCCGGGGTAGGGGGGTAGGGACCGACTTTTCAATGGGGGGTAGGGTCGTAGTGCCAGATAGAGTTGTATTCATTTCAGATTTAGCTAGGTTACTGGTTAGGTAATTCTGCATCATTTAGCTAAATTTCAATGGGGAATTTGATGATTTACAGATGTGGTGATGGTGTGGTTAATGCATGGAATTTTAATATGGTTGAGATTCCCACTGAGCAGCATAGATAAAAAGCATTACCCATGAATACTATCACAGCTGTAGATATGGTCAGAAGCATTTTAAATTTCACCAGCTTATTGGTATGCTCGTTCTAAGTAATCTAGCCAAAATTCAGTGTGTAATTTAATAATAGGCAGGCGTGGTAATGGCGTGTTTAATCCCCAGGATTTAATGGGTGGTTTAAGTTCCCCAGATAGAAAAAGCAATGCCCATGAATAAAACATTCAGGGGTCAACCCTAATATTATTCACCCATTCCATTTCATGCCAGTTGATCAGTAGGCACCATCAGTCAGAATGGAAGAGCAGATTTTCATCCAGCTTTCCCAGCCACTGATCATTATCTGCCGGACCTGCCGCCATAGGGTGTGGCCGGCCGAGGTGGAAAGCCATCTCTGGGGGAAAGCCCATCAACTACCCCAGGCCACTGCGAAGCAGATTCATTAGGTCATTCAGAGCTAGGAGGGAGTGGAGCACAGCCCCCAAGCCATTTAATGGCCCCATCAGGTTACCCAGTCAATTTCCCATCTGGATGAATACCTAGATGGGTTACTGTGCCAGCAAGACCCAGCTAATTGCCAATTCATCACCCGTTCACTCAATACATTAAAACAGCATTGGCGCGAACATCATGGATGGACTATGCCATATCCTCAAGGTCGCCCACATGCACAGGAGCAAGAACAGGCGCAGATTACAATCCAGCAAGGATATCAGGTGGTCACCTGCCAGCGGTTTTTCCCATCCCGAACAGGGTCCCATTATATCTGGGTGCCATGCCCCAACCAGCAGCCAGAGGAGCAGCCCCGGGCCGCGCGCACCCCCCACGTCCAGGCCACCGTCGATGCCGTGATCCAGGCATGGGAGCAGGCCCAGGCCCAGGCAAAGGCCCAGCAGACCATCCAGGCCAGCGAGCTCACCGATGCCAATCCATGGCTGCGGATGACCGGGTGGGCAGATTACCTGCAGGGCATCAGTGAGAAGAACTTGCATGACTGTGTTGAGACACCTGAGGAAGATCCCCAGGATGCCACAGAGCAGCGGGTGCAGGTTATCTGGGCCACCATGGAGCAGGTCGCCCGCAAGAGCCAGCGGATGGTCCAGCAATGCGGCCAGGCCATCTGGGTGGAGGCTGTCCGGTCCGAAACAGGGCAGACCCCGCACCAGCCATTATTGGCATACATGGACAAGGCCGCGATCCAGAAGCATGTCCATCCATGGCTAATAAATATTTAACTAATATAAACGTAAAATATGCATTAGTAACTGAACCTTCAATAGATCAGTGTGCTGAAGTTATAAATATAATCAATCAATTGATTAGTTGTAAGGTATATATTATATTATTAAACATGATATTTTACAAGATAATAATTTAATAAATTAATTAATTAATTAATTAATTTATAGCTATTTATTGTAAAACATATTAAAATATAATAAGATACAATAAGATTTAAATCTTACACACATTTGATTATATATATTATATTTAAGTTTTAGTGTTTATAAATAATTCTTTATTAGTTAAGGTTACCTTACTTAAATGGTTATATATAAATATTTAATCTAAAATGCTACAAGCTGCTAAAATTATTGGAACAGGATTGGCTACAACAGGTTTAATTGGTGCTGGTGTAGGTATTGGTGTTGTATTTAGTGCATTAATACTAGGTGTTGCTAGAAATCCTTTATTAAGAGGACAATTATTCTCATATGCTATCTTAGGTTTCGCTTTTGCTGAAGCTACTGGATTATTCGCATTAATGATGGCTTTCTTATTATTATATGTTGCTTAATATATAATTTTTATTTAATCAAAACCTTTTTAGTATTGAAAAAAATGATTGATATAACACTACTAAAAAACAATTGATAGATAAAATATTTCTTTTAAAAGTCTCCTATCACCTTTGTCCTTTCTCTTTAAGGGTAAGGACTAGTTTTACATAATCCAAATTTAGAGGTAAAACCTTATTGTTATTAATAAAAATCGTCATTACTAACATTTAATATATAGAGTATTATAATTCCTTTTCCTTAGTTTTATATCAATATAAAACATCTAGATAACAATAGGATGAAAAAAGGAAATACACCTAAAAGGTGTATTTAAGTGTCAATATAGTAATAAAATTATTTAAAATTTTATTATTTATTACACCCTTATGAATTTTTACCAGTAATGACGTTTAATATATTTATATTAATTAATATTTTATTTAGTAGAAAAAAGAATTATTTTCATATTTATATTCTTTTGTTTTTAATTTTTTTTTTCATATTATATGTGTATTTATATTTGCAAAAAATATATATATATTTTTTATTATACTTTTAAAAATTAGTAATTTATTTTAAATAATTATATGTTGATTTAATAACAGTAGTTCTCAATTAATTAAGCAAAAACAAATATGTTTGTATATCATGACAACAACAACTTTTTTCTTATTTTTAATACCAGTACTAGCAATAATTTTGTTAGTGGTTAATTTAATTCTTTCTCCTCATAACCCATATCAAGAAAAAGATAGTGCTTTTGAATGTGGTTTCCATTCTTTCTTAGGACAGAATAGAACACAGTTTAGTATATCTTTCTTTATATTTGCTCTATTATTTTTATTATTTGATTTAGAAATATTATTAGTTTACCCTTATGTGGTAAGTGCATATATAAATGTGTATATGGTTTAGTAATAATGTTAGTATTTTTCCTTGTATTAACTATAGGTTTTGCCTTTAAGTTAGGTAAAAATGCTTTAAAAATTGAAAGTAGACAAGTATTTAACTTTAATTATAAATCTTGAAATGGTTATTCTTTAATTTATAGTTAAATAGATAAAACTTAATTAAATTGATCTAGTTTTCATGGTAATTACCATGGTTTAAGATTATGGACTAGTAATAAAAATAAATGAATAAATAATATAGATATAAAAATGCTTTTAGATATATTAAAAGGACATTTACTATTAGATGCTCCAACTCCTTGAGGAATATTCTTCTAAGATAGTGCATCACCTCAAATGGAAGGAATAGAAGAATTACATAATAATATTATGTTTTATTTAGCTATTATTTTATTCACAGTTACATGAATGATGATAACTGTAATAAGAAATTTTGTAGCTACAAAATCACCTATAGCTGTCACGGTGCTGCTGTGAATAGGAGTTGGCATTGCTGAGGAGGAATCACATGACCTTAGGAATATCTTCACTGCATAATTCTAAAACCTGTTTAAAGCTCTTTAAGCTATGTCCTATCTATAGAGCCTGCATGTACCAGCCTACCTGCAGCCTGGGACTGTTAGATAAGGATTAGTGTAGCTAGCCTGAGTGTTAACTACCTCTTTAACCCACCCCTGCTTGCCTGCAAGCCTGCACCTTAACATTACATAGCTCCTGCCTCAGAGTTGACACTATCAGAATGCCTGCCCCTCTGCCCCCATTCCTGCTGGGTGCCCCTGAAGAGTTCTCCAAGCACGTTGCTAGCCATGGCACTAAATGATATGAATACTGCTACCTAGCGTACGAGTACATCCAGAAAGCTGAATTAACCATCAATGAAGCAAACTAACAAGCTAAATAATCTAAGGCCTAATTCCTGGAACTCTAGCATGAATTCACTGCCTTAGAGCAGAGGTGTGAATAAGAGATTACTAAGCTGAGAGCTGTTTAGCAGTACCAGAAGGAGTAACTATATGAGAGAGAATAGCAGTATATGAAGGCTGCTATAGAAAGGGACCAGGCCCGTCACTTAGCTACCCCTACTGTAAATATGCCTGTATCTATGCCTGTGTATAAGCCTGTTGCTAAGAAGCCTGTAGTTGCTCTAGTAGGAGCGCCTATGTCAATTACTACCCCATCTTCTGAAGCTGCCAGATTATCAGAACAACTCCCCGACCCTGATAAGTTTAAAGGTGACTAAAAGGACCTTTAGCGCTTCATAGCCTAGATTCAAGAGAAAATAAATATTAACCTTAACCACTTCCTAACACTGCAGAGCTGGATGGCTTATGTGAATAACTGCCTAAAGGGCGCGCCATACACTCAGATTCTTCCTTATATCAGGAAGGGAATTTGCACCCTTAACAACTACTAAGACATCCTAGACATCCTAGAGCGCACCTTTAGTGACCCTAACTATGTGAATAATGCCTGTAATAAGCTATTCAGCCTGCATTAGACTAATAAAGAGTTTGGCACCTTCTTCACTAAATTCCAATGCCTAGCCCTGGAAGGTGAGATGCCTAAAGAGACCCTATCCACCCTGCTTAAACAGGCTATTAGTCACGAACTTCAAAGCATGCTCATGCATAACTAGCCTCTAAGCTAGGAGTATCACCAGTTTGCCAGATTCCTGTAGGAGCTTAAGAACCACCACTGCTAGTACACCACAAACCAGCCTCCTGTTATTAAAACCTATGCTATTACTGCCAGACCTGCCTAACACCCCTAGTCACCCCAGAGCCCTGGCCTTATTGCTGCTAAGTCTACTAAGCAACCCTGGCGCCCTGCTGTTCAGAGGAATGAGTATACGTCAGCGCAATAATACAACCCCATGGACCTAGGCACTACCCAACGCCTGATGAGAAGGGGATATAGCCCCTCCTGCCATGAGACAGGTGCCTGCTTCTGCTGTGGTTCCCTAGAACACTGGATTAGGGACTGCCCCTATCCTGATACCCAACAAAGGGTTTAGATCATGGCCTCTTATAAACCACGCCCAGGGAGTCCCCAGAGAGGATAGATTCCAGAATCTAGAAGCCTATCTCCAAGCTAGACCTCCTCAGTAAAAGGAGTGAGCCTGGAGTAAGCTGCAACCAGGCTTAGAATCTATACATTATTTAAATTTCTGCTGCCACCATTTATAGGCTTGACCTTGAGGAATAAATATAATAATTAAAAGCTATGATACTACCTGTGACCCTAGAGAAGGAAGAGAAGAAGATGAAGCTACTAACTTATGCCCTATTAGACACCAGAGCTAAAGGACAAGGATTTATTAATAAAGGATGGGCTGAAGACCAGAAGCTAGAGCCCATACCCCTAGAAGACCTGATAACCCTGCATACATTTGATGGGGGAGAACCAGAGAATGGGAAGATAACCCATTATGTCTAGATAGATATGAGAATTAAAGATCACTTTGAGAAAGATATAAGGTTTTATATTGTCCAGTTAGCACACTACCCTATTGTGCTAGGAATACCCTAGATGAAGGTATATAACCCCCTGATATAATTCGCAGCCCACAGTATTATATTTGATAGTGATTACTGCCAGAAATACTGCAACACCCCCCAGAAGCTAACCAAGATATAAGCCCTGCATGACATTCCCCTAAAGACCCAGCCCAGATACCTGCCCCTGAGACCGAAGGGACTGGAGAAGAGAGATATAGCCTTTATCTCCCTGGCTGCCTGCTCAGCCTACGCCTGAAGAAATGCTCAGATGTTTATAATTACCCTAGAAGATCTTAAAGCCGCCCTGAGAATTAAGAAAGCTCAGAAAGAAGACCTCACCAACCTGTTACCTAAAGAATTCAAAGACTATGCTAATGTTTTCTCCCCTAAGGAGGCTGAGTGCCTGCCACCACACCGCCCCTATAACTATGATATTAAGTTGTTAGAGGGAAAGACCCTCCTGTTTAGCCCCCTGTACGCCATGTCCTGAGAAGAATTAAAGGTCCTAAAGGAATGGATCAAAGAAAATCTGAGGAAGGGCTTTATCTGCCCTAGTTCTTCACCCACCACATCGCCTATCTTGTTTGTTAAAAAGCCAGGTGGAGGCATATGAATCTATATTAATTACCAGGCCCTGAATGCTATGACTGTTAAGAATTAATACCCACTACCCCTGACAAAGGAAACCCTGAATAACCTAAAAGGGATGAAATATTTCATAAAGATTAATATCATCTCAGCATTTAATAATATCCATATTAAGAAAGGACAAGAATACCTGACAGCTTTCTATACCTAACTAGGCCTGTTTAAGTCCCTGGTAATGCCCTTTGGGCTAACAGGAGCACCTGTAACCTTTTAGTAATTTATTAATAATACCCTATAAGATTACCTTAATATCTTCTGCACCGCCTACCTTAATGATATCCTGGTTTATAGCAAGACCTACGCTGAGCATGTAACCCATGTCCACTCCATCCTGCAGAAACTATGAGAAGCTGGCCTGTATACAAATATCCAGAAATGCAAGTTCATTGTCCCTAAAACCAAGTTCCTAGGCATTATCATTAGCCAGGATAGCATCTGCATGGACCCTAATAAGGTGAAAATAATTATTAACTAGTAAGTTCTGACCTGCATTACTAATGTTTAGACTTTTATTAGTTTTGGCAACTTTTACTGGCAATTTATCAAGGATTTCTCAAAGATTATTGCTCCCTTGGTGAACCTAACTAGGAAGGATGTCCTATTTATGTGGACCATAACCTGTAAACTAAGCTTTAAAGCCCTGAAGAAGGCATTTATAAACACCCCAATCCTAAAACCATTTAACTGGACAAGAGATGTTGTGGTTAAGACTAACTCTTCTAATTACATGTCTGCTGGTGTGATGTCCTAGTATAATAATGAAGGAGTCCTACACCCTATTACATTCTTCTCTAAGAAGCTTTCTGTCACTGAATGCAACTATGAAATCTATGATAAGGAGTTGCTTGCCATCATCTACTATTTTAAAGAATAGCACCCCAAACTAGAGGGTACACCATCACTAATCAAGGTTATAACTGATTACTGCAACCTAGAATATTTCATGTCTACTAAGCTGCTCAACAGACAACAAGCCTGCTAGTCCAAATTCCTATCCCACTTCAACTTTAAAATCATGTATCGACCCAGGAAGCAAGGAGTTAAGCCTGATGCCCTGACCAGGAGGTCAGAAGATCTCCCTAAAGAGGGGGATAAACAGCTATAATACCAGAGCCAGATAATTCTGAAGAAAGAGAATCTTAACTCTGAAATTCAGAACTTAGTGAAAATCATAAGGAGCTAGACTAACTAAAACCCAACTAGAAATAGCTAGTCAGCTATAAGAAGAGTTCGCTTTGCAGACCTAGTAGCCTGAGTTATTAGAACACCTAAGGAACCTACTGGAGTGCCTGCCTAACCAGCTCAGACAGTTCAACTAGATCAACCATACAAACCAGACTAACTGGACCAGCTGAACCAGCCAGGTGAGCCAGACAGATCAGACAAGCCAGACAAAGCAGACGAACCAGAGCCCCCTCCTAGTATTAAGGAACTACTAGATACTGCCTACTAGTTAGATAATACTGTACAGTCTATCCTGCAAGCACTGGATGAGAATGCTAGTCAACACCCTAAGATCACCCTGGCTGATTACAGATGATAAGGAAGCTACCTATACTATCATAAATGCTTATACATCCCTGACCATGATGAGCTGAGAGCCTAGTTATTGCAAGAATGCCATGATAAGCCTGCTGCTAGACACCCTAGAAAGCATAAGTTATATAAGTTAATAGCATGAGAATACTACTGGCCTGGCATGTACTAATATATTGATTGCTAGACCTAAAACTGCCACACCTACTGCTAATCCACCCTATCTCATGAAGCCTGCTAAGGAGTGCTACGCCTACTTCTAGTACCTAAATAATCATGGCAAGACATCTTAATAGACTTTATCACCAGTCTAGTACCTAGTCAAGGCTATGATGCTATACTGGTTATTGTTAATTAACTCACAAAGATGAAGCACTTTATTCCCTACCAGACTACCTGTGATGCTGAAGGTGTAGCCTAATTATACATCTGTCATATATGGAAACTACATGGCCTGCCAAGAACAATAGTATCAGACTGTGGTCCTCAGTTTATTACTACATTCTAGAAGCACCTGACCCAACACCTGGATGTTAAGAACCTGCTATCTACTACTCATTATCCTGAGACTAATGGCCAAACTAAAAGAATGAACACCATCCTAGAATAATACCTGTGTGCTTATATTACTTACCTATAAGATGATTAGACTGACTGGCTACTGTTAGCTGAGTTTGCCTCTAACTCTGTCTGATCTAAAGCTACTGGAATCTCACCCTTCTTCGCCAACTATGGATTCCACCCACATATAGGGTTTAAACCTGTCCAGCCTATGAATCACCCTGCTGCCAGAGATGCTGAAGCCTTTGCAAAGAAAATGCAAGATATTATTAACTATGTCCGCGCCCAGATCCGCGTTGCCCAGGCCTATTATGAAGAACAGACAAACCGCCACCAGAGACCTGCCTGCTGTTACCATGTGGGATAACTGGTTTGGTTAGACGCCTGAAATATCAGGACTCTGCACCCCCAGAAGAAGCTTGACTAGAAACACATAGGGCTATTCTGTATTAAGAAGATTATTAGCCTGCACACCTATAAGCTAGAACTACCAGCTTCTATGAGGATTTACCCTATGTTTAATGTTAGCCTGCTGTGCCCTGTTGCTGAAGACCCTGTTCCTAGATAAAGATAACCACCACCACCACTAGTAGAAGTCAAAGGTCTGGAAGAATGGATTATTAAAGATATCTTAGACTCCTGCTGGGAACGCCAGGGCTGATGGGGCCCCTGTCTGAAGTATACTATTAAATGGCTGGGCTATGACAACCCTACCAAGGAACCTACCCATTACCTGAGGAATGTATAAGAGATTATGGCTAATTTCCACTGCTGCTACCCAAGCAAACCTAAACCAGGGGATGGTCTTGATAGAGCTTAACCCTAAGGAGGGGAGTACTATCATGGTGCTGCTGTGAATAGGAGTTGGCATTACTGAGGAGGAATTACATGACCTTAGGAATATCTTCACTGCATAATTCTGAAACCTGTTTAAAGCTCTTTGAGCTACATCCTGTCTATAGAGCCTGCATGTACCAGCCTACCTGCAGCCTGGGACTGTTAGATAAGGATTAGTGTAGCCAGCCTGAGTGTCAACTACCTCTTTAACCCACCCCTGCTTGCCTGCGAGCCTGCACCTTGACACTAAGTGTCAACTACCTTATTAACCTACTTCTGTTTACTTATGAGCCCGCACCTTGACACTACGTAGCTCCCTCCTTGGAGTTGACACTGTCAGAATGCCTGCCCCTCTGCCCCCATTCCTGCCAGGTGCCCCCAATGAGTTCTCCAAGCACATTGCTAGCCATGGCACTGAATGGTACAAATACTGCCGCCTAGCATATGAGTACATCTAGAAAGCTAAATCAACCATCAATAAAGCAAACCAATGAGCTAAATAATCTAAGGCCTAATTCCTGGAACTCTAGTGTGAATTCACTGCCTTAGAGCAGAGGCATAAATAAGAGATTACTAAGCTAAGAGCTGTTTAGCAGTACTAGAAAGAGTAACTACATGAGAAAGAACAGCAGTATATGAAGGCTGCTATGGAAAGGGACCAGGCCTGTTACTTAGCTACCCCTACTGTGAATATGCCCGTATCTACGCCTGTGCATGAGCCCGTTGCTAAGAAGCCTGTAGTTTAGACCTCAGCAAAACCCAACCCAGAACACCCCCCTTGAGCCCAAAACCCAGCCCAGGTAAAACCTGGAACACCCCGCCTAAGCCTAAGCCCAGCCCAGAACCCAACTGGGCTACCCAGTTGGGTTACCCAGGTTGTTTTATTTTAGTATAATTTTCCTAATTAGGCCATGCTAAGACGCATAATTCTGCTAACTAACTTAAATAAAATACTATTATTTACACCTGTTCCAGTCACCTCTGTGGTTTTGATTAATATATAGTCCTTAAACATATGAAATCTTAAGTAATTCGGCTATTTCTTAATAAATCAACACTGGTAATTATCTATTATCTAAGTCTTAAGATAATATTATCATGTTATGGTGGTTAATAAGCTATACCTGTAAAGGTACTCTTTATTACTGTAGAAATATATTTAAACTGCAGAGTATAGGTGTATCTTAATCAGACTATATTAAATTCCTTCTTTCTTTCAATTCACCTAAGGGAGAGATGGATAGTGAGAAAGGTGGTATTATTCATTACTAAGCTAATGACTAAGATAACTAAGAAGAAGGGATGGCAGCAAGAAGGATCTCTTATACCTAGTAATGATGTTATTCTATAGAAAAGCTCAAACTTAGAAGAATACTGAAGGAAACTGGGCTTTCTGGATATTATGGGCCTGTTCTAGAATATGTTCTAGAACATGTTCTGGGTGATCTATTGGGTAGCCCAGAAAACCTAGTGTATCTAGATAGTACTATCTAATCATACCATTTGTTCTATCTGCAGGAGGGTTAAAATATGATAGATTAATAACTTTAATTTGGCTGCTAGCTGACTGATGTGCCCCCCCTCTATCATCTGAATATTTTATTTTCTAGACTTAAAGATATCTATAAGTTAATTATTGCTTACTTTGCTCTCGCCCCTAGCATATATTTCACTATATCTTAATTCTCTGACTCTTTCACTCCATCCTTATATAAATCTGATAGTATTAACACCTTCATGAATATCCTACAAGACAATCTTATACCTGATCTGTTGGTGAAAACCATGCTATAGTTGATTGTTGACCATATCCATGGGTTGATCCGCTATGGTTGATCGTTGATCATATCTATGGTTCTAACCTTATGGTCATGGATCATCATTGATCATCATCGATTTCAACCATTAGCAAATGGTGATCTAATCTATGAGATCACCCAGCTATGAGATCATTCAATATTCGAATGGCCTATGCTAGAAGGAATCATCTATAAATACACCCTTAAAATCACCCTATAGCTAGTCATAATTAATTAAGGAATTAAGACATTAAGCTAAGATATCCTTAGCTATTTTTCCTTCTACTATTCTATTCTATTCTACTACCAATCCTCCTATTCTTCCTTTATACCTAGGCAAGCCATCTATTCCCCTCTATATTCATGAAATTTCCTTTGTCATTTATATACTATTTAGTATATACTGTTCATTTTTATTCACATGATCTTTCTCATAGCCAACAGAGCTTTAATTTAGATAATGACTATTCTATGTTTTAAACTCCAGCACCACCACTGCCCCCCTCCCTCCAGCGTGTTAGGCCTGATCACAAGAAATCCTATATGCTTTATACTATAATGTCAAAGATGGAATTCATTAAATGGTGGCTTAAAATAGAGTATGGAGTAAAGAAAAGAATATATTAGGATAGTGATAGGTGCTCCTTAAGCATGTGGGACAGCTTTAATCAAGTTACATAGGCTAGTGATGGCAAAGCAAAGCTTATGTGCAAGAAATGTGGTAGTATTCTTGATTATCTATATAATAATGAGCATGGCACATTAACTATAGCAAGATATCTAAAAGGATCGCAATGCCGTAACTTCTCTGCTAATTATACAAAGCAGAAAGGCATTATGTCACTTATATAGGACACGGTAAGCTATCTCAATATCTACTATAACTACATTAACTAATATTGATAGCTGTAATGTCTTATAACTACACTGGTTTTCTCTTAGCAAGCATGGGAGGAGAAGCTCCTTACCTTTATTACAAGGGCAAAGCTTCCTTTTTAACTTATTAAACACTCTGAGTTTCAAGAATTAATTAAATTTGCCTAACTTACTCCTTCACAGCCCAATATTCCTTCCTCCCAAACCATTTGACAGCGGTTACAGGACATAACTAAGATACAGTAACAAAAGATGCTTGATATGCTTCCATCTAGTACAAAGTTATTAATTGCCCTTGATTACTGGACATCTCCATTTTAATAGGTGTTTATGGCAATCACAGGATATTTTATTAATAATGAATGGAATTATTGAGAAATTTTGCTTAGTTTTGAACTGCTTCATAGATCTCACTCTAGTGCCAACCTAAGTACTGTTCTTTTTGACCTGCTTCAGCAGTATAAGATTATGGATTATATGCTTTCTATCATAACAGATAATGCATCTAATAATAGTACATTAATAGAAAGTATATAAGATTTAATTTAGTTAAATCAAATCAGCACTGACACTGTAATTATCCATGTTCCCTGCATCATGCATGTTATCTAGCTTAGTTTACAGAAGCTTCTTAGTCAGATGAAAGCCAATCCAAAGAATGAGATAATGGAGATTAATTAGTCAGAGGCCTGATTATAGTCACTATAAGCAAGGCAGTAAAAGTGAGAGATTGCTAATATACTTAATAAAGTAAGTCTTTATAACATAGCATTTGGATTATATTAATTATTATTCTACTATTAGGTGAGAGCGCTTGCAATTTTCATTAATGCAAGCCCTTAACATCATAAAGCCTTCTATGATCTCCAGACTGAAGCGCTAAAGCTTGTACTAATCTAAGATGTTAAGACTTACTAGAATTCCACCTTCTTAATGCTGTAAAGAGCAAAGAGACTACAGCTAATCTTTGATTAGTTCTACTTACAAAATAGGCATGATTACTTAATGCTTAACTAAGAAGAATAGTGCTAGATTAAGTATCTTCTTTAGATCACTTAACTATTCTTTAAATTCACTTCCGTGCTTTCTTAAATAAAAGATGTAACCTTCTATGTCATCTTTAGTATCTATAATAAACTTTTTAATCATCTTGAAGCATCAATCCATCAGCTTCAGCGGAAGAAAGTAGCCTGGAAGAACCTTATGCTTAGTGCTCTATATGCAGCGAAGGAGAAGCTATCTGTCTACTATGGGGAAACAGATAAGGTTCATGGTGATCTGTTTGTAATTAGGACAATCCTTACACTGCAAAACAAGCTTTAGTTCTTTAATAATAAGGATTAGGGCCCTGAATTACGTGATAAATATTGCAAAAGCTTTGAAACCTATGCAGGTCTGTATAAGGAACGCTTATTAGCTATACAGGGCTCTCTATAGGTATCTCCTTTGGGTGTTCAGACATTAAAGATTAATGCGCTTTTTGCTCCTAATTTTAATCAATCAGTAAGTAGTAACAAGACTATACAGTACCTTAAGAGTGGTAAGTAATATTATTATTCCTGCTAACACTTTACTGATTAATATTATCTAAAAGAAATGGCCCTAATTGCTCCATGGACATTCTGGAAAGAGTATGAACACAAATTTCTAGCTCTTGTAAAAATGGCACATGATATACTCTTAATACCTGCCACTGGCGCTGGTGTTAAGCGGCTTTTTAATTCTGCTTAAGATGTCTGCTATTATTGTTAAGGCTCACTTAATTCTATAACAATCTAAGATCTAATGCTATTCATGTGTATATTAAGGTTTAAAGTAGAAGAAAAGGAACTTTCCCTTATAGAATAATATCTTTTAAATGAGGAATAGCAAGCACTTAATGAAGAGAAAGATGCTCAACAGCTTCAAGATACTCTTAAGCTAATTAGTGATAATGAAGAAGATGATGGCCTGGAGATTAGTATAGACCAACCAGCTACTCAGCAGCTCTCTAAGCATGCTCAGGGAAAGAGATGAAGGAGTATGGTATCTAATGGGGAGCAAGAGGGCTAGGAACCTATTCTGTCTGATGATGAAGGGGTTCTTCCTTTACCTGACATGCAACTGCGTATCTCAGGACGAAATCAGAAGCATATAAGGCGTGAGGATGATTAGTTCCTTTATTATTAGTTATTAGAGAAGAAATAGAAGGGCAATTAAATATGATTTTCTTGAAATTCTTATTCTTCCACTTCTTTGACTATATATATAATGATATAAAGTATATACAGTTTGAATACCTATAAATACAAGACAGGACTACATAATTAATGCATATCACATGATCTATAATGTTTGTCTGGTTTGTCTACCCAACTGGGTTACCCAAAACCCAGTTGGGTTCTATATAAAAGCCCAGAACCCAACTCAGAACACCCCCCTTAAGCCCAAAACCCAGCCCAAGTTGGGTTTGACATATGTTTCAGTTGGGTTACCCAGAACACCTGCCTAGGTCTACTGTAGTTACTCCAGTAGGAGCGCCTGCATTAATTACTACCCCATCTTCTAAAGCTGCTGGATTATCAGAACAACTCCCTGACCCTGATAAGTTTAAAGATGACTAAAAGGACCTTTAGCACTTCATAGCCTAGATTTAAGAGAAAATAAATATTAACCTTAACTGCTTCCCAATACTGCAGAGCTAGATAGCTTATATAAATAACTGCCTAAAGGGCGCGCCATATACTCAGATTCTTCCTTATATTAGGAAGGGAATTTGCACCCTTAACAACTACTAAGACATCCTAGACATCCTGGAGCGCGCCTTTAGTGACCCTAACCATGTGAATAATGCCCATAATGAGCTATTCAGCCTGCACCAGACTAATAAAGAGTTTGGCACCTTCTTTACTAAATTCCAACACCTGGCCCTGGAAGGTGAGATGCCTGAAGAGACCCTGTCCACCCTACTTAAACAGGCTATTAGTCATGAACTCTAAAGCATGCTTATGCACAACCAGCCTCTAAGCTGGGAGTATCACTAGTTTGCTAGATTCCTGCAGGAGCTTGAGAACTGCTGCCACCAGTATACCATAAACCAGCCTCCTGTTATTAAAACCTATACTATTACTGCTAGACCTGCCTAACGCCCCTAGTCACCCTAGAGCCCTGGCCCTGTTACTGCTAAGTCTACTAAGCAACCCTGGCGCCCTGCTGTTCAGAGGAATAAGCATACATCAGCATAATAATACAACCCCATGAACCTAGGCACTACCCAACGCCTGATAAGAAGGGGATATAGCCCCTCCCACTGTAAGACAGGCGCCTGCTTCTACTGTGGTTCCCTAGAACACCAGATTAGGGACTGCCCCTATCCTGATACCCACTAAAGGGTTCAGATCATGGCCTCTTATGAACCACGCCCAGAGAGTCCCCAGAGAGGATGGATTCTAGAATCTAGAAGCCTATCTCCAAGCCAGACCTCCTTAGTAAAAGGAGTAAGCCTAGAGTAAGCTATAACCAGGCTCAGAATCCACACATTATTTAAATATCTGCCACCACTATTTATAGACTAGACCTTGAGGAGCAAATATAACAATCAAAGGCTATAATACTACCCGTGACCTTAGAGAAGAAGGAGAAGAAGATGAAGTTACTAACTTATACCCTGTTGGACACCAGAGCTGAAGGATGAGGATTTGTTGATAAAGGATGGGCTAAAGACCAGAAGCTAGAGCCCATCCCCCTAGAAGACCCAATAACCCTGCATACATTTGATAGAAGAGAACCAGAGAATGGGAAGATAACCCACTATATCCAGATGGATATGAGAATTGAGGACCACTATGAGAAAGATATGAGGTTCTATATTATCCAGTTAGCACACTACCCTGTTATGCTAGGAATACCTTGGATGAAGGTACATAACCCCCTGATATAATTTGCAGCCCATAGCATTATATTTAATAGTGACTACTACCAGAAACACTGCAACACCCCCTAGAAGCTAACCAAGATACAAGCCCTGCATGACATTCCCCTGAAAACCCAGCCTAAATATCTGCCCCCAAAACTAAAGGGACTGGAGAAGAGAGATATAGCCTTTATCTCCTTAGCAGCCTGTTCAGCTTATGCCTAAAGAAATGCTCAGATGTTCATAATAACCCTAGAAGATCTTAAAGCTGCCCTAAAGATTAAGGAAGCTTAAAAGGAGGACCCCACCAACCTACTACCTAAAGAATTTAAGGACTATGCTAATATTTTCTCCTCTAAGCAGGCTGAGCGCCTACCACTACACTGCCCCTACAACCATGACATTAAGTTATTAGAGGGAAAGACCCTCCTATTTAGCCCCCTGTACGCCATGTCCTGAGAAGAATTAAAGGTCCTAAAGGAATGGATTAAAGAAAATCTAAGGAAGGGCTTTATCTGCCCTAGTTCTTCACCTGCTGTGTCACCTATTTTGTTTATTAAAAAGCCAGGTGGAGGCATATAAATCTGTGTTGATTACCAGGCCCTAAATACTATAACTGTTAAGGATTAATACCTGCTGCCCCTGATAAAGGAAACCCTGAATAACCTAAAAGGGATGAAATATTTCATAAAGATTGATATCATCTTAGCATTTAATAATATCCACATTAAGAAAGGATAAGAATACCTAATAGCTTTCCATACCTAACTAGGCCTGTTTAAGTCCCTAGTAATGCCCTTTAGGCTAACAGGAGCACCTGTAACCTTTTAGTAATTTATTAATAATACCCTATAAGATTACCTTAATATCTTCTGCACTGCCTACCTTGATAATATCCTGGTTTATAGCAAGACCTATGCTAAGCATGTAACCCATGTCCACTCTATCCTACAGAAACTACGAGAAGCTAGCCTGTACATGAAGATCCAGAAATGTGAGTTTATTATCCCTAAAACCAAGTTCCTAGGCATTATCATTGGCCAGGACAGCATCCACATGGACCCTAATAAGATGAAAATAATTATTAACTAGTAAGTTCTGACCTGTGTTACTAATATTCAGGCCTTTATTAGTTTTGGCAACTTTTACTGGTGATTTATTAAGGATTTCTTAAAGATTATTGCTCCCTTGGTGAACCTGACTAGGAAGGATGTCCTATTTATATGGACCATAACCTATAAACTAAGCTTTAAAGCCCTGAAGAAGGCATTTATGAACGCCCCAATCCTAAAACCATTCAACTAGATGAGAGATATTGTGGTTAAAACTAACTCTTCTGATTACATGTCTGCTAGTGTGATATCCTAGTATGATAATGAAGGAGTCCTGCACCCTATTACATTCTTCTCTAAGAAGCTTTCTGTCACCAAATATAACTATGAAATCTATGATTAGACCTTGCCACGGCCCGTCCATGGGCGGGCAACCACCGCCCACAGCCCGTCCATGGACGGTCCATCATGGGCACCTAGCTAGGCCTGCCCGCCCATGGGCGAATGCTGGGCGTCCATGGATGGTCCAGCTCCCGCCCATTTCTGCATAAATTTCCTAATCAGGATGGATAAATCACTGACTCATCTGGATAAATTACTGTTCTTTACCGCTGTCATGGTTATACCTATGATTAATGAAGTCTTTCCCCATGAGCTACTATGAAATTTGACGAAATCAACTAGTATTCTGATTTATCACTGTCTAGAGAGACATACTGCGTACTTATTTTAGTCTAGTAGTACATGGTAGGTTGATGGTACATGCCATCTAAACTCTAGGTGTAGATGAATATATAATTATATATGTCACGACCTCGGTCATGATGTGTTCCTAAGGTGTTGATGCCAAGCCTGATCATGTATACCTCCGCATATATGCTATGTTACAAAGTGTCATCAATCTTCTTCCTTCTTCCACCCTTCTCTCCCCATGCTTAATATCTCATTCCAAGTCGCCTAGGTAGCTTCCATAGTGACTATATGGGTTTCTAGATTGGACCATGACAAAGGTAAGAAAACCTCATGCTACCTGTGTGAAAATTTAGGGGACATGGGCGCCCCTGGGCAGTTCATGGGCATTTCTGGACAGTCCATGGACGGTCTATGGATGGTCCATGGGCGGCCTGTGGGCTTAACTAATCATACAGAGTATATATTCTATGCAGGTCAAATTTTGTGATACATCAACTTTGTAGTTTGTTTTGCAAGGTAGTTAAGATTTAAGAACCCCCCTTATTACTGTGTCTCTTCAGTCATAACTCACAAGAAGTAAGTCTCACCTTTATCTTACTCTCAAGATGTCTTAATTAACTGATGTTTATTCCTCATCCCTCTATGAGAGTGATAGTATAGATCCTCTTTCCTACCTTCCATTAGATGGTTAGCAACTATTTACACCAGAGCTATCTAGTAGTCAGCAAAGCCTTACTTTAGTTCTAGAAGTATAGTTCTTAACACCACTAGCTATCCCTTCCTCTCTATAACGCGTTGGTCAGGGCCGAAGAAAGCCCTGGATTCTCTACTCTAACATGAGTAAAGATGACTTTCTCCACTGGTGGCTTGAGACACAGTTTGGCAATGCACAAAGCGAAAAGAAGAAGAAGATTCATTAGGATGGAGCTCAGCATATTTCAGATATCTGGAAGCATTTTGACCAGGTGGCGCATCATGTTACTGGTGAACCAAAGGTTATGTGTTGAAGATATGGAAAGATTATGGATCATCTGAATCATACATCAAATGGGACCAATTCTTTGAGAAGGCATTGCAAGGGAGATTTCTGCTAGAGAGCTACTGACAAGGTAGCTAAACAGCCAGATATTAAGCAGCTTATGCGAAGCATGGTAAGTAATATTATCTTACCTGATTGAATATATATTTTGATTAATATTTTCAGGCTA
This sequence comes from Aspergillus fischeri NRRL 181, assembly GCF_000149645.3. Taxonomy (NCBI): domain Eukaryota; kingdom Fungi; phylum Ascomycota; class Eurotiomycetes; order Eurotiales; family Aspergillaceae; genus Aspergillus; species Aspergillus fischeri. Next base: position 6,243,701 of record NW_001509762.1, read on the forward strand.
AACACGCTTTAAGTAATACTATAGTGTTCTCTCTGGATGCATGGAAATAGAAGCTACTTTAATTACTTACTATATCTTCACTTCCCTTTCAGTTCCTCGAGCATCCTGATTTCCATGATGTTATTAACATGGCCTGTTTAGCACCATCATGTCCAGAAATCCCGTCTGCAAAGGTTGCTTAACGTTAGCTGAAAGATGTAGTCAAAGAGAAACAGCAAGAGATTCTTTAAAAACTCCCTTCTAATGCAAAACTCTCTATTGCATTAGATTGCTGGACATCACCATTTCAATAAGTATTTATGGTGATCACTGGCTACTTCCTTGATCAGGAGTAGAACTATTGCGAGATCCTTCTTGGCTTTAAACCACTTTATAGAACCTATACTGGTGTTAATTTAGCTACTATCCTCTCTGATTTGCTTCAACAATATCAGATTACAGACTAAGTGCTTGCAATCACTACTGATAATGCATCAAACAACAATACATTAGTATCCAGTATCTAAGAGTCTCTTCAAATGCTTAAGCTCCATGAAGATACTACTGTCATTTGAATTCCATGCATGGCTCATGTGATTTAGCTTAGCTTAAAGCATCTCCTTGGGCAGATGAAAGCAGATCCAAAAAATGAGATAACAGAGGTAGAATGGTCTGAAGCTCATGTTTAATTGCTTCATGCCAAGCAGCAAAAAAGGGAGATTATTAATACTCTAAATAAGGTCAATCTATATTTTATGCCCCCTTACTTTGACTTTACTTTACTTATAACTAATTAATTTACTAGGTTTGAAATCTAGCAATTTTCATTAATGCTAGTCCTTAATGCTAAGAAGCATTCTATACCCTTCAGACTGAATCACTAAAGCTTGTTCTAATTCAGGATGTCAAGACTCACTAGAACTCAACCTTCCTGATGCTTTAACGCGCAAAAAGACTATAATCAACATTTAATACATTCTATTCACAATATGACCTCCCTTATTTGAAGCTCAGCTAGGAGGAGTAGCATTAAATTAAATATCTCCTTTGGATTACTCAGCCCTTCTTCCAATTTACTACTGCTGTTTCAAAGACCAAAGATATCACTATCTATAGTATATTTAGCATCTACAACAAGCTATTTGATCACCTTGAAACTTTGATGGCGCAGCTTTAATGAAAGAAGGTTCCTTGGAAGTAAGTGATGTTAAAAGCTCTTAAAGCAGCACGACTTAAGCTTAACTAATATTATAGTATAACTAACCATATCCCTGGTGATCTCTTTGTGATTAGTACTATCCTTGCGCCATAGAATAAGCTTCACTTCTTCTCTAGCAAGGATTGGGAGGATCCTAAGATTAATTATTGTAAGAAATATCACAAGAGCCTTCAGGACTACCTTGAGCCCTACCAGCAGTGGATTTCCAACACTTAGTCACAGTTAAGGGCCCAGTCATCAGTAATATAGATGTCGCATCTTGATATGCTTCTAACACCAAGAGGACTTTGTCAACCAACACTAGGCTAGTATGATGAGCTTATATAATATCTTAGCAGTGGTAAGTATATCTTTCATCCTAGCTTTACTTTAACTAATCTTTTTAATAGGTACTCTTCTGGTTGCTCCCTGTACCTTCTGGAGAGACCATTAACATGAATTTCCAGCCCTAGCTAGCCTAGCATAGGATGTTCTTTCTATCCTGGCCACTGGCGCTGGCGTTGAGCGGCTATTTAACTCTGCTCAGGATATCTGTCACTATCACCGCGGCTCACTAAAAGCCACTACTATCCAAGATCTTATGATGTTTATGTGCACATCAAGATTTGAAATTGAAGAGGAACAGCTTGCACTAATCAACAAGTATCTTACTAATGAAGAGATCCACACAGCTAATGAAGAAAAAGATGCTCATGATGCCCAGGAAGATCTTGATCCGATCAGTGATGATGAGGAAGATGATTCAGTAGCTGACTGTGTTCTAATTTTTGAACAGGGACTAAGTCAGCATGCACAAGGCAAGAGGCGGAAAAGCATGGCCTCTAAGGCAGAAAATGAAGAACCTTATGAACTAGCAGATGATGATAATGGTGATCTTCCCCTGCCAGAAAGTAGTACTCAAATGCGTACGTTAGGAAGACGGAAACATCCTAGGCATGAGGATGATTGGTATGATTATTATTAGCTCTGTAATTAGTAGTAGTTAGTCAATGAAACAAGATTTATTCAATGCGATGCCATAAATCCTTGAGTGTAGGTAAGAGATGTAAATTTGGTACTCAAAATACCATGAAAACCTGCACAACTTATGCAGGTCACGGGAATTTCTATAATTGCTTTTTATTTTGCCCATGGACCCTCCATGGGCGCCCAAGTGTGGGCAGCCTCCTACCCCCGCCCGCCCATGGGCTGTGGTTGCCCGCCCACGGCCCGCCCATGGATGTCCATGGACAGACCCATCTGGGCATGCCCATGGGTCTGGCGAGGTCTATCTATGATAAGGAGTTGCTTACCATCATCCACTATTTTGAAGAATGGTGCCCTGAACTAGAGGGTACACCATTGCTAATTAAGGTTATAACTAATCACCATAACCTAGAATATTTCATGTCTACCAAGCTACTTAATAGATGACAAGCCTGCTAGTCTGAATTCCTGTCCCACTTTAACTTTAGAATCATATATTGACCTAGGAAGCAAGGAGTTAAGCCTAATGCTCTGACCAGGAGGTCAGAAGATCTCCCTAAAGAGGGGGATGAATAGCTACAACACTAGAGCTAGATAATTCTTAAAAAAGAGAACCTTAACCCTGAAATTTAGAACTTAGTGAAACTAGAAGCCATTATAAGGAGCTAGACTAACTAAAACCTAACTAGAAATAGCTAGTTAGCTACAAGAAGAGTTTGCTTTGCAGACCTAGTAGCCTGAGTTATCAGAACACCTAAGGAACCTACCAGAGTGCCTGCCCGACCAGCTCGGACAGTTCAACTAGATCAACCAGACTAACCAGACCAACTAGACCAGCCAAACCAGCCAGGCAAGCCAGACAGATCAGACAAGCCAGATAAAGCAGATGAACCAGAGCCCCCTCCTAGTATTAAGGAACTACTAGATACTGCCTACCAGTCAGATAATACTATATAGTCTATCCTGTAAGCACTGGATGAGAATGCTAGTTAACACCCTAAGATCACCCTAGCTGATTATAGATGATGAGGAAGCTACCTATACTACTATAAATGCTTATACATCCCTGACCATGATGAGCTAAGAGCCTAGTTATTATGAGAATGCCATGACAAGCCTGCTACTAGACACCCTAGAAAGCATAAGTTATATAAGTTAATAGCATAAGAATACTACTGGCCTGGCATGTACTAATATATTAATTACTAGACCTGAAACTGCCACACCTGCTACTAATCCACCCTGTCTTGTAAAGCCTGCTAAGGAGTGCTATGCCCGCTTCTAGTACCTAAATAATCATAGCAAGACATCTTAATGGACTTTATCACCAGTCTGGTACCTAGTCAAGGCTACAATGCCATACTGGTTGTTATTAATCAACTTACAAAGATAAGGCACTTTATCCCCTGCTGGGCTACCTATAATGCTAAAGGTGTAGCCTAATTATACATCCATCACATATGGAAACTACATGGCCTGCTAAGAATAATAGTATCAGACTGTGGTCCTCAGTTTATTGCCACATTCTGGAAGCACCTGACCTGATGCCTAGATGTTAAGAACATGCTGTCTACCACTCATTATCCTAAGACTAATAGCTAAACTAAAAGAATGAATACCATCCTAGAATAATACCTGCGTGCTTATATTACTTACCTACAAGATGATTAGACTGACTGGCTACCATTAGCTAAGTTTACCTCTAACTCTGTCCAATCTGAAGCTACTGGAATCTCGCCCTTCTTCGCAAACTATGGATTCCACCCACATATAGGGTTTGAACCTGTCCAGCCTGTGAATCACCCTGCTGCCAGAGATGCTGAAGCCTTTGCAAAGAAAATGCAAGATGTCATCAACTATTTCCGCGCCCAGATCCGCGTTGCCCAGGCCTGTTATAAAGAACAGACGAACCACCACCAGAGACCTGCCTGCTGTTACCATGTGGGACAACTGGTTTAGTTAGATGCCTGAAATATCAGGACCCTGCGCCCCCAGAAGAAGCTTGACTGGAAACATATAGGGCCATTCCATATCAAGAAGATTATTAGCCCACACGCCTATAAGCTAGAACTACCAGCTTCTATAAGGATTTACCCTATATTTAATATTAGCCTGCTGCGCCCTGTTACTGAAGACCCTGTTCCTAGACAAAGATAACCACTACCACCACCAGTAGAAGTTGAAGGTCTGGAAGAATGGATTATTAAAGATATCTTAGACTCCTGCTGGGAACACCAGGGCTAATGGGGCCCCCATCTGAAGTATACTATTAAATAGCTAGGCTATGACAACCCTACTAAGGAACCTGCCCATTACCTAAGGAACGCATAAGAGATTATGGCTAATTTTCACCACCGCTACCTGAGTAAACCTAAACCAGGGGATGGTCTTAACAGAGCTTAACCCTAAGGAGGGGAGTACTGTCACAGTACTACTATGAATAGGAGTTAGCATTGCTGAGGAGGAATTATATGACCTTGGGAATATCTTCACTGCATAATTCTAAAACCTATTTAAAGCTCTTTAAGCTATGTCCTGTCTATAGAGCCTACCTGTACCAGCCTGCCCTGCAGCCTGAACAGATAGATAGAGACCACTGTAGCCAGCCTGAGTGTCAACTACCTCATTAACCTACTTCTGTTTACTTATGAGCCCGCACCTTGACAATAGCACTTAAATATATGAATCATGGTACTTTAATAGAATTAATTTGAACTATTACACCTGCATTTATATTAATATTAATCACATTCCCTTCATTCAAATTATTATATTTAATGGATGAAGTTATGGATCCTTCATTAGTTATTTATGCTGAAGGTCATTAATGATATTGAAGTTACCAATATCCTGATTTTACAAATGAAGATAACGAATTTATTGAGTTTGATTCTTACATAGTTCCAGAAAGTGACTTAGAAGATGGTTAATTTAGAATGTTAGAAGTTGATAATAGAGTAATTATACTAGAGTTAACTCATATAAGATTTGTAATTTTAGCTGCTGATGTTATACATTCTTATGCTTGTCCATCTTTAGGTATTAAAGCAGATGCATACCCTGGTAGATTAAACCAGGCATCTGTTTATGTAAATCATCTAGGAACATTCTGTGGACAATATTCAGAAATCTGTGGTATTTTACATAGTTCTATGCCTATTGCAATTCAATCAGTGTCTATTAAAGATTTCTTATTATGATTAAGAGATCAAATGGAAGGTTAGTTCTGGTTATATTTGTAATAGTATTTATAAATAATTCTTTATTAGTTAAGGTTACCTTACTTAAATGGTTATACACAAATATAAATAATATATTACAGTGCTAGTCAGTAAAAATATATGAAATGAAAATTTATTATTTACTACTAAGATTAAAATGATAATGATAACAAGAATAATATTAATACAAAATTACTCATCTAAATACATAGGACTGTAACATGGCGAGCTGCCAAGTCTCTGGCCTTTTAAGAGGAGACTTGGATGCCTGCGTCACTTTCTTTTGGCACCGAGTCGCATTTGATTATCAACGGCTCACAAAATAACAACATCCATTGATTTGCAGGGACACCTTTCTGTCATAGTTGCAACAGAGACACACTGACCACTCACTATATCTTCCCACCATTTCAGTAGTCGTACTTGGTTTCAGTCGATCAACTGGGAGAGTAGTGGGTAAACGGATATTTTGGCTGCGTGATTTTCCAAGGTGGGGACGATGCCGGATTCAATGAAAGCATCATTTGTGAGCTCAAAATTGGAAAGTCTCTGAGAAGATCATGAAAGGAACTTTGCAACCGGAGCTTGTCAATACAATATGCAGAGTATTGGCTCAGCTAGTTTAATAAAGCATCATGCTCATGGAGCCTGAGGAATGACAGCCATAGAGCATCAATGACTGCAAGTTATGTATCTAGACTATGTGGTTTTTCCAGATCTGTGAAACAGGCAGTCACCTTTTCGAAAGCCAGACGCTGAAGCTCAGGGATAAGATATGTTCCTGAGAAGATATACAGACGTATGTGGACCAATAGTGGATGGTTCTCGGAAGTCAGATCCGCCGCTGGGGGTGCAATAATAGACTTATCCTCGACATCTGCTTCAATACTGGGCGAAAGTGACTTTTGGACGGGTTCGATTTCGCTGATCACAGTAGGATAATCGCCCCTGTATGCCCACTCAATGAAGCGTGCAACCGTTCCTTCTGTCGTTTCATCAAATCTGTATATTCCCTGTCAGCCCTCATCGAAACTCCCATCCAAGGCAGCAATCACTGGTTTGCATTTCAAGCCGAGCAGCTTTCAATGAATTTTAAATAAACGTCCCGCCTGACCAGCTTGGAGGGAAACGAGCTCTGAATCGAGAAAAATATCACGAGGTTAATATCACATACGTCTATTTTCTCGAACAAGTAACATACTCGATATATGGCGATTCGCATTTGTTGGCCTTTTCTTCCATAGCTATTTGGAAGAACAGCGATGACAACGGTGAGCTAGCAATGAGACGTTGATTAAATTGCAGAGTCGAATGGACGATTCAAGGCTGGAGACTCGGAAGGTGGTATTCTATTGCTTTTGTTTGCCTTTTATGTTATGACTTCCTTCGCCCGGGTGGGTCTAGATGGTGACACAGACAAGGACTTCCAATCATCACCAAATTGCAAACTGCTGACACGTGCTTTGTCGTTATTTGTCAGAAAGATACAGGTTAGTAGTTCGATCAGGTAGTGATTTTCTGTCGACAACAATGCGTGCTGAGTGAGACCGACTGGGCAAGTCTGTATAGGAAAGGGTTGAGATGGTGCTGACATACATGGACCTTCCTTGCAGGCAGATAATTCCTCCATCAACCCGGGGAAGTTTGTAATAAAGAGTACTAATCTCCGAATAGGAAACTCAAATCTCCTGTTAGACCATAACAGGCTCTCTCAGTCTTACTCTTCTTCCATTCTCTAATTCTGCGGGGCGAAAGTCTGATCTGAACCCATAAGAGCACACTTCAAGCCCTTGAAGGGTACATGGAGCCTACGTTCCGATAAGACGCGGATTTCCTCTTCTGGAGGAGTCTTCGCAACCTGGTTTTGGGGACTGGGAGCGCAAAGGTAACATAATGGGAGGGTTCCCGCTCGTGGTTTCCTGTTACGCATCTATTGGATAATGTCGTAGGGTCACGTGACCTCTACTACCTTAGTCAGCCCGCTGCCCCTATCTCACCGCTGGTTAGGCCTCCTAGCTAGGGAATCCAACCATCTCAGTGCTACGTCAGATAATAACCTGGCGGCCAGGACCAGATATGGCAATGTGTCGGTCTGGAGAACTCTTGATATGCTGCATCTTTGGTGATAACAGAGAAAAATCTCTGGCAACAGGGCCTTGTCATCCAATAAATGCATGACAGGAAACCACGAGCGGACACCCTGCCACTATGTTGCCTTAGCGCTCCCAGCCCCATAAAGAGGAAAGGTATTGATTTGCCCGTAATTCAAGAGACGGAGGAGAAAGATAGGCCACTTCTGTGTCCTGCAGAACAGTCAAAAGGGGATCTACGTAAGCACTCCTGCCATACTAGAGCATTGCCAAGTTCGAACCAAGGAGGAACCTAGCTGCTCTATCACATAGATAACAATGGCCCTCGTCCAAGGGGTTTCCTGGTGGAGTAGATAACTCGGGCGAGCCAATCATATACGAGGGGTAAACGTTTCACCGAGCCACTTTGCTCTGCTGACATGCAATAACAACAGGTCTCCGATAATTGCCGCCATGGGATCTACTGTCATCCACTCGCACGAAAACAATGAGTCGAAGCAGCTCCCCTGACTACAAAACGCTTTTCCTCAGGGCACAGGAGGAGAGAAAACAGGAAGCCGAGCTAAGAAAACAGGCGGAGGAACGTCAGAGGCAAGCAGAGGAAAGAGAGAGGTAAGCAGAGGAGAGAGAGAGGCAAGCAGAGGAGAGACAGAAGCAGGCAGAGGAAAGGGAGAGGCATGAGAGAGAATGCAACCGACCCACGACTTTTGGAGAGTTCATCCGACATTGCCATAATCTTCTTTGGCGGCTGCTGAGAGCTGAAACTCCTTCTCGCTCCACAACAGGCACCATTCCCCGTCCTACAGGAAAGTACTGCCCTATACGACTACGTCCGTGGACAGATTGTGCGGTTAGACAACAAAAAATCTACGAATCAGTTTGCCGCTACCTACAACCAACCGAGGGGGACGCACCGCAATTGTTCACACCCCTTGTTGCGTTGGAAGACCATGGCCGGCGATTCGCGCGCCGACTGATCAGCAGTGAGTAGGATCTCGAGACTTATGAGCGACTGGCTGTGGAGGACCACGTGCATGACATTATCGCTGAGTTATGCAAGATACCCGGTGCTCGAGAAGAGTTTCAGTTAGGCAGTGGAGTGTGGTTTGATAATCATGCTAATGCTTTGGATGAAGACAAGGATGAAGATAATGAAGGAGATGCTGGCTGGTTGTTAACCGCAAGGCCCTTAAGGCCTGATTAATTTTGCATACATTGAGTCGATAGTGATATAATGACCTTACTCACTACAGTCAAATATAAACCACCACATAAGCTCTCTGTAGGGAACCTGCGTGACGGACTCCGACCGATGAATTTCTGGCAAGAAGTCGTCGAACCCAATACCATTCCTACGGAGGAGCTGGAGAAAACAATGTACAACGCAGCACGGCTTGTAGGGTTAGCAATTGTACAAGAGTACCACGTGATGATCTAAGAAGGTCTTGAGTTCTCCTATTTAACTAATGGCCTCTTGGACGTGCATCTCTGGGTGCCCTTCGGCGATCCGAGTACCCTCTATTACGATCTGAGTGACCCTTGTATAGACGGAATGATGGATGCTGGAAGACCTAATGTACCTAGAACCCGAGTTGAGAGGGCCTTGTGCCTCTGCTTGATGAGTTTCCGCTCTTCTTATCGCGATCATGCCTGGTGAAATTATGCACGGGCACGGCTGCCAACTTGGCATGCCAGTTTTGACAGCATTCGCTCGCAGATCCCCACAACAGAGTCGGGGCAGAATGCTCTAAGTATAGAATACGCTGGTTCAGAATATACTAGTTCGGAACAGACTGCATCTGAGTACCTGCCATCGTCTTCGCCGGTAGAGTCGCCTGTCGCCAAGGGCCGCCGAGTGACCACGCATTCCGTTTCTGGATATGCACCATCATCTTTGCATCCACACCGGCAGGATACTCCGGACTCTGATGCAGACAATCACACATCCACTGGGCGAAAGCGAGGCTACAGCGAGGTCCTATCGTCACCTTCCTCTCATTGATCTGCAACCCAAACGGCTACGCAAGAGAGCAAAACTGGGGAGACTCATCGACATGTAGCTCAATTTTGTACGCAGCAGTGCCTTTTGGGTCTGCAGCGGGGTGGCGCATTAGATCCTCGCTGTCCCAACACCGCGCTCCACCACTCCGGCAGAGATAGTGACCGACATCTGATCGATGCGGGGGCCTTGGTGAAGATAGTCAAGGAGCAGCTTGACAGGGATCTAGATCATAATCTCACTCCGATGGGATTTCGCGGGGGTTACAGTGCCCCTTTTAAAGTCACATGTGCCGCGCACGGGTACACTGTTGTCGGTAAGGCGACCACGTCGCGATGTTGGAGGGTAGTGTCGCGCGAAGCAGAGATTTATCGTATCCTTCAGCGCGCACAAGGATCTGCGATTCCAGTTTTCCTTAGAGCCATCGACTTGGACAAAGTCTACTTCCTGCACAGCGCAGGAGATATACAGCACATGCTCCTTATGGGCTGGGGCGGTGAGAATTTGAGCCATGCAAAGCCCGAAAGGTCTCTCAATCGTGCGATTTCACGGTCGTTGAAGGAGATACGTTCTCTAGGTGTCCTCCACCAAGATCTCCGGCCAGAGAATATACTATGGAATGCTGAACTGGATCGTGCGTTAATTATTGACTTTCATCGATGTGCGCTAGATCAGCGGCCCACATACAAACGGTCAGGGTCTGTCAAACGGCTTCGATGTGGGCCTCAAGAACGTGAATGCAAAAGAGTACGCGTGTCTTGAGTATCCCCGTTATGCACTCAAGGTCCCAGGAAAAGTGTGATCTCCAATTACCAGAGATGACCTACCTGTAGACGATAAGTGCTGTTGTGACAGCTGACTCCGCGGCTCTATCATCGAACTTTCCATGAGGGCGTCATAGCTAGGGCACCTTTGTGTTGAGTGAGTCCCGAGCTACCACCATAACTACCCCGATATGAGCGAGATGCTTATACTGTATCTAGATCCCACATGTGTTTGGATCGAATGGCGACCGAACGCGTGATAGAGCACAATGTCTGCGCATGCGCCACCTACTGTTGCAGGATAACAACGAGGCAACTCCTCCCAGCCGGCCTGTTGGAGTCTCTAACTGGTTCTTCAAATACGAAACGGCAACAAGCAATGAATCTGATGCTATAACTAATTACTTCCCAGCCGCCAGCCTACAGATGACAAACCGCTGGATATCAAATCAAGAATCTAGCGTGTTGTAAATAGCACCAGGGCAAGGCCGCCGCCGAAGTTCGATATAAAGAATATCCGAACTGAAAGACGACGAAGAGCACCAGGCAAAGGCTCTTCGGAAATCAAAGAAGCTGGGGACAATGTAGCTCGGATACTAGCAGAAGCACGGCAAAAATGGTAATGAGGAGGCTACGGCCCGCCATGAGTAAGCCTGCCTGCAACATTACCTAGGCTGGAAGGGCAGAGCAAGGAGAACTAGGGAAATCTACAAGCAGAGAGCAAATGGAATCAAACCGCCATTGAGAGCAGGAAGCACAGGCAAAACTGCGGGAAATGGGGTCGGTGTCATGGGTTACCCACTGGATAGAACAAACTGGCGGGTACTACTGTGCTGGTGGCAGCCACTGCGTCTCACATAGTGCAGCTTAGACCATGAGAGAGGATGTTTCTGTCCTGCTTTTGCTTAACAATCTTTGAGATTAACGGGTTCGGCTGAAAATAGAGGAGACTGATGTATATAAACTAGAAAATACTGTCATCCGAGTGTCGATTCAAGTTGACCAGTTTAGAAGTAGCTATTGGGTATGCTATTTTACTCGTTCTACTGTTTAATAGAGAAGACAATAAGATACCGAGAACAACTGACTGTTTATTTACGGGACCATATTAGAGAGCTTGTTACTGTCCAAAGCACCAGGGGGAGCCAAGGTCTGTGGAATACTCAGAACAGAGTGTAGACCCCTGGACCTACTATCATATCCTGAAGCTGGACATTAAGGATGCTACGCGAAGACAAATTCTTGAGGAGTTATACATGTACTCTAAAAGCAGTCTTTCAGAGAGGATTAGCGCTGCATTTAGCTGTGGGGACATCTGGCCAACGGTAATAGACATAAGGATGGGGATGTGCGGCACACATAGTACTCTTACTGTATGGAACCCCCACCATGGGATCAAGAGAATAGGCTGGCCGAAGTTTACACGTTATCCACTATGATCTTCTCCTCTGTCTCTGGTCACCCAGCCCAGAACGCTTCAAAAAGGCCCAGATATGATGAGCCTCACTTCTATATTAGGTGGGTCTATGGACGGCATTCACCAGTGTCCAACGCAAAGGAGCTCACTTTCTCGAGGTTTTTTCTTGCATAGTTGCGACGGACAACAGCATCCGGAAGACAACAAAGGGCCACTGGACATTGAGAAGCGGCTGAACATAAGGAGAATGATCGAACGTACCACGAGTTTCACAGGGCAAAATATATGCTGCCGAATGATGAAGAGGAGCAGGATCGCCTTGATTTCTTGCATCATGCCCTTCTACAGGTGACTGGCTGACTGACTCATGTCCCTTACCCCACTGATGCCAGAGTTCTCGATCTTGGCTGTGGAACGGGTATCTGGGCGATTGATTTTGCAGAGGCCTTTCCAGACTCATTTGTCGTGGGAGTAGATCTTTCCTCCATTCAGCCCGCCGGACATCCTCGCAACTGCCATTTTTACGCCCTATTTGACTTTGAATTTCCCTGGGCGAAGTTGGGTGAGGAGAGTTGGGACGTGATACGACTTCAGATGTGCGGTGGGAGTGTTGTGAATTGGCCAAGCCTCTACCATAGGGTCAGTGCTCACCTACGCCCTGATGCTTGGTTCGAGCAAGTCGATATTGACTTCCAACTGAGGTGTGAAGGTCGCGCTTTGGATGGATCGGCCTTATATAATTGGTACCATAATCTAAGACAGGCTACCAGCGATGCTGCGCGGCCAATCTCCCACCAGTTTCACGCGATAGTCGACCATCTACAAAATGCTGGGTTTACCGATATTAAGCATAAGCAATTCGTAATGCCCTTAAACAGATGGCATTCAGACTGCTGGATGCGACACATTGGCGGCTGGTATGGAAGAGCTTTCTTTGACAGCATTGAACCCCTCAGCCTCGCCCCGTTCCGTCGGATCCTCAACTGGACCCCGGATGAGATTCAGCACTTGGTCACTGATGCGAAGTCAGAGCTGCTCGACCCAGCGGCTCATACCTTCCATGTCTTGCATATCTACATAGCGAGAAAACCTACACCTACTAGCATGTGCGGCAGTGTTGAGTCAGATCGTTAGTGCAAGGGTACGGTCCGTCGTCTTAACAATCAGTCTTGCCAGCGGAACCGCCTACCTTCGTCGCCGTACTGAGTTGACGTTGGATCAGGGTGACTGCGGATGGCTCTCACAGCAGCAAGAAACACATCCCGATAGGTATCGGAAAAGTTCGTGCGAGGACTCTGCATGTTTCTGGCCCCGTGTCCAGGTCGTATACAGTGGCACCCAGCTTCACCTTCCATGTCCAGTACATGCACACTTGCTTCCAAACCCTAATGTGCCAAGACATATTATCCATATATGGTTAAGCCAAGATACGGTTCTCTGTTCAATACCCGTATTGTATGGCAATGGACAATGAAGTGCCTTAGTAAGCTGTACTGTGACGGTTCTAAAGATACACATCCATAACTGCCATGGTGTCACCTTAAATTAAGGCTCCTTCAACATATCAGAACACTGCAAAATGGCACAACACCTTGAGTCCTGGCAGCGTATAATGATCGTCCATATGATACACAGCAACAAAAACCAACTACATTGCAAATGGCCATGCTTGCAAATGTTCTGAGCGTTCTATCACAAATATCCGCAAGAACATGCGGCAGTTTGGCACTGCCAGATCCCCATAAATCCGCACTGGCCAGGCACCAAGCATCAGTGTCTCAATTACCGATACCTTTTGCGACAATCAGACTGAAAACCATGCCTCTACATTGAAGGAATGGCCCACTTTCTATGGGATGAATTCAATATACTACCGTCATCATCAACCCTCCAACGAGCCCTTTCCCAGGAAGGCTGGACGAAGAAGAAATGTCAGCAAAAAGCCAAAGAGCAGAACACTCAGCTGCGAGATTTTTATCAACATAAATTATCCAAGTTCACACATATCTTGGTTTTTGTTGATGAGTCTGGGTGTGACAAGCTGGTACTGTAGGATCTAGACGGACTGGTTGGGCCCCTCTTGGGTTGACATCAGTCCAAGTATCTAGATTTCATCGGGGCGAATACTACCAATAACTACCTGCATATGCTCAAGATGGCGTCATGATGTCTTGTATCTTTAAAGGTTCAACTGATGCCGCATTCTTTAAAGATCTTATTAAGCAGCTTCTCCAGCATTGCGGCAGATGGCCAGAGCCAAAATCCGTCCTTGTCATGGATAATGCGTCCTTCCATCGCTCAGAACCCGTCAAGCAGTTGTGTTATCTGATGCGGGAGTCAAGCTACTGTACTTTCCACCTTACTTACCAGATTCCAATCCCATTGAGGAATTCTTTGCTGAGCCGAAAGCTTAATCTGAAGAAAGCTTGGCCAGCATATGAGGGGAATCCTGATCAAGGCTTTAAAACCTTCTTTTGGTGGTGCGTTGATTATGTTGGTGCAAGGAAAGAGAGTGCTGAAGGCCACTTTCGGAATGCAGGCATAATAGTAGGGGAGATATGAGAGTGTGCATTGAATAGCGGCTAATATTGTCTTCTACAGGGCTGCAGGTGTGATTATCAGCCATGTTGCCATCTCACATGTCATTGCATGCTAGTACAAAGAACTTGAGTTTACCAATTTTTTTGCACAAACATTAAATCTCCCTTGAGTTCTTGTGCCGCAGATCGTGCACGATCCGGATTATCTTTTGTTTGAGGTATTGTACTCTTTTGGACCTTGCACGCACATGCTCAACATCAATGCTCAAGAGTAACAATTCACGGAAAAGGATATTAGAGGGTCTGTTTGAACGTGACCCCGTCCCCTGCAGCTTAAGCTCCCTCGCTTAGTCATTAGACTTTGCTGAAAAAATATAATTATGGATAATGAGACCCTAGACTCATAGGAATCATGTCTGGACACCTTTTTAGCCTAGTGGTATTATATTTCAATAGATTTCTGGTCCCGTCCCCGGTACCAACAATAGACAAGCATCCAGCGCTTCGCAGGTCGTCAGATCATGTGAGGGTCATGTGATGGAATTGTATTACAAAGTGGTTAAATTCCCTTGTGATCAGCGATACCAGATTCTCCCAGCCTATGCTCAAGATGGGGTCATGTTGGTCGTATTTCCAACATCTTTTAAGGCTCGGCTGATGTCTCTGGTTTTTGATTGTCGCGGAGCTGCTCCATCGTTGTGGAAAATGGCCGGAGCCGAAATCTGTTCTTGGTATGGATTATGCTTCTTTCCACCATTCTGAGAGGGTTAAGTGTAATGTATTCATGAACAGGCGTCTTGCTTGTATATTCGCCTCCATACTCACCAGGCTTTAGTCCTATTGAAGAGCTCTTTGCTAAGCTAAAAGCCTTCATCAAAAATGGCAAGCTTACGCTGACAACTCTGACCAAGAATACATTCCTAGAATCGTTCATTGATACTGTGAGTAGATGAGAGCAGAGTGCCGAACGAAATTTCCGGAACTCTGGCCTACCAATCAAAAAAGATGTTTTATACAGAACGTCTCTCAATCTAGGGAATCATTGGTGCACTGGCAAAAATGTTTAGAACAAATTTAGCTGCTCTCCCAGACCCTTCTTAGTTGAAGATAACCGAAGATAAAACAAAATGGAATCTGATCAATTTCTCAATCACCTAAATGGATTCCCACCTCTGTAAACCAAACGCAATATCGGGCTGTTGGCGGTAGCGACCCATAAAGTATGCTTGAGCAGCTGGGCGTTTTTTGTGGATAAAGACATTGATCTTCGTCCTTCTGATGTCTCAAAATATACGTTCCCATCACACACATAGCAGACAAACATCCCATAGATACTTCTTTGAGCCCAAATTTTGCACAATCCTGAGGCAGCATCAGCATGCAAATTGAAGAAAGGAGAAAGGAAATCATGATGTTTCCATAAAAGAGCTTCTATTTTGGCCGCCACTCTCCAGTCTATGTCGTCTAATCGGAACATGATCGCCTGCAGGATCTCGGGTGGCCACGGAGATTTTCTGCCTAAGGCATCAACAACTTCCCGTCTCACATCTGCGTCGTCGTCATCTAACTAGTCGGCATGTAACCGCTTTCAGGATTCCAGGGGGCCAGGCGGAAAGTCTGCCTAAGGCATTAACAGCCGCCCACCTCACAAGAGCATCATTATCATCTAATCGGCATGTGACTGCCTGCAGGATCTTGGGCGGCCAGGCAGACAGTGTGCCTAAGGCATTAACAGCTGCCTGTCTCACTTATGAGGTATCATCATCCAACCGGCACGTGACCGCCAGCAGGATCTCTGGTGGCCAGGGAGATTGTCTGCCTAAGGCATCAACAGCTGCATGTCTCACATACGAGGCAGCATCACGCAATCGGCACGTGACCGCCTGCAGGATCCCAGGCGGCCAAGGAGATTGTGTACCTAAGGCCTGAATAGCTGCCTGCCTCACATACGAGGCATCATCATCCAACCGGCACGTGACTGCATGCAGGATCTCAGGCGGCCAGGGAGATTGTATGCCTAGGGCGTCAACAGCTTCCTGCCTTACACCCTTGTCATCGTCGTCTAATCGGCACATGATCGCCTGTAGGATCTCGGGCGGCCAGGGAGATTGTCTGCCTAAGGCCTTAATAGCAGCTCGCCTCACGGATGAGTCACTGTCGTCCATAAAATTTGCGGTTATACTCATGAGCTTGGAAGACATGTGCCACCGATGGGCTAATGCTGTTAGAATCTTTTTTTTGTGGGAGCTTCCTCTTTGCAAGAAATCTTTCTCAAGTAACTTGCACAGAAGATGCTCTGGAAATTCAGTCTCACTGCAGAGGTACATTTCCTTAAGTGATTTGTCCTCATAGTCCGACCATTGTATGCATCCAAGTTCCATTTCTTCTCGAAGATGTAGCAAGAAAATTTTGCCTGTCCCTCTCAGTTCTGAATCTTCTGGCTGAGGTATCTCGCTAAAGCAGTGCATAAGCAGTCGCTGGTGTGCTGGACCGAGTAAATCCCGTGGCTCCCCCTCGATTTGTTCAAGGAGTGAGCTTACTTGCTCTTCATCAGTATTACGCAGCAGCCCTGTGACAAACCTCCAGAACACATCATAGCGTCCACCGTACTTCTCTCTTTGAAGAAATATCTCCGGTGATACTCTCATTGTATGTATTCCCTTTACATAGTCGCGCTTGAGACAGAGAAGTGGTTCGCTGGATTCGGATATAAAACACCGGACAAAGTACTGAGCAGCAAAAAATTCCTGAAATGTAAGATGTAAGAAATGATAACTCTTGTCCTGGCTTGAAGTATCTGATGTGCGCAGGAAGGAAAGTCGGTCAAGCATATCATCCGACATCTGGCAAAATTGCGGTTGTTCATATAGCCAATCTCGATGGTCTTGATGGAATTCAATAGTGTCACTGTATAACCCTGTAAAGGCAAGGCTTTCCAATAATCTCATCTCAGTCTCCACATGGGACTGAATTTGCGAGCGTGTTCGCAGTTTCTGGACCATGCTTTCACTCAACAACTCTTCATTTTTTCTCTTCTCCAAGTTCAAGATGTCCTTTTTCCATAACTTTAATTCAATGGCCTGGTATATTTCTGTCATGGTACGTGGTAAAGCATCGGAATGGAAATTGTTCTTATTCCAACTATAGCACAATGCATCAAGCTGGATTGGTATTCGAACAAGTCCCTGGATTAGCCAGTGGCTTTGGATAAAAGAGCGGATTTGATCGATAATAACGGGGTCCTTCATGGTTTTGTCCAAGTAAGCCTGCACCTGTTGTGGATGAAACCCGACAGTCTCTAGTTCTAGGTGAAAGGGAGCAAGACCAGAAATGTTTGCAGCATATGGACGGGATGTAATGACCGCATTATCTTGACTTAAAAGCCTGTTGAATATTTCGGCCAAGTCGGTTCCAGAAGGATGTCGATATCCTGATATTTCATCCAGGCCGTCCAATAACCAGAGAGTTCTTTTATGGGTTTGATCAAAAACCGTTTTCCAGAGCTTGGAAACTAGATCATCACGCTCGGCTTGAAAAGGAAAGTACTCCCGGCGGAAGAATTCATCCAGGCTTGACATCCCCTTGAGCCTTCGCAAAGGTATCCATATAACGCGATCAAAAAAGGTCGCCCACATCCGTTTGTGGTAGAAGTCATGCACAATCTTCTTGCAAAGTGTTGTTTTCCCAACGCCCGCGCGTCCTCGAATCAAAATCCGTCTCGGCTGGATCATTTGGCCATCCGGAAGTTTCCGGTCACAAAATAGGTCTGGAAGTGTGACTTCCCTTTCAGGAGTATCTGCCGTTATTTTCAGGCGATTAAATAGTGAAAACTCCGAGGACGGCGGCTCTGTTCGCAACTTCGTATCCTTGCTCTTGTGTTGGTATTCTATTATTGAAAGATTTATGTAGCATTGCTCCATATCCAGAGAATCTCCAGAAAGGCGTTTAATCCTCAGACGATTGTCCATCTCATAGTATTCCCGTAATTTGATGTCAACTAGTTCATCTGTTAGCAGCGTCCTCTCTACCAGTTCTGGTAAGAGGATCAAGGTATCATACTACTAATCAATGGTGGTCCTGGTATTCCTGATAGGAACACTTTTGCATAAGCAGCAGCAGCAAAGGCTGCATACCCTTGCCACTTTTTGTTCTTATGGGAGTCGCAATAATCGCATATCCCTCGGATCACAAGTGTCGGAAGCTCATCCATAAGGCCTGCTGCCTCCATCTCAAAACAAAGTATCCCATGTTCTTGAGCTAGACGGTCTCGCATTTCTGAGTCCTTAATCACCCGATCTCCGGAGGCAATTAACCCATAGTGGATATAAGGCGTCCTTGTATCACGCAGTGGTCGTTGGACTAATTGCTCTTTGTCGCACTTTTCGCAGGTATCCTCCTCGTCAACATGGCGATAGGAGGAAAGGAAAAGAAAATCTGAGTGCTCATTAGGGTGAGAGAATCTGTCTTTCAAGTTGGGGTTTCGTTCTACCACTTCCTCCACCATTTTTAAAACAGCGTCCTCCGCCTCAATCATCTGTCTCGCCTTAAATTGACTCATATGCCTCAGAAGAATCTGCGGTGGCTTGTTCAAGATGCCTGTTTGCTCGAATTTTCCGCCCTGAGCTGACTTGCCATAATTATACTGTATGACCCCATTATGATTTGGACCTGGTTTGCTGACAACAACGTCGCCTAAACGAATGTCATTTTTCCCTCCCGGGACTCCTCCTCCAATTCCCACCATCAGACCAAACTCAAGCCGGCGAAATGTTGAGCGCATGCGAGACACAACAGCCGCGGCAGACACTTTTCCATATACGCCATCTGGAAGGTGGGCAATGACTATGTAATGCCCGCTTAGTTCGCCGAATTCATAGGCGTTGGGATCGGTAGTAGACCATCAAGGTGGGGTGTGGGTCTTGTCGAGCATGGCGCGGGCCGCTGCCGCCTCTAGAGGCAAGGCACAGATCCACGCGATGGTGTAGTCATCAGGTGTGAGGGAAGCCATCATCGACATCAGAGGGACGGAAGGAATCTATGGCCTAAAGTGTTTGGAATTCATGTTGCGCAGGTGTAGAGGTAATGGCGTACAGGGGGTAAATGAAGAAACACTCAGGGTGGGGAAGGAGAAGGGTAACCTGTTTCATGTCCTACATTGCTGATGTTGAAATCAATAGTACTAGTTCAATTCGCCAACTACTAGTAATTTATATGGCCAATTGAAAACCAATGAAGGTCTGATTCTTCTAAACGAATGACTATCTAGCTACTATTTATGCCTCCCACTAGAGGCAGGGGTTCGGCTTATTAATGAACGAATATATGCCGAATATTGGGCGAATACCGCCGAATATTATCGCCAAGGGACGGCTCGGTGGAATCAAATCACTTCCAAATCGGGCAAGCGGTCATATAATTCAATAGCTGACCACCTGCAACCAACCAGTCATCTAGCTTTGCTCTTTTGCATGGGGATTTGTGTTTTCCATATAAATTATTAGATATAGAAATCCTGGGCTTTTGTGGCATTTATGCAGTAGATTTGCCACATTCTGCAGTTACTTATTTATAGCTGTCCAGTCTTCTGGACAGCCTCAGGAATGCCACTGACTCTCAGGAGCAAGGTGTCCTGTTTGATAAGTTGCACAGTGTCTTCTAGAAGCGTTGGTATGCCCCATACCGGTATTTTACTCAAGCCCGTATTGGTACTCGTTACATACGGAACTGATAGTTACAGACTAATGCGTATCTGATTTAGCGTATCATTTGAATAGGGTTCGAAATCAAGTCTCTTTGAATGCAACATGGAAGGTGAAGTAGGGTGCCACTGTACTAGACTGGGGAAACGGGCTAAGTAGGTTGACGGAATGGATTGCGTGGCTGCTGGAAGGCCAGCGCACGCTTCAGTATCTCAGTGGGCGAAAAGGCACAATATGACGCACACATATGAGCGTGCCTTTTATGGTCTACAGGGATGCTTTAGTTCACTTCTGTTGGGCATAGCCCGTCATACTAAACTAATTAAAATGGCTTGCTTTCCAGAATTAAACCTGCTGTGACCTAGTGGTAGATCGATTGTTATAATGCTCGTTTGAAATGCCCGAGGATTTACTTACAAAACGAGCATCTGGTTGATTCCCAAGCAGTTTGATCCTTTACAGAATTCCTTCATACCTGAGCGTTTTCCAAATTGTATCGCGACAAAACCAGTAGAGTCTCACCCTTGGAATCGCAACACCACACATATCTAGACACTGCTGCTGTCCATTTCCACCAGTCCTGAGATCAGGCTCTCTTTTTTGGTGTGGGATATGGAGAACTGCAGGGTCGCAGCCCGAAGATTATAGCATAAGACGGACACAATCGATTTCTGAACAGAAGGCTTCCACCGACGACATCGATAAGCGTGCGTCTGCAAAAGACCTAATGAATTGGGCCTTACGCCCTTTTCTGCCGATCGTCTTGAAAGATGCAACTATGTGGACATGGAAGAGCTTGTTGAGTTGAAGAAAGGAGCTGTAGCTCACGAGGGTAATTTTGTCAGTATAGTGAACGAATAGTTCACCAGCTTTTGTAAGCCTCTTTTTTTTACGTAAATCGTTTGCGAAAGGTGGTCTTCAGCAAATGGTGGACGATGGGAGAAAGAGAGTACAAAGCTGTATTCGTGGATAAAAGACGTCATTCAGGCAACCATGTGTTATAGGTGAATAGCGCCAGCCTTTTTGGAAAGGAATCTGGAAGAGATCGGTGGAGTCATGCCCTTGATGTTCATCGATTGCGTCACTTATGGGGCTGGTCCATCCCAGGTCAGGTTGACCACTGGCGTTGAGCCTTCTAGAGACTCTATTCGGATAGTCACGAAGACCGGCAAATACTCACTGGCCTGGATCGAGTTGAACCGTGTGAGCGACCACGAGAGTGCATGAACTGGGCCCCATAGTCATTGTCTGCAGCTCCACTAAGCGCAATCGCTGAGAAGCTCAAGGGCGAGAACCACACTTCTAACTTCTCTGCCATGTCATTGCCAGCATCAAGGAGCGTCAGCAGCGGCTTGCGGTCTTCGTCCTGCGCCTCAAGCTCTGTCTCCACACCGATTGACAGCATCAGTCAGCATTATTGTCGCTGCGGCTGTCACTGGCTGCTTACCCACTTCTTGTGGGCCCTATTAAAGTTCCGGCACCCTGTTGACCATATTACTGGTCCCGAGAAGTTGTACGGACATCTTGTCTCGGTATACATCTTTTCAACGACGCTTTGGTAGATTCAGTGTAGAGTTTGATAGCATGATAGCACGTGAACTGTGAGATCAACTCGCACAGTGCGTCAAGAATAGGGTCTCCCTAGAGGCAGTTAACAAAGATGGCAAAGGGGGTGTCCCGAACTTGCTCGTGTGCTAGGAGCGCAACATCCAGTCCTACTGACCCTCGGCGCTTCTCGGGGTGCTCATTCCGGCTCTAGCAACCTGGACCCACTGTGCCTACCTTCAATCCACCGAGGAATGTTGATTCTTTATCCAAAGTGATCAACCAGACATTCAAAAAAAAAAAAAAAAAAAGTGTGCTGATGGGTGCTAGGAAAAGTCTTTGAGGAACAGCAATCTTGGCGCTGTCGCGGCTGACTGAGATTCCTCTGAGTTATAAAATACGTACCTGTTATTGAAGAATGGGTATATAACAATCCGCAAACTGAAGGTCGCTCAGAGCAGTCTTCTGACGGGCACAGGGCAAGACAAGAGAAAGTACTTTCAGTGAGAATAATCCTCTTGAAGTGATGCGCTCCTTTTCGACAACAGCACCGAGCAGCCGGTTGCAGACTGCTCGGAAGCACTGTTTGAAGGCGGCTTACCACACGAACTCTTTCTACTCTCCGCTTGCAAATGTGTCAGAAAAAAGCTCCAGAACGGTACGTTTTCGATCATTTTATTATCTGGTGGGTGTCGCTAATTCTGTGCGTGTCTGTCCCAGTGGCTCCCAGGTGACATACTGAAGAAAGCCCTGATGGGTGACTATAGCCCGACTATCCGTACAGTTGACCTTGGCAAAGAGGCTGAATATATGACCAGCCTGGAACCCCGACAACGAATCTGCTACTACCCGGGAAAGCTTCACGGAGGAATTCAAGCATTTTACTTGGACAACCTTTTCGCTGACTGCTGCCGGGGGGCACTTACGGCCAATCTGACGCTATCTTATTTGCGGCCAGTTAATCCTCGGGCCCCTCTGTCATTCAGCGTATGGCCGGTCAAGGTAGAAGGGCGCAAGACGTATATGGAAGGATGCATCAAAATTCCGGACGCAAAAACAGGAGCCATGATCGAGGCAGTCCGCGCAAAGGCTCTTTTTATCAGACCGAGAAATGGGAGCGCTTGAGGGTGTGTTGATTCTCAGGAGCCATGCCTTGCCACAGCCTTGGTTTCTTGTAATTAGAAGTCTGACCAGCCCTCTTCTTAGCCCACTATTGTTTGCGGCAATGATAACTCTGTTTATGTTTGTGGTGATGAAAGAAAAGTCGAAGCAACCAGATGTCTGGTGAGAAAATTCTTGACTAGGGATTACTAGTGTGTAGACCCATGAGAAGCTGCACATAGCTTGTTAATAATGGAAGATGACCAAACGTAGACTTTACATTCCTAAAGGGTTTTGGTGATCTCGGCTGGCGCGGTTCGCCGTTGTTCCTCAATATCTGCATCTTTAGCCTAATATCTTACTGGTTTTAACGGCCCGCCAGGTGAAGTTGTCCATACTGCATTGCTGGAACAGAACCAAGCAAGAACGCAATATGGGAGCTGCACGATACGTACATAATCTAATCAAATAGCACGAAGTATGGAGACTACTTGTGCCCGCTCGGTCATAAAATATGTGCTCAAGATTTAGATGGGAGATTTATCGATTCCATGCCCTGACAGTGAGTTCATCGCTCCAAATTTGCCGCTTTGTAGGGGCCTGAAGCCCGGTCGCTGTTTCGAACAAATTTGTTGACGAGTGTTTGCCCACTAACATACCCAGTTCCCTTGCTATTCCTCTTCCGTAGTGTCTCCTTGTTTTAGCAAAGTTGTCTGTATCCTAAAACTTAGAGTGATTCCCCTACCTGTGCTCTCTGTTATCTAGTGTCCTCAAGAGTGTCTTCTAATTGCTCATGGGCTCCGTATTGGAGGACGCTTTGTCATCTTGGCATTAAGTGGTTCACTTTAGTCGAGCGTAGCTCAAGGTAAAGACGCATTTTCATGGTTGACTATCTGCTAGACCCACCAAGCTATCCAGCCGAGAATTAAAGGATAGATGTGGCGGGTCAATTGGTTCAACCACAGCATTGTCTGGCAGTTGTGCACCAATCAGTTTTATGATGCATCAGATGCCAATAAACCCGCTTAATGTATAACATACATGTGCTGTTTCACGGTCACTGCACGTTAGTCCTCCATTGCGTGTTATTGAGATCAAATCTACTGCTTTATAAGAAAAGTGGATCTTAGAGGGCCAAGCTTTCTGAAAATGGTTTGTTGCACGAGTTCAGTGTTGATCACTTTAACATAGTGATGCATCGTGCCAGTCGTGAAGGATGCTGCTGTCCACTGAGGATCTGCACCTACTAAGTGACAGTTGTTGAATCTTTTAGATGCTGCTACGACGCAGTTTCTTCCTATTTGCTCATTCAGCTTCATACAGTAGAGCTGGCCGTCAGTGCCCTTGCTCGAGGCGATGGTGCTCGGAGAGAACTTCTCTCATCATGCTGATAGGAACCATTAAAAAGTGCCGCCTTTGTCAAGCTTCCCGGACCGAGACACCTAATTCTCCATATTACTCTCTATGAATAACACTACCTAAATCCGTCCGCTGACCTAGACCATTTCTCTAAAATCTCTTCGTCCTCATGTCAGAGTTCAAACGCCGGCGAGATGTCAAGAATGGTTTCGCTGTTTTCGCCGACCTAGACAAATTTCTCAGAAATCTCTCCCTGCTCGTGTATGAGTTTAAATGTCGTCGAGCTATGAAGGCGATGGCCGGCATAGTCATGGAATATTTATTAATCAACGGGCAATCAATTAGTGACATTTGGTATGTATTATTCAAATAAGTACCTTATATTCTAATGGAAATAGCGCCTCCGGAAAGTACTCAAAAGAAGATATCGATTCTTTGCATCGACATCTTAAGGAGAAACGTCCTCATTTATTGGCGGCACTGACAAGTTGCGTGGACATACAGGATGTCCTCCTGGAAACCGGCCGTATCCCCGATGGCGCGGGCCTCGACGATTTCGTTGAAAGAGTGAAAGAAGCCTTGGAAACAGACCGGGAAGAAGCCGCTCAGGACAACTGTATTTGGGCTTCAGTACGCAACTCGGGCCCAGTAATCAGGGAGAAATGGGAAAAAGCAGCGCCTAACGGTACGGCTGGGAATCAATGGGCAACCCCAAATCTCTACAGCCAGTGCCTCCAAGAGCAATATTTCTTTCTATAGCCAGACATATATAGGATATTGTGAGGCCTCAAACCCTGGTAACCGCTTATGTCGGCCCTTTCTCTCCTCATATTACCAACAGGTGTAAGACGAGTTCTCCTAGCAGGGAATACTAAACAGATTGATACTCGTATGGAAGGCAAGAGATTCGACAAAAATAGTTGCTGATTCCTCAGTGTCAGCAATGGGTGCAAAATTACGGCGAATCTGATTTGGCCCAATGCGTTGACAAAAGATCTATAGCCCATATGCCATGTGTTTTTGACATTGACAATCACTCTGCTAAATTGGGTAGTCATGTGTACTGTACGCAATGACCGTCCGTCCTTTTCACTGACGAAAGGTAAAGGATGACCCTTTAATGCTACTGTACCGTACTTGATTCATCAAATTCTTTTTCTGGCCATCCTATTACAGTTACCTCCGGTGGCAGGGAAGCTGCTGCAGGCTCAATTTTTTGATACAAGTATTTCCCTCTCATGATCATTCTCGGATGTTACTGCCGGCACAGGCCATACGCAGCTCCCCTTATGAACCAGTTTTCCATGCCTCGGCGGAAAGACTTGTCGAACTAGAGGTTTCGCCTGGAGCAGGGCACCAAAGAACGTGATCAGCGTAGCTGAACGCTGCTCAACTGCATTCACCGGATTAAATCACCAAATTCCTTGAATGGCAATGCTACAGTAACCTGAAAGTGCTCGTCCATACTTGATAATTTGCCCAAGTCGCTTTGGTTGAGCTTTGCAGAGGTTCTAGTCTTACCGGCTACTTGCGCAGAAATCGTGCCATTGGTACTATGCTTGCTTGCGTATTGGTGCTGCGGGCTGTTTCCTCAAACTCTGACAGAGGAAACGGGTATAAGACGCTCTTGTAGTTTACTATGATTATCTTCTTGACTTTATGTTTGCTTTGCTTTGCTTGGCCTCGTCGATGAGTACTGTTCTACATGCTGGGATGACGAAGCGTGATAACTCCTGAGCAATGGGTACATCATCTGGAATTCTCTTTCACATCCTCGGAGACGATGGCGAAAAAGGCTATTGACTTCTATGTGAGCGGACCAAAGGATATTTGTCAATTGACGGGCAGTCAATTTGCGACGTAATGTCAGTGGTTATATCTTGAGTGATATTCCCTCTTCTCACTCTTTACAGCGAGGGTGGAAAATACTCTCAAGCGGCTATCCATGCCTTGGCTGTGCACATTCAGCAAAATCGCCCTCGTCTTCCCACCTTGCTGAGCATCATATATCATTTGAGTGAAGGTGAAAGATTCACAAGGGACATGGGATTGATTACGGATGGTCTTGATTTCAATGACTTTGTTGTGAACGTTAAGGAAGCTTTGTCATTGGACATAAAAGAAGCTGCCTGTGATGAATGTATATGGGCCTCGATGGAGTGGAAGTGGCAAGAACATATAAAGCGTGGCTGCTGACCTGGTCAGCGGGAAGAAAGAATACCCATAGGCAGTATTAGGTGGCCGAGGATGGGCTACGGTTGTCTATTGGACGGGCAAGGGACAGAGTTCAATTGCATATCTCATCCGTGTGGTCGTTTTCATCTGGGACGTAGAAAGGCGTCTTTCACTGTAATTCTTCGCCTATGTCTCGCATGGTAGTAAAGGTCTCTAACAGGTTAGGCTGCGTAGACATTAGGTAGGTAATCTCGTCTAGGCGATGCAGCCGGTATCTTAGTCACATACCTACGGATCGTGCAGGCTGAATACCCTCACTCGGCGTGTAAGGGGGTTGTCTTATCATATCGAAGAAGTATATGGGATTGTGAGAGCTTGTATTGTAACAGGCCCTCTTCCGTTTACTGGGATATCGAAACTTGGAAGATCCATTCCTTGGTCGTTTCTGTATGAGAGAGTCTCAGCGTTTACATGTTTGGGAGCTGTTCGTTGGGTCGGATTCGACAAAGTTGGCGTGGTTTCAGGATTCTAGTTCAGAGATACAAAGCTGTTTGGACTTATTTTCAAGGGTTAAGAAGTTGTCCCGGTGGTCTTCAATGTGAGCTTTTGAAGAAGCCGTTGGTCAGGTCAAGGGTTGAAGAGCTATGTTTATTGGTTACTGGTTTGTTCATTATGTTGACGTTAGGTAGTTGATTGGTTTTATACGGCATGTTATTGACGATTTGTTTGTGAGAATGGTGATGGGTGGTCGAGTGACTGTTTCCTTGTTTGGGGATAAGTGAGAGAGGTGGAATGTGTTGTCTGGGTTGTTGCAATAAGGTGATGTTCGGTCTCATTTGCAGTTTATTGTTTGTGTTAGTGTTGGATGAGTTGGATGAGGTTTTTGTGGAGGGCCTCGTTACTGTCGAGGGAGCATGATGGAAAATTGTGGAAGCGGTAGGTTTACAGAGGTCCGTTGGTATGACTGTAAGTATGGTGTTTATGTGTGTGTTTCTTGGGAGAAGTCAAGGGGTCGTTGATGTTGATGATTGTTTAAGTGTCTGCGGAGATATATATTTTTACGACAGATGGTTTCTCCTCTATGAAATTGTTGACCAGTTCTTGTAACCGTCGGGCCCCAGGCTGACTGTATGATAAGCATGCTTATCGTTCAGTCACTGGCTTCCGTAGCGATCGGGCTTCGCCCCCCCAGGCAAAGCCTGGGGGCCCCCGAACTTTCTCATCAAGACCTAGAAAAGAAACAAAGTATACAATCCACATATATATATATATATATTTTTTCACCCAACAAGTTAAAAAAAAAAAAAAAAAAATTCTCACAAAGTCAACAAACTCTCTAAATAATGTCAATTGGAACAACAAATAAAACAATAGAACAAATAATCACTCACAATCATCAGCAGACTTGTCATACAAATCATCAAGGATCCATCTCCTCTTGAACCGAACTCCACCTTCACCAGCTGTGAATCTACCAACACTAACTGCGTCTCCAACTGGATCTGCATCAAGACCAAAGTAAAAACCAACCCTGCATGTATGATGATCATACACATCACGCTCACCCCTAAACTCACTGATATCTTCAACTTCCTTGCGCCTCACACGTAAAAACCCTCGCTGACAGTACTTGTCGTATGCTGACAACTCCGCCTCCTCACAACTATGCAATACCACCATTTTGTGCTTCAATGTAGTTTCCGGAAAGAGACAATAAACTCCTTCTCAAGTCGCAAAATTCATTAAATGCGTTCCCCAGAACATCTCCAGAATATACCTGACCGGATCTTGATGAACCACAATAATTTGAACCAACGTGCCTCTATCACCGTT